>NC_072027.1:5744000-6092000 GCF_027791375.1 Indicator indicator
TCATTTAAACAGAGATTGACATTCTGATATTTGCTCAGATATTTTTTCCTCCTGAACTGAATTTAATATAGTGAAGTAACTTCTCTGGAGATTGAACACAACTCTAAAAATATACCAGCACCAGGGAGCCATGTCCTTATATTCTGATGTTACATTGAACTAAAGCCAGAAGTAAGGACTGGTAAATTATTTAGATTGAAATAATTTCCAGAAACACCTAATTAATGAAAATAACTTATCTTGCAGTTTCCCCCCATTCCACCAGACTCCATCTCTGCAGTCCTCAATAACATCAGCAATGCAATTATACATCACTAATAAAAAAATAAACTATTAAAAGATGGAAGAGCAGAGGAAAAAAAAGAACTGCATTTGTTTTTAAATATCACAGTGCTGTTGTACTGACTGCATTGGGTACATATGACTTTGTTTATAATTCTAGATCTATCCAGGTGCAGACTGCCCTGAATGGTGCCCTGAAGTCCTGACTGTCCTCGCTTCACTGCTGATTGCACTGGTATTGATTGTGCCTGTGCCTCCTGGAACATCCAGCCATAGACTCATTAGAGTGGACCTGAAGCAGTCAATAGTTAGCAGTGATAGTTGACTACTTATCAGTTATTGCAACCATTTGCTTTCAGTTTAAATATTTAACAACTACAAATATTCATCAGTCCTTACACAAGTATATCCTGAATGTAATTTTCTTTTGCTTACAGAGTAGGAACTTTGATTTTATGTGGGAAACTTCCTTGAAGCAAGATGTATGAAATCTCTGGGAGTCACAGTGAACTGTTAAATACTCCAAAGGGGAAGGCACCATTCCTTCGAAGCAGGAATATGGGTGTATGACCTACTTCTAAAGAGCACAGTAGAGAAACTTACCCTGTACATTCATGTTCATTTCATGCACTCATCACTGTATTTACTTGATAGACAAGTAGGAGACAGATGCTTAATCATGTCACACCTCTTTAATCAATCCTTAATCATTGACTCACTGAATGCCCCTCAAGTGTTATTTTTTCCACAACATTTACCTTAGCGTGTATTTCAACATGTGCTGTTCAGTTTATGACTTCAGAGAGGATGTGGTTATGGTTTGGCAGAAAGGAAGCTTTGCTGTAGATGGGAAGATAAAGCTCAAAGCACATGCACTGCCTTTTGAACACCTTTTAAACAAAAACAAAACAAAAAAAAAAAAAAAAAGAAAGAATTAACTGTCTTCTTCTCCTGCCTCTTTCTTGGACAGACACTCAGTGCATAGAACAAGCATCTCATGTCCTGGGACACAATCATTCTTGGCTCAGCCATGAATAACTGTGTGCTCCTGGAGGAACTGCTGATCAAAAAATCCCAGCAGAAGAGAAGGACTTCACCCTCCAATTTCAAAGTGCGCTTCTTTGTCTTAACCAAATCCAAGCTGGCTTACTATGAACATCGCCATGGGGTACGTCAGCCAGCTTCTCTTTCTTAACAGAGCAGTGGAGGGAAGGGTGAAGTTTGCTAAGGGATGGGAAGGATGCTAATGGTAGGAAGGGTGAAGTTTGTTAAGGGATGGGAAGGATGCTAATGGTAGGAAGGGCGAAATTTGTTAAGGGATGGGAAGGATGCTAATGGTAGGAAGGGTGAAGTTTGTTAAGGGATGGGAAGGATGCTAATGGAGGGAAGGGTGACCTTTGTTGAATTTTGCTTGCTTAACTTCTCTGGACCATGCTGTAGCTCCGTTCACTGAAAGTTGCAAAGTGGCCACATGGGTCATTTATAGCTTCTGATAAGTGGGCATTTGTTGTACATGTTGCTATTATATAGAATGGATCTGATATAGAACGGTTTTGTTGTAGGCATTTAGCACAGGCTGGTGTAACTGGTCTGTGTAACAGATGTGTGAGAGTGTGCCTGGCAGCTCACATGTACAGGGGTGAGCTGGAGTGCTGTATTGAGAAGATCACAAGTGTACACTAATTACATCTGCAAAGAAAGTCATCCACAAATCTCCAGCCTCTCATTCTTTTCTTCAGAGCAGCAGTGTGGTAGCTGCTAGGAGACCAGTCTTACATTTTTAAAATGAGTTCAGCTGCCATGAGTAACGGCTCTAAGTCTTCAGAGTTAACTTCAGAAGGGATATGATGATGAGATGCATGCTCAAACTAGGCACTGTTTCCCTAAGCTTACATTTCTCAGATTAGTTAAATATGACAAAAAAAATGGAAGTCATTCTGCACACCCCATTGTGCTAAATGTTCTAGTGAAGCATGAATCATTTCCCTCTTCTGTTTAGCTGGATGTTTGCTGAGCCTCATTACGACTGTAAATAATATTGCTTGTTTTCCAGCAGTCACTGAACATGCTGTTAATCCATTATGTTTAGCCACTGTTACTGGGGATCATGTTGCCTTGCTGTTCAGCAGTGGCAACTTCAGATCATCTGATCTTGCTCACTTGCAGAAAATTAAGTTAAAATTGAAGCCAACACAAAAATCAAAGTATGATGTACCCTCATATCATAACACAATTGAGGTTAGATATCAGCTTTAGGGGTTAATAGTAATTTTTACTTGCAAGTTACTGCTCTCAAATATGCCCCAACTAAATGTTTCTTCTTGCTTTTATTTTATGTTCCATGTTTTCCTTACCTTACCTTAAACAGGAAAATATTTATTGCTGCATACTGTGCCTACATTTGCTTTGACCCTCTCGTTGAACTGCTTTCAGATGCCATTAAGATTTTTTATTCCATTATAATTATTCCAGCTAAATATTCTGGGTAAAACGTTCAAAAGCATTTAAATGATTCTACTGTATTTATTTCAAGATATTTACACATCGTTTTCTTTGGTTCTTTTTGTGTCTTGGTGGACTTGAGATGAATTCAGCATGCACTCTGCCTAGATCCTTTTGCTGATTTGCAGTAGGTGTCTGTCAGCATCTTCAGGCACTGAAATAGTTTGGAAAATCCAACTCAGTGACTTTCTCTGGGGTATAGATTTCATGTGCTATATGAGTGTCTTTGGAAATTTTATCCCCTAGTCTTCCTAAAGGTCAGTTAGGCGAGATGGGAGTTTGGTATATTGGCTGCCTCGTGTCGTATGCTATCAGTTACAAACATGCACACATTTAAGCTGGATGTTAGGAAATATTTCTTCACTGAAAGGGTTATCAAACATTGGAATAGTCTGCCCATGGTAGTGATGGTATCACCATCCCTGGAGGTGTTTAAACAGCATGTGGATCTGGTGCTTAGTGACACGGTTTAATGGTGACCTTGCAGTGCTGGGTCAAAGGTTGGACCTTGAAGGTCTTGAAGGTCTCTTCCAACCAGAGACATTCTGTGATTCTGTGATTATATGTGTGTACACAAGTATATATAAACACGCATGTACCTTTAGGCCCTTACACACATTTGAGGGATGATGGGTAAACCTGTAATTACAGGGCTGATTTTCCATGAAATGATGAATTTTCTTCTGATACAAACTGTTAAAATCAAGTTGTTACATGAACAGAACAAAATGGGGAGAAAAGAGTTTGCCCTATGAAATGCTCCCAGAACTGATCCTCAGCCTCTTCAGTAATCTTCCCTAAAATCAGACCATCCTGGTATGACCTCTGTGTGGTCAGGTCATCACTGATTGGGACAGGAAAGCTTAGGGCAGCCTGTGCAAGCACCCTCTTGTTTTGTGCTGAGAACAGAGTGAACCCCCAGCCACCGAGTGAACCAGAACCAGAGAGCGTGAGCCCGTGTTGGACTCAGTGGTCTGTGGCATTCATTCTCTAGTGCAGGCCCTGGCACAGGTTTGGCTTTGCTCTGCAAGGACTCTACAGACAACATGTTGGACTGGCAGGGGTTAGCACAGGCAATCACCTTTGCCAGCTCTGGAGGTTTAGGGCAAAGCGGTAAGGATATTGCTGTTCTCTGCTGGCTGCAGTGATGGAGAGTATCCCCAGACATGCATAATGCACTGTACAGATGGGGCCAGCAACTGCCTTGCCTTTTAAATTACATTTTTCTCAATAGAAATATCTGTGGATGTTTGCTCTAAGAGTTTTCAGAGAGTTTCTTTAAGAATTCATTACCAAGTGATCCAGAGGCTTCGTGTTCAATGCTGTGCAGTACACACTTCTCTAGTCCCCAGTCTGTGCATAAAGTCAAGTAAAACAATTAACAAATTGCTGAATGGTTTGAGAAGTCTCACTGGTTTCAGTTGGGTGGCTTAAAGTCAGGCATACACTCAGGTGTTAAGCCCAGGCTTATGTTTTGCCTGTTAACAGAGTTTAGCACCCAGTCCCTTTCTCTGCATTTTGATGCTGTGGGTATAAAAAGATGTTTAAACGTTTCTTATAGCAGTTCAAAGCAAGGAAACGAACAGGTCAAGGGGATACAGGGATGATTCTGTGAATTCTACCAAAACCTATCTGGACAACCAACAAAGGCAAATTTTTGCAGTCACTGTAACAGCATTTTCCTCATCACAGCCACAGCTAGACAGAAAGCACTGTTCTGCTCAGGGGCCAAGCACACAGTCGTTGTTAATGTTAATGAAAGATATTTACATATCACATTAGGAGAATGAGCCCCCAATAACTGACAACAATAAGAAGCTGTGTTTTCTAGAATTCGTTACTCAGTGCACAATGCAGGGCTGTCTTAACATAAAGCCCTGATAACAGGCACATGTATTCAGCCCCCGTCTGTACTAAAATACATCAGAAGTGCCTTTATTGTAACATGCTAATCAATTACACAGGCAAAAATTCTTCCTTTCCAGCATCTGATTTTTGTAGCTACTGTACATGTGAGTAAACGAGCACATGGGAATAATCATTTTAACTGTTTCAATGAGCTTGATAACTGATAATGCAGACACTATGTGATACTCTCAGGGTGCCAGTACACTTACAGTACCACAGAAGAAGCAGCCAAGTGGATCCCTGTGGAGCGATGTCTAGGACAGTGGTTCAAATGTCCTTACTTAGACTTGCCAAAACCACTTCAGCTGGTGAGTTACCTATATCCCATCCATCTAATGGCTTATGGTGGTTGGTAAATCCTTCAGGTCATCAGACAGGAGAGTGAAGACAGGTAGTTTAGTGTTTCAGTCACTAAGTAGAGGTTCTTACACAATCTTCAGCATATCACGTTCCTACCTGGGGACAGCCAGAAACAAGCTTCTCTCCCTGTATTTCAAGCTGACTGGAGTCTAAAAGTGGCACAGATGTCTGAGGCCGATGCCATGCTTAGTGAATAGACCACTGTCTTCAGGGCTGGTATCATACTAATGAGGTAGCTTTACCATTACATGATCTCTGCATCAGAGCTGCTCACCTTGGCATGACTCGGACCTGCACAGTGCTTGGGGCTGTCTGTATCAACTACAGAGATGTACTCCATGTCAGTATGCCACAGCCTGCCTTCTTCAAAAACAGGCATCTTGCCCCATACAAACCTTCTGAGGAGTTAGCAGGGCTGGGAAGTTACACCTAACACCTGGGAAGTACAGGCACATAGATGTCTTTAAATTTTGTATCTTTGTGCACTTGTGGGCTATTGCTAGTCCAGCTTATAAAGGCAGGAATGAAAGGCACAGATGGAAAAGGACTGAGTCCCCTTGTCATTTACATTAGCACTATTCTTCCTGCACCAGTCAGATGCTCAAGAGGTCACGTATCATGAATCAGCCTTGTCCTGGGATCTTTCATGCAGATCTTCGATATTCAGATATAAAGATGGCACTTCAGTGTGTCTTGAAATTTGCTTTCAGTCTCTTGTTGCAGGAGAACAAAGGAATAAATTTGGCTGAAAAGCCTTTTATCAGCCTCCTACAAATACTTCAGCTGCTTCTGTTGCATTATCTACATGCTGAGTTACTCGTAACAGCTCAGCTACCCACAGTAACAAAAGCAACACTTTGTTCCTCAGTCCAACAGTCCATTTTACCTTGATTATTCTACACAGTATCTGACTTGGGAAGACTTATTTTTTTCCCCAAAACTCTGTTGTAAACAGGTTAAGACTTTTCTTCTGAACATCTCTGTTCTGATGTTCCTGTTAATTAGAGTGACCACTCCTACCATTCCCCATTGGTTTGTGCATTCTGAATTCCTTCACTTCCCTAAAGTTATAATCCTCATCTGAAGCAAATTTAATTCTGGTTTTAAAGACAACCTTCCAAATAAATACGTATCTGAGTAGATACTTCATAACCTGTCATGTATTTATTAACAAGTTCTGTTTGCCTGCCTGAGTTTGCAATACCATCTGTCTTCTGATACATATCTCCAACTAATTTATTAGTAATACACACATCAGCCACAAAGAACTCATGCTTGGCATCTGTCTGCATCACACCTGCTTCAATGAATTTTAATGCAATAAAATCAATACAACCTTAAATAAGATGCTGTTATTATTTGACCTTTCTACTATGGCCATCTTTGCTTCCAGTGCCTGCCTTTGCTTTATATTGCAATCCACACTGCAGCTGATATTGTTGCAGTGCCTGCCTGTTGCTTTATAATCTTTCACAATTTCTGACTGATTTTTTTGTGTGTTCTTTAAAGCTTATGCTTTTTTTTTTTAATTAAAAAGTAATGTCTTTTGTTCGGTTTAATTTAGCTTTCCTTGTTTCACCGAATCCTTCAATCATTCTTCCCAGTCTTTGCAAGACTCAAGAACAGTTTTGAAGAAACTCATGTAGTATTCAGTAGCTGTTCTATATGCTTTTATGTAATACAAAAGACTTATTTCCATCATATAAGAAAGGTTATATGAAAGAGATATGATCCAAGGTGCACATGTACCACAGTTCAGACACCGGTGGGATAAAGCTACAGGTGAAGGCAGTGTGATATGGTTAAGTTGTATTATTGCTACTGGCAATTGGTTGGTAATGTGTGCGGTTACCTTGTCACCATGTCACTGGTAAGAGCTGTGGATGAGGACCTAGAGACCACTCACTGTGCCAGTCTAAGCCCCCTGCAGAGGTATGTCAGTCCTCCTAAGGCCACTGCCTGCTAGAATTGAAGGCACTCCTCTCACCAGCACAGCAGCCTCTCATTGCCACTCTAAAAATACTTCGCCTTTTTGCTTTTGCATTTCCCCTGCATATTACTGAGGGTATCTAGTACTGAAAAAAATAACCTGGTTTGTTGTCACCACCCAAAGTAACCCCAAATACAGCTTCTACCTCTGTCCAGGCTGCACACTGAGCCCAGCCAAAGCAAATGGACAGCGAGCAGCTAACACAGGACAGAAGAGTCATGCCAACAGCCAAGGCAAAGAGTTCTCATCTACTTAATCACCAGTTAGGAATGGTTCCTGCTAATCAAGACAATAAGTGAAAACAGGGAATGAAATCTGGCTCAGATTCATACAAAAAAACCCAAACCCTGACACTAGGGAGAAGGCCTCCGAACACTTTTAGCAACGGAAATATTTTTGCGGTTGATCTTACTGAGGACTGGAATTTCCTACCTTGCTCTACCGCAGCTATAAATTAGCTTTCCCCTTCCCTCCTACCAAGGGAAAAATGTCCAGCTACAACTGGGGAGCAAATGGACCTTGTGGTGGGAGGAAGGACTCCATACCCAATGGGAGACACAGTGGGCTTAGAGAGGGGACCATACGCTCTGATGTAAGGTGCCTGTCTGGGCTGGGAGAAGCAGACAGCATTTTAAAGAGATGTGCAGGTGATGGAGATTGAGGTACAGAGGGGTAGGGAGGTGAACACAAACACCCAGTTACATGGGGCAGAGAAATCCCAGCTGCAGTGTGGAGAGCCCTTGGTGTGACCACTGCTGAGTTGTTTGGGACAGTATGAAGCTGAATCACTTGGTTTTCCCTCACCAGCACAAAATAAAGAAGATAGAAGTTCTTATATAACTTGTGAACCAAGCTGGCTTTGTGAAACATGCCATGCTGCCTTTCTGCCTGCCAGACAATGCTGCCTGCCAGACAATGCTGCCTGTTCTCCTATCTTCCTTGAGATTAGGCCCTGCCCACCCCTGCTTTGCCTCTCACTAGTATTTGGCCTCCCTCCCTTTCCTGCTTCCAGAACTGGCAGATACTTTTTTTTTTTTTTTTTTTTTTTTTTTACCCAGAGCCCTTTGGTAAATACAGTGAGGTTCATCAAAACTTTTAAAGCATCCACTGTGGGACTTTCAGCCTAAATACTTTGGTACAGTGCATTTGATGAATGGGCTTCACAAACAGCAAAGTGCTAGCCAGAAAGTAGCAAATTTCTCAGATTGCACAGCTCCATATCTTATAAGATCTTAGATATCCACAGAGCCTGAGGTTGCAGACGCATGGTCAGGAAGTGTGCTCACAGTGCAGATCTGTGTGACCTGCAGCGATCGCTGACAGCTTGCTGTGCACTTGCCATGGTCTCCACATAAGGTTCCTTCCCCTGCTGCAGACCGTGAGCTAGTGAAAAGCTATTTGTTTTGTTGAGTGGCCACGCTGCCATGATTTGGGTGAGTATCAGAGTTGGTGGTTATGTAGTCTTAGCACATGGCAGATACCAGGTGGCTCATTGCCCAAGCATGCATGATGAGATGCCTTCTTTTGTTTCAGGAAAGGGCTATCTGAATGATTTCATAGTCAATTGCCCTAGTGTTTTAGGCAAATAAAAGTCACTGTGGTCATCTAGTTTATGCAGTAGACTCAGAGTAAAGGATTAATCAGTGGAGGAGCTGCTGAAGCTGTATGACAAGAGGAGTGAAACACCAGAGATGAAGACAGTAATGAGTTGGGCTTGTGATGCACCTGGTTCCATTCAGAGCTGTTAGCTCTCCTTCCCAGATTTGTCATATTGTAGATAATGGATCAAAAGAAATAAACCAGGACAGAGGGATCAGCAGCACACTGTACTTCTCATGGGACAACAGCATGCCTTGGTTATCTTTCCACACACGTTACACAATAAGACCACTGATGTTTTTTTCTGATTGGCCAGCTAAAACATCTACTTAATCATACTCCAGCAGACTGACAACAACAAATGGAGATCTGTCAGCATGTTTTGTCTCACCTTTTTAGGAACAAGTCTCTGAGGTTTTTTGGAGACCATTTTTAAGAGGCTTTTCCTCTCCACTCCCCTCCATATGGCCCAGTTGCTTTTGTTGGATTAAAGTGCTGTTAGACATCTCAAAAGCAGGGATATGTTTAGCTTCCAGCCCAGTTTCTGGGTAATGCCTGGTTTGTGAGTGGCCATTCCAGTTGTTTCTGCTGCTGTGGGTCTGTAATTGCCTTGTATCAGCAAAGTCCCATCTGCTGAGGATCTGCCGGGCAGGGCGCTGACCGCGAGATGCACCCTGACATTGCACCAAGAGCTTATGGGGAGCTGTTGCTGAAATTACATCATTGGGTGATGAGAGCTGTAGGATCACTGAACAAAGCTCCTTGAGAAGTCTGTACCCTCTCTTCCAGCAGAGTCCAGAGTGGCATCAACAAAAAACAATCTGTGGTAAAAGGACAAAGCATGACTGGCACAGCATCACTTCCTAAAGCCTCAGAGGAGGATTGCATGTGGTTAAGCCTTTAGACTTCAAAAGAATAAGATGAAGGGCAGTTCAATCCTAGCAAAATTGAAGGTTCTTATAGGAAATAAATAGCTTTGTGCCTCTTCAAAAGGGTAGAAGTCCCAGTGGCAGAAGAGATGATAGAGGAGATTGTGGAGAAGAGACAGAGGAAGCTGAGTCTGGCAGAAAGACGTAAATAGACAAGAAACAAAGAAAATGCACAGTGGAAATGGGGTGCAGTGAAGCCTTCTGAGACTTGGCAATACTCTTGGTAGTTAATTGGTATTTACATGTAGGAGTGCTTTATGGCCATGGGTTTATTGATACAAAAATAATCCCACTCCACGCCATAGTGCTGCATAGGCAGATGTTGTCTACAGGAGACAGTCCTGGCAGTAAACCCAGGGGCACTGGTTAAACTGCAAGCAAATACAAGTGCAAAACCCAAACACACCAGCAAAGTCCAGTAAGAGTCAATGTGGGACCACACTGTCCTAATTTTCCTCTCTTCACTTAGGTCCAAGTATGCAAAGCCAAAATAGCCATTTGTGCAAGAACGAGGTTCGAGGAGCCTTGGGGCCTCTCTGTGTTGAGTCTATTTGATACAACACCGTGACAAACCTCACCCCATCTCCAGTGGCATCAGCTGCTCTCCTTGTTCAGGCTAAATGTAACGATGAAAAGTAGCAGTGGATCAGCCATGGGGGTCAGAACAATGGTGGGGACAGCTGCTGCCAGAGGAGACGGCAGGTGATCTGCAGGGACACGGTGGTATACGCAACAAGGGACAAGAAGGGAGCTGGAGAGTGAAGGACACAAAGGTTGGCAGAACGAGGAAGGGCGAGAGCTTGCTCTCTCTCGGAGTGATAACCCATGAGAGTTACAATGCTGTTACCCTCCTGTTGACAGTTGCCTGCATTTCAAAACCAGAACTTCTGCAGTGTTTTGGGGGTTCTTGAATCTTACCAATTTCCGTCACGCTGTTGCAAAGCTGAGCTGGGAGACAGTGAGTGTCTAATCCCGACTGAAAACAAATCAAAACAGGAAACCAGTTTGCCTCCGAAGAGGCTGCGAATCCTTCAGAAGTGTGCACCAGATACTGAGCCTCAGCTCAGCTCCTGCTTGCCCTGGGCCAGCATCTGCCTCACCCTGCTCTTGCAAAAACTGAGTGCCACAAGCTGAGGAGCTGCAGGGTGAGCGTTTAGTAGGAAAGAGGTAGCCAGGACACTTGGATGCCTGTTCTTTTCTTACCCTTTCCTAACTACCCATACTGTTGGCTAGCTATCTGGTATATGATGAATAATAGCACAGCAGAGGCTGCCAGAAAAATAATTGTCAGCAGTTTTTTGAAGCATATTCTTTATTTCAAATTTTCCTGTTATTTTTTTCCCTTAGCTAAAACCCCACACAGAACGAAACCAGAGGAGTGTTTTGTTCCCTGGAAAACAGAGGCAGTACAAATGTTACATTTGAGATGAAATGCAAAGCTTTGACATTCTCTTTAATACAATGTTTGTTGTTTCATAGGTTTTCAGTATGAAACAGGAGTGTTAGTTAACTGAACATTTCATGAAAAATAGTCCTTTTTGGTTAAAGGAGCATTTAATTTTGCTGGAGGATAAAAGTAAAACCTGAATTCCAACCAAAAGGTTTGACTGCTTCACTATGATGTGTGTATGTGCAGTCTGTATTGAGGTGCCATGTATGAGAATGATTCGTTATACTTTTCAGTGTCTTACATTATCATTTAATTTGCTTCTGCTCCAGTAAAATGAAATCTCCTCTGGACATTACAGTCTTCTCTGATTTTTCACTTAACCCACAATCATTAGTATTAACCAAGTGCTTTTCTCTGTCTTTTAGAAAAAAAGGACTTTGAAGGGTTCTGTGGAGGTTTCCAGAATTAAATGTGTGGAAATTGTGAAAAGTGATATCATCATTCCCTGTCAGTATAAATACGCTTTCCAGGTGAGTCTGTCTGTTGAACATACTGATAGAGATTATCACTTCATTTGGTATTTCAAGAAAATTCTCCCTCACAGTGCAGCCATTCATGAACCAAACATGGGGGTGAATAGCAACAAAGGAAGAAAAAGCAGACTGAGGTGTGAAATGAACTGGAGAATCAGAGCCTGAGTGTTATTGCAAGAGTCATAAACTCTTAATGCTCTTTGGTTTTAAATTGGAAAGGACCATTAGATCTTCTAACCCTATCACATTCAACACAACACTCAGCTATCCCACTAACTCATGTTCAGAGAAAGCCTGTCTTTCACCCAGGGAAGCCACCCAGGGTTTGGGCCAATTTACCTGTGTGGTGTTGAAACTAAATACATTCAGTGGCCCTCACATCAGAAACTGGTGAATGAGACTGCTCCAGGCAAGAACAGAGAACGCTTTCAGTGATGAGATGGCTTAATGAACAAGAGGTGGACAGTGCTAGCTCTAGGATGAGGCACAAATTGTCTAGTGTTAATTATTAATACATACAGGATACATTTACATTGCCATGTAAGCAGAAATGCCACAGAATATTTGCTGTTACTGCAACACAAATTCCCAGTTTATTATCTTATTCCCTATGATGCCATTTATCAGAATTTGATGATATTGTTGATGGTATTTTTCTTTATGTCTATGGTTTTCAGTGAATACAGGGCTATCTCTGTTCATAGATGGCTTTAAAAGAGTGAATTATCTGGGCTCAGATTTGCAGGTAAAAGCTAATAATTGTGAGCCGTGAACACAATAAATGTTGAAAAGACTGATGACTTTATAAAAAGAAAAAACAAAAAAGACAGCCATAGAGCAAGATTTCCTTTTTCTTTCTTTATATTTTGCCATTCTTGTTATCTCAAAGCCAGCATCATTTGAGGAGAAAGTTTTTCACAGAAAGAGTGATCTGCCAGTGGAACGTGCTGCCCAGGGAGGTGGTGGAGTCACCGTCCCTGGAGGTGTTTAAAAACGGATTGGACGTGGCACTTGGAGCCATGGTTTAGTTAGTCATGAGGTGCTGGCTGATAGGTTGGACTTGATGGTCTCTGAGGTCTTTTCCAACCTTGTTGATTCTATGATCATTTTGCAGGCTTGGCTTGGTATTGTCATTCTGACAAATGACGAAGGAGCTTGTAGAGCTCTCTGTAAATCTTACTTGGAGCAGTAAAATTACATATCTACCATGCTCTGTGTTACCTTGCAAACATGAGAAGGGAGAGGAAATCATTTCCCTAACTAGGTTAGGTCAGGAAACCCTCCCACCAGCTTGTGGTGTTCCTCAGCCAAGATCATAAAAATTGACCTAGAATATTAGAAAATGTTGCTCTGTTGGGGCCTTCTTTGACTGCAAATGGCTCTTGATGAGCAGCCTGGCAGGAAATTTTTTAACTGGGGCTGGGTAGGAGCCACCTAACTGTGAGAAACTTTGAGTGCTCTTGAGTGAACACAGGCTAGAGAAGGACAAATGCTTAGATCTGTTTGTTCCCAAATCTGTCTCCCCATATCTCCAGTGCTTGTAGGAACAGCAAAATAAAGTGAAGGCAGTGACCAGTATTGGTGGACCAGTCATGATGAACAGTGCTCTGAGGTCATGGTAATGCCTCCGGCTTGTAGAACATCAGAATTTTTTCCCACAGACTGTTTTGTGGTGTTTTGTACAATTATGGTGTCTGGATTGTTTAAAAAAATACCTCAGCTGTAAATCTTCTGTAGAACCACCAGTGGCTTTTTGGTTTTGTGTGGCTCCTCTGGCAAATGAGCCCCTTGCAGAAAGGCATGAAACAAGTGGGGTTTGTGCAGTTGTGCATGCTCATGGCTGCATCTTTTGGAGATCTGTTTACTGTATACTTCAAAATTTGCCTTGGATTGTCAAAACATTATACAGACATAACAATAATAACAACAGGAGTGGCTTTAAGTAAGGGGGAATTATTCCTCCCCTATTTTTATTTTTTGGAAAAGAGGTTATAATTTATCTTTCCATAGCCTGCAAAGCAACTGAGTCACATGGCTGGCAGGCTGTGCCTGCAAGGGCTTCAGGCTAAGAGATAGCAAATGTTTCCTGTTCTTTAAACACTAATCAACACTGCCTCATCTGTGCCCCTGGAGAAACTTTAAAAACCAGCTGCTCTCTCATAGAAACCTCTGTTTAAAGACAGTGGTCAAATATTTCAAAGCATCTGTGCATCAAAGAGGCCAGGTCCCACCTGGAATTAAATTTCAGAGATAAATATTG
Organism: Indicator indicator; assembly: GCF_027791375.1. Classification (NCBI taxonomy): domain Eukaryota; kingdom Metazoa; phylum Chordata; class Aves; order Piciformes; family Indicatoridae; genus Indicator; species Indicator indicator. The sequence continues at coordinate 5,757,754 of NC_072027.1, forward strand.
GAAAAGAAATACAGATTATGTGTTACATCAAATTTTAGGCCCAAATGTAGTCATATGCTTCAGTTTCTGAGTCATTTTGTATCTCAAGATCTCCCCGAATGTTCTTTATTTCTCTTCCTTCTTTTGTTCATCATTAAGGCCAAACTGATGAAAACAGCATCTTGGCTCCTCGTTGTTCATCCACTCCATCTCATTTCCCCCCTCTAATCCCATTGAAAGCTATTGAAAACTTTGAAGAATACTAGTGATGCAAAGAATCTCCAGGGAGTTGCTTGAGATTTATACAGACACAAGAAAAGCTAAATTTGGCTCTTAGATCTTAAGTGAAGGTATCTTACAAGAAGCTGCTAAGAAACAGATGCTGTGTCCCCAGAGAAGCTTTAGAAGCATAAACTGCAGTCAACAAGTAACAGGCTGAATCCTCTGCAGATCGAAATTGCTATGTCTCCATTGATTTCTCTGGCATGTCTTAATGGTATAAAGTTGATGGAAAACACTGCTTGTCTGGATTGCTTTCTTGATCAGGATATCTGCTCCGTTTTCAATCACCAGAAGTCTAAGAGATGCTTCTGCACAGTCCCTGTTACCCCGCTTCCCCGCATCCTCATTTTGCACGTAACTTGGTGGTATGAGGGCTGCTGCCTCTTTCCTTCAGTGCCCAGGACTGCTTCTAATATCTGTCTCCCTTCTTTACTCCCCAACCCAGATTGTCCACGATAACTACATACTCTATGTGTTTGCACCCAACCGTGAGAGCCGGCAGAGATGGGTCTTTACGCTGAAGGAAGGTAACAAACCCCCTGTGCTCACCAAATTGTTGCGGCTACCTAACCCAGAGCAGTTTTCCCATGATACAGAGAAAATGTGCAGGAGCAGACAGTGTGTTGTATCTAAGCATGAAAAGTGGGAATGGGGAATGAGGCTTTTTAATTGCTTTTACATTTGGTGGGTGTGCTTTTCAGCAGCAGTGGAAATTTTGGACATGGAATGCTTTATTTGCCTCTTTCTAGGAGAAGCTGTTAATATGTTACATAATTTGAGGGTTCTTTTTCAGGAAGAGATGAAGATATTTCTATGGCAATTTTTTGGGAATAAATATTTTCTGCATAGAAGATTTAGCTCTTATTAATAGATTTTTTGTTTGTTTAGAGATTCATGACTATTAAGTAACATCTTTGTGGGCAGCTTTCATTTCCCGTTCACCTCCTGAATTGTGCTGTGGTTGGCTGCAATGATTCTGAAGTGAACACAATAACCACCCCAGGCAGAAACGAAGCAGAATGCTTCATATAAGGAAGGTGTTACTTACATAAAAATTGCAACAGGCTTCCATCATAGCTTTTTCCTCTTTTATAATGCAAGGTGCTGTAATGTTCACTCTCAAAACGTTGTGCCTAATGGAAACACTGGGAAGTTCATGCACTTAACTCTTGTGACCAGTTATTCACCTTCTGCAGCACACCTGCTCCAAGCTTCTACTTCATCACCTCTTCTTCAACATTTTGAGATGGTCCCCTCCCTTGCACAATAGGAACAGGCCAGCAGAGTTTTTTTGCTCCTTTTAGGAAAGCTGTTATTGCAGAGAACTTCAAAAAGAAGGACCTTTAATCACTCATGCAGACATTCAGTACTGGTTTATTGCTGCTTAATGCTAGCTTGTACAACTCCTTCTGAGCACTGAGCCAAAGCAGTAAGTGTCCATGTCCTGCACATACACATACTGTGGAGCTGTGGTCTTTCATGAGAACCATCAGTACATGACCTGCCAGTTTTTTTAATGAGACCTTCCTTGTGTGGTTTTGGTGTTTACCAGTTTAAAGAGAGAGTCCCTTTGACAGGATTCTGTTCTCCTGCAGTAAGGAGGTCGGTCTCCATCAGAAGCAGGAATGCTATTCCTCCATGTCAGTCATGGCATTCACTCCTTTCAGGAAAAAAAGAAAACATCAATGGAGGACGCTGATAATATTCACCACAGCTTAGTTTGACAAGAATAAGAAGCCTCTTTGAAGTGCAGATTATTTCCATTCAGTTCTAGATGTATTTCAAAGCTGATGTAAATGCAAATAAATTCCTTTCCCCCCTCCTTTTTCTTTCCCATCCTTTTTCCAGAAACCAGAAATAACAACAGTTTGGTTTCAAAGTGTCATCCGGATTTTTGGATAGATGGCAAGTGGAGATGCTGTGCTCAAACAGAGAAGATGGCAGCTGGCTGCGTGGAGTATGACCCCAGCAAAAATGGTATAGGATTTGTTAAGACCATCCTGTCCTTGAAAATAATTATTCCTAGCAGAAGTAAAGTATCAAATCTGTCTCATACAGAACATCAAAGAATATCATGTTAGCCTTCCATTAAAAGACATATTGCTGGCTTCTTGTGATATTCTGGTTTATCATTTACTGTTTTGAATGAATGCTTGGTGTGATGCTTGGTGCTGTCTTTGGAATGAGATGGAGAACTAGGAAGCTGATCAGCTGCAGTCAGTCAATAAGCCATGATAACAACTTCCTTGAAATACTTGCTGTGTGTCCTATTGTGTCCTAACCATGCTTCCTCCATGGCTTCAATGGCCAAGCATGATTTTTACTTTGTCTCCTGAAAAATCACATTCAATCACCCAAGACACTTTTACCTTGTATCTGAATATTTCCTAAAGCAATCTGTACTCCAGTTTTGAATCCATGCTGTGTTGCTGTGTGGCTTACAGTCATTGTGTTGGGTGCAGGATGTTGGCATATCTTGCTCTAAATGACCAAGGCATTCTAGTCACTGGTTTTGTATCACCTTTATTAATTCATTACCTTGATGGTTTCTCCAGTTTTTGTCCAGAGGTACTTCAAATTAGCTTTCTCTATTTCATTTCAGCCTCAATGAAGCCTCTTCCTCCCACTCCTGAAGATAACTGGGTGAGTGCAGTGAGGAAAGCTGAGCTATCCTTAATGTCCTGTGTGCTTAGCTAGCAGAGATGAATATATCTTCATTAAAGTTCACCACAGTGCAGTGACCTAGAATATCACCTGTGATAACATTACCTGGGCTTTTCTAAATACCTTTGCCATATTTTTTTCCGTAGGCTATAAACCAGCGACATCCCCCTAGAGTTAGGTTCACTCCTGCAAGGACAGCTTGGTTTCACAAATACCTTTCCAATGGTGAATGAAGTTTCAACTGTATATTTTTTTTCAGTCTATAGAAAGGGAAACTGGGGAAGTAGGAGGGATATGAGAAGAACTGCTGTGATGAGAACAGAGAAGTGATTTTACAAACCCACTTGTGGATGGTGCAAAATGTCATTGGCTTATTATTTTATTTAGAAAGGAGAAGCTGGGTGGTTGTTAGGGGTGAGTGCCTTACTGGAGAGCAGCAGGGAAACCATGAAGATTTTATCAGTGGGGGCTTTTAAGAGGAGTTTAGGGAACATCTGTGAAGAACAGATTAGACAGAGGTGATCCTGCTCTAAGAAGGAGTAGAAAACGATTTTCTGTGCAACTACATTTTTTTCCTATGAAATTCATTGTTTGAAGGTGTTGAAAATTCTCCTGTTTCCCCCATACCTCATTAGACACCCTGGAGCGCTTTCCTAGCTTTGAAGCTTTTGAACCCAGAGTTCTGCCAGAGAAATATCATCTTAGAGAGCATGCCTTTGGGTTTTATGAATATGAATATGATGAGTCATTTTCCTAATTTGTGCAGAAACTGTTGCTGGACCCAAAGGAAGCCACAGTCATGGCCATATACGACTATGAAGCTCAGAATCCACAGGAGCTGACATTACAATGTAATGAGGAATATTATGTGATTGACAGCTCTGAAGAACACTGGTGGCTGATTCAAGATAAGAATGGGTAAGTCCCTTTTCAGCAGCCAATTTACAAATAATTTCTAAATCACATTTATTTTTCCATTAATACATATGCTAGCCTCTAGTATGATTTTTGTGAAGCATCCTCTGATATACAGGAAAATGGTGACGGAAGTTATTTATGGTAACCTTCTTCCTTTTGATGTTGCTGGTATTCAGGCAGCTGAAGAAAAAGGACCTGAGAAGTAATTTAAAACCAAACCAAACAAACAAGCAAACAAACAAACAAAAGAAAAATCCAAACCACTCTTTAGCTCAGGCTGATATTTAGAGTAAAAAAAAAAAAAAATAGAGCTGCAATCAGTTGTTTTCTTCTCCATTAACCCTACTCAATACATAACAACCAGCATCTTTATTATGCAAAGAGCAGGCAGATCTTTTAGGGCTGACTTCCACATACACAGAGAAAATCCTGCCTGTCTCACTATGTTGTGTTTTAACAGGCATGAAGGCTACGTGCCAAGCAGCTACCTGGTGGAAAAATCACCCGAGAATCTGCAAATATATGAGTAAGTTGTGCCTGTGTTTTTCTTGCACCTCCAAATGCTCTGTTTTAGAAGCCACAAAGCCTGAAATGTCCCTACTCCACAATCTCTTGCTGCTACTGCTGGGAGCTCAATTCAGAAGCTTTTCAGCAGAAGCTTTACTAGCCTAGCAATGCTAAATTGGAATCTCTTGATGTTTTCAGATGGTACAATAAGAACATCAGCAGAAGCAGAGCAGAAACACTCCTCAGGGATGAGGTAAACCAGTGTTATATGTGGGGTGGATGGGCAATAATAATTAATTAATGACAAATGAGGAGAAGCCTGTGAGGGCTGCTTTGTGTAAGAGAGAGCTGAACCCTGGGTTCCTGCTGTGTTGCTGTCCTTGGCTTTTCTTAGTGTGTGATGCAAGATAAAGAACCACTAGCACCCCCCCTTACTTCCATGGCAGCTGAACACGAGCAGGGAGCTATGACATCCTTCCTCAAGCACACTCAGCAGCTGGGGTTGATGGAAAACTCTTTCAGAACACCATGTCAAAGGACAACTGTGATTTTAGCTCATCTCTTCTGTCTCTGCAGTTGGCCTGTGGATGCCAGTAGTTTTCTAAAAACCTGACTAATCTTGTGCTGAAATGTTTTGGGTGAAAGCCAAGGGTTGGGGTTTGGGGATTGTTTTTTCAGTTTGGTGAGGGTGTGCATGTGAGCATGTATCTTTAATTTTTCAGCTGAGCCAGAGTTTTCCAGTGAAGACTGCAGTGAAAATAAGCATTCTTGTTCAAAGTTTCCACACAAACATAACACAACCTTATTTTCAAATCAGCTCTTAGACTAACAGGAGTCCCAAATAAAGTGTTTCTTGGAATTATAGTATTTTATGAAAGCAAAAACATTTTTCTATGGGTTTAGAGATTCTTTTAGTTCCCATAAACTCCTGTAGGACGTGTCCACACACGGTTTATTGATCTCACTTTTTCCCTTTGGTCCTACTAGCACAACTTTTCTGTGGCAGCTACCCCCATGTGGCTGCAGGGCCTCCTAGTTCAAAATCTCACAGCCCCCACAGCTCCTCCAGCAATGTGGCCAAGCTCATGAGTGATCTGACCAGGTTTGCTGTTAAGTGAGACATAAGAGCAAGAGCAGTGCTTAAAGTAACTCAGGCAGGATGCTATCTGCTTGTGCAAGCAACCTCAAACTGCCAGGGGGTAAGTCCTAACAGCCCTCACTTTCCACAATGCAGATGCCCCTACAGCAGCATCTGGAGATGGTTTTTAGAGCTCCACTGTACTAGATATCGTGTAGTGCAAATAGGGTAGATGTTGTGCTGACACATTGAAGAGACAACCCTGGAAAGCTGAGGAAGTGGAGGAAATCTACCATGGAAAGCAGAGGAGAAAACAAAATAATCAGGCACTTGAGGTGGCAGATGAAGCATCTGCAAATAAAAGTCACAAAATCATAAAATGGTTTGAGTTGGAAGGGATCTTTGAATGTCATCTAGTACAACCCCTCTGCAGTCAGCAAGGACATCTCTACCCAGATCAAGTTGCTCAGAGCCCTATCCAACCTGACCTGGAATATTTCCATGGCTGGGGCATCCACCACCTCTCTGGACAACCTGGGACAGTGTCTCCCCAACCTTATAATGAAAGATTTCTTCCTTATATCTAATCTAAATCTCCCCTCTTTTAGTCTAAAGCCATCATCCTTTGTCCTGTCACAACAGGCTCTGCTAAAAAGTCTGTCCCCATCTTTCTTATACACCCCCTTTAAGTACTGAAAGACCTCCATAAGGTCTTCCCAGTTCATTAGCAGTGTGCATCTCAGCAGGGTACATCACATCACATCCAAACTGTGATGTTAAATCTTCTCTGACATCTGTTCCTTTAGTGCCAGATCGTGGCCCATGTTACACTTTAGAATTCAGATGAGCAGAAAACAATTACAGCAAAAAAAAATATTAAAAAGGAAAACTGTTCCATGAGTGCAGAGTGGAGGAAGTCTGCTTTCCTCCACATTGATGTTCAAAAGCTGGATGACTGGGTCACCTATGCAATGGCAGGCTCTTGACCATCTTTTCCCATTTGCGGTACACTGGCAACTTATCTTTCATACACTTCCATATGGAATCCCTGGTGTTGAATAAATTTCTCTGTGACTCTTGTTCTGTAGCTGCTTTCTTGATGGAGGCACTCAAAGAGGTTTGCCTTTCCTCTTGGCTGTCCATTTCATTGAACTTGTGTGTAATTAATAACACCAGTGTTTTGTCAGAGAAGGTTGAAAGCAACCAATGGGTTCAGAATTTCCAGAGGAGAGGTTTGGAGGGACAGAGAGACACACACTCGTGTACCCACACCCACACATACTCAGCATAAGTCTCATTTCCTCAGGAAACTGAGCTAAAAATACATGGCACCCAAGAGAGACCAGCTGGGTGTACCTGCAGGCCCTGGGCAGCCATCAGGGCTGGCTGATGGCTCCTTTTTTTCCTACATGTATAGCACATCCTCATGACTGAGCACAGACAGGGCTGGAACAAGCAGAGCTTTGTCCCCAGCTTTCTTCTTTTTCTCCATTATGTCTCTAACCATCTTTCCCTCCTTTGCTCCTCTTACAGGGTAGGGAAGGTGCCTTCATGGTGAGAGATTCGAGACAGCCTGGCGTGTACACAGTCTCTGTTTTCACCAAAGCATTAAGGTACAGCTGAGCTCAGCAGCTTTTCCCATCAATTACATCGATGAAATGGCTTCTATCAGAGTGTGATCTCAGTTGTTTTGGCATTACACAGAAAGAGCAGAAGGCTCATGAAAATGATAGAGTAAAACACTTCCAAAAAAAGGCAGAAGATTTTGCTGCCATTCACACAGCCTATAAAAGGCTCCACTTCTCCCTTCATCTAAATATGTGCCTATAAATAGTCTCTTAGTAATCATTGGGTTTGTAATTTTGATGGAATTGTCCCTCCAGCTGAAGTGTTGGCAGCATCCACGTGGGCTATATGCTGGACTCATCAGAGGTGGGTAATACAAGAGTAGTGAAAGGGTTTCAGTGATGGGGCAGACAGTTTTGTTTCGGAAAGAAGAGGCAGAGACACTCAGTACTGAACCTGCTCTTATCAGGAAATCTCAGCCTTTCTAGAGATGAGACCATCTATGAGTGAGAGGCAGAACATAGAAGTACACTGTTCAGTAGCAATTGCAGCTCATTTCCTGCTCCCATTTGTTCTGCATAGGGAAGGTTCCCCTTTGCTCACTTGCTCCTGTTTGATTTACTCTCCAAATTCCTGTCCTTTTGCTGCACCCTGGTTTCTCAAAGAAAACCTCCTCTTTTTCAGCACGGACAACAATCCTGTTATAAAGCATTATCACATCAACGAGACAACTGACTTTCCCAAGAGATATTACTTGGCAGAAAAGCATGTGTTTGACTGCATCCCTGAACTCATCAACTATCACCAGCACAATGCAGGAGGTGAGTGAAGGCTGAGGCCAACCAGGGAAGCTGCTGGTTTACCATTCAGCCAGGTGACTGTTTTGAATGAAGGAAGGCTCCCAAGCCCTCTGCCCTTACCACGAAATGTTAAATGGCATCACCTTTTCTTCCACTTATCCTGGCACTGACCATCTCAGGCCAGCTTGCAACTCTTCTTCATCACTCTGGCCTTCCTTCTGAAGCTGACTCTCACCACCATGGGTCGCAATAATATACTATAGAGAGTCCTTTCATTCCTGGGGGCATATAGAAGTATGTCACCACTGCCAGATCATGGAATCATAGAATTAACCAGGTTGGAAGAGACCTCCAAGATCATCCAGTCCAACCTATCACCCAGCCCTATCCAATCAACCAGACCATGGCACTAAGTGTCTCAACCAGTCTTTTCTTGAACATCTCCAGGGACAGCGACTCCACCACCTCCCTGGGCAGTCCATTCCAATGGGCAATCACTCTGTGAAGATCAAGCTACCCGTTTCAGTTATGCTCCAGAGCCTTCTTGCCCAGGAGGTGATATATCCCTGGGCCTTGATTTGACACAAAGTTACGGATGTGGCTAGGATCCATAACCATGAGAGTCCCTCAAAGACTCCCATCCCTACAGTCCAGAAGTACCAAGGGGAAGCCTGGGCTTCAAAAATACCCTACAAATAAAAAGATACCATTTGGAATTTCATCAGAGCTAAGCTAACAGAGACTCACAGCTCACGTTTGCTGACAGAGTGAAAATGGGAAATAAGCCGAAACTGCTCAGAACAGGCTTCCTTCTAGCGGGCAGGAAATTGCAGTCAGAATAGAGGTTCAGCTGCCCTCAAGTGGAGCTGGGAACTCAGTACAGTAGATCTGCTACCAGTACCCAGACTGCCTTCTAGGGTAGTGACAGACAGATTGTGTGACTGTGACAGTCCCTGGCACTCAGCTGTCCCTCTCTTCCCCAGGTCTCGTCACTCGGTTGCGGTACGCAGTGTCCTCTTGGAGAAAAAAGGCCCCGATCACTGCAGGGCTGAGCTACGGTATGGTGCTCTCACCTAGCCTCACTGCTTAGCTGGGTGATCCTGACCATCCCCATGGACACTGATGAATATTCATGTGACTATTACCACAATAACTACTTTTCCTGAGATCACTGCTACCATTCGCTAGATTGTCTTCGTTGTCATTACCATTGATAACTGAATGAAGTGACCACGCAGTGCCTTGAGGGTGATGACAACTCCAGTGTCTCCACAAAGTCAGCATTGAAGACTGAAATCAATACTGAGCAAATGTTGATGGGAGTAGGAGCACAGCATAACTTCATAAAAGCTGAGCACACCTTTAAAGATGCCTCCCTTTGCATATTGTCATCTACAGAATTTTGCTGGCATTGTCTCTTGGAGACATCAAAGTAACCCGAAACCCTCTTGTGCTTGGTAGTGCACAATATACATGGTAGAAACAACCCTTCCTGAGGAACTGGATAGACAAGATAAATGGGGGGAAGAAAAGGGATGTTGTTGTTCCTACTCTTGAACATGACCTGCAGCATGAACCAGCCAAATGAGCTCCCAAAGGTCAGACAGACAATTTGAGGGAGAGCCAGAAAGTCTCACTTTGAATTCTGTCTCATTGTTTAATACACAAAAGCTTTCTGTTTGACATTTTAGTGCTAGATCCTTACTCTTTCTCCCTTACAATCAACAGGAAAATTGGTCATTAAACCTTCTGAGCTCACTAGTGTACAGGAAATTGGCAGTGGTCAGTTTGGGGTAGTCTACCTTGGCTACTGGCAGGAGAAGACAAAAGTAGCCATAAAGACTATTCGTGAAGGAGCAATGTCTGAAGAGGATTTCATTGAGGAGGCTAAAGTGTTAATGTAAGTAATAGATTCACCAAGAAAATACAACCCTGTAGGATTCATAAGACTGGACTAAAATGTTGTGACAGTGTTCAGGAATATGATTGGGGAATCTAAACTTGGATTATCTACTGCGTATCTGAATAGTAGAGAGGGACCAGTAAGCTCTGGGGGTTACAAGGGAAGGCAAATCAACGTGGAGGTGCATTACTGTGCTTCTAAGTCTATCAATATCCAGAATCATCTTCCAGATCTCTGCTGTTCTCAAAGGCAGTGTTAACTGATGGTGTGTTTTGAGAACAGAGCAGTTTTTCTCAAAAACAATTAGATGGAGAATCTCTTAATATTCAAGGGAAATTTTACTGAAAAAACCTTACCAGCAATTTTTGTTTGGTTGGTTTTTTGCTTTGTACAACTGGAAATATTTCTTTTTGGTTTTTATGGACTTCATGTCTTTTACATATCTCTCTAACATAGAAACAAATGGATTTTATTTTTATTTGATTGGCTGATTTTCCTTGCAGAAAAGTCTCTTGGTAACCATTACCATCAAAATGGGATGATGCTTACTGCTACTTGACATTAGACTTGGTCTACATATTTTCTTCTTCCTGCTTTCATAATTGGACTTTGAAGAGAGAAGGGTGCAGCAGGATGGCAGAGGCAGCTGTATATAACACACTTGCTGTAAGAATAGAAGGCACTGAGCCTCTTTTCCACCTCCCTCCATGTCCCACAGGAAGCTGTCTCACCCCAAGCTAGTCCAGCTTTATGGTGTGTGCTTTGAGAACACTCCCCTTTGCCTGGTGTTTGAATTCATGGAGAATGGCTGCTTGTCTGACTACCTCAGGAGCCAGAGGGGCAGTTTTTCAAAGGAAACCCTGCTGGGGATGTGCCAAGATGTGTGTGAAGGAATGGCTTATCTGGAACAAAATTCTGTCATCCACAGAGACCTGGTACGTTGGTCCCACACAGACCTTTTCCCTGCTTCAGATGGGCTTTTTCCTGCACTTTCTCCCTTCCTTAATTTCAACTTTCACATTTCTCCTGCCTCTTTAGTGACAGTGGATCCAGTATCTCTCCTTATTACAGAAGCAGCATCAATACTTTACAAAAAAAAAAAAAGAAGAAAAAAGAGAACAAAACTAAACCAACAACAAAAAACCCCCACACACAAAAAAAAAAAGACATTCCCTGGAGTACTATTAATCTGTTTCCCTTAATTGTGTTTGGGAGTGAAGAAACAAGGACATGAATTTGGCTTCTTTCTCTGAGTGGACTCTTGTTCATGACCACTTTTCATTTATAAAATCAACAAAGATGCCCTAAAGCTCTGCTCTAATATGTGTATAAACATGCATTGCTGATAGAATACTTCTAGTTGCATGCTGTTCAATTAAGCTGCATCAGTCACTGCTGCTGTTTTGTTAGGGGAGCAAGGACTGTGAGTAGCTGTGGATATTTTAGGATCTTTGCCCTTTCTGGGCAACAAAAGCCTGCAAATCAGACTGATGGCTGAACAGATTTCTTGGCAATAGGAACATGCTGGCTGCAAAATGTACTGAAAGCATGGGAACCTCAAGTTTTCATCATCTTTGTATGGTACAGTGTCACTTTGATCCTCCTTTTTAGAAGTACTGTCTGCTCTGCCAGTAGAAGACCAGCTGAGTGGCTGTGATAACCTTTCAGCTCTGACCTTTGCACCTTCTTGTCTTGCAGGCTGCTAGGAATTGCCTGGTGGGGGAATCCCATGTGGTGAAAGTGTCTGATTTTGGCATGTCAAGGTAATGGCAACAAGTCTGCACATGCTCCTGTGGGGCTGTCCTGAGATGGAGTGGGTTACTCAGCAGACTCTTTTTTTTTCCAGGATTGTCCTTGATGATCAGTATACCAGCTCCACAGGTACCAAGTTTCCAGTCAAGTGGTCTGCTCCAGAAGTTTTCTCCTACAGCAACTACAGCACCAAATCTGATGTTTGGTCATTTGGTAAGAGCCTCTTGTCAGAATGGAAAAAAATCAACACATCAGCTCAGAAAACCTAGGGGCTCAGACCTCAAGTAAAATCTTCTATGCACCAAGGGTGTTTTGCCTGAATAAAGCAAGCCTAAATCATTTAAGTGAAAGAAAGAAAAGAATAGTAAACTCCCCAGCTACTTAGGAACACTGCAAACACTGCCAATTTAATGTATTATACCTGAACAATGCTGTGTAATATCAAATTATGAACTCTGCTTCATGCAGGTCTAGCAAGAGTGTCCAAAAAAAGGTTGAAGAGTCACTAACAAGATTATATAGTGCAAGGAAAGGCAATTAGGCACTGTCTTTCTGCATGTTTCACTCAAACTCTCTGCCCTCCTGAGTTTGCTTTGCTGGCTCTGTTTGCTTTATGCCGATCTGAAAAATATTATTTCGCTGTTTGCATTTTCTCACCTCATTTCCTGCTCCCCAATGCATTGTTTTTTGCCTCTATTCTTTGGTCTCCCTTCTGGACACTCACAGATAAGAAAACAGTTGTATATTTTTTTCCCCAAAGCCATTGGCAGTGGAGATAACAAAGGCCGTCCCCTGGCCTCTAGATCTGGCACACTGATGTGTCTGGCCCATCTCCAGCTCACATGCAAATCGTGGTCCTGCAGAATGAATCAGGGCAGTGTGCTGTGCACAGCACACAGTCAATGGGGTGCCACTCAGCCCTGGGCCTAGCAGTAAATAATGCAGGATTATAACCTTTGCTAGTCTGTACTTGTGAATTCTGTGCTCCCCTCTCCCTTTACTGTCTTCTGCTGTGTTGAAGTTGTGCGTTCCTGTGGTGGGTTACGAGCAACACAGTGGGAGCTGGATGCTCAGACCCACACAAGTGCCTTTGCAAACCTGGAGATGTTTCAGAGAGCACCATTCCTCTTTCCACATCTCCTGGCACGTGGAAGAGGCTTATCAGCACTCACCACATTTTAACAAGGGACAACGTTTGCCAGTGGAGCTGTCTCTCACACCTCACAGCACAGCAGCAGTGACATGGGGAGAGATGCTACTTTGATAAGAATGTTCCTCTGCTTCACTGGCCTGTGCACTGCCAGCCAAATGCTTCCAAAAGGGTGCTCAGTTTGATTTACAGTCAAGCCAAGCCTGATGAAGTTGGCTCACACCAGCTCCAGGCTGAATGAAATACCGGTGAGCTTTGTTTGCACTGGCCAGTCCTCCTTTGTGCAATGTGCAGACAGCAGTGTTGTACATCTGTCAGACCTGTTATCTCCCCATCCACTGGGGTTTGCAAAAGAGGATTCCTCTGTCATGTCATGGTCTCATGACTGTGAGAAGCTTTCTGCTCTGCTACTCTGCAGTCCATTCATCTCTTCTGCCAGGCCTGAAATCCTGCTGTGCCCAGGAGAACAAAATGGGTGTGAGAAATTCCCAGTTCAGGAAGGTGGAAGGTGGCCATGGGCCTGCTGAGGATTTTATTTGCTTCTTTGTGGCTTTTCTCATTTGTTTGCTTTAGGAGTGCTGATGTGGGAGGTCTTCAGTGAAGGTAAAATCCCCTATGAGAACCGTACCAATGGAGAAGTGGTGGAAGAAATCAATGCAGGATTTCGACTCTACAAACCCAAGCTGGCCTCCAAGGCAATTTATGAGGTCATGAGCCACTGCTGGAAGATGGTTAGTATTGTCATGGAAGAACTTTGGCTCTGAAACACGAGAGCTTTCTTCCTCTTGGTTTTCAGGAGGAGATAGAGAGTTATACATATCACATGCTAACACAAAGTAAAATCCTTGACGTGAAGCAATCTGTAGCTTTCATCTGCACTAGCAAGACAACTCTAGGCTCTTGCCTTTTATTTAAGCTGCTAGTTCTATAGAGTGTGTTTGCATCACCAAGAAGTCTGTGTAGTGCACCTAACTCTAGCTTGCTTCAAGAAGGCTGAGTTTTGATAGTGATGGTAAAAGTGACAGTCAACCCGTCACAAGGTACTTAGTGTTCACTAGGCAAAATTCACTGCTGGTAGGAAAGAAGCCATTGCACAGAAGGAAGCTCATTCTTCTGCTGGCATTTTCTATATAACAATAGATTATATTTTTGTTAGTACTCAGTTTCTTCACAAGATTTTCCTCCCTAACCTTGCCATTCCTCTCAAGCTGACATTAATGTACTCTTTCTCTCTTCTCTCCCTCCTCAGAGGAAAGATGACCGACCCTCCTTTTCTGTTCTGCTGTATCAGCTGAGTGAAATCTCTGAGTTTGATCTGTAATCATGGCAGCCTCCACTAAGTGAAGCTAAGAGAGTCCTGAGAGGGCAGATGGCTGGATTTTCCCTACACAAAGCATTACCAGGAATCCTCTCATCATAGACACTTGCCATATGCCTGAAGAGAAGGAGAGGGCAGAGTCTGTTATTTGCAGACAGACAAGATAGCCCCAGGTCTTTCCAGAGCCTAGACAGACACAGGCTTTGGCTAAGAATGTGGTTTGCATCTTGCAAGCAGAAGCAGCATCTGAGAAGTCTGGAACCACACAATCCATCAAGTGCATTTCTCCTGAAGATACAGTCTCAAAACTAAGAGATCTGACATTGCTATTCCAGTTCTGTTCATTCCCAAATGAAGGTCTTCCCTGGGGAAAAAAACCAAACCTGTCTTTAACTGAGGAGGAGTGTTTAGACACTTCCTTGGCTCTCTAATTCAGAAAGGGCTTGACCTGAAAGCTCTGAACAGGAATAAGTCTGGAATACATGGGACTACATTTCTAATGCTGATATTTTGAGATTATTTTGTTCTTCCTTTGCATGATTTTCTCTCAGATTGTGGCATAACCAGAACAGGATTCTGTCACCCAGTAAGCTGAAGAGTGGTCTGTGTGTGCATGCAAGTTTGTAAGGAGGGATGACAAAAAGTGAAGTCTTGACAAGGAGTCTTGAAATTGAGTGGGCAAATGAGACTAATGAAAATGGAGACATTCTTGGAGGGGGAAAGTCAAAGCTGAAACTTTCTAATTATTTTTTTCTTCAGTCTTGCTACATTAGAAGATAAATACCATGACCTCCATCCAATTTCTCTGAATGGAGCATGGAGGACTGAGCAGTACAGAGTGCTATGTGTTTGCAGTCCAGGACAAGACAGGAACCTATTCCTGAACTGGTGTATTTGGAAGGAAGGAGCCAGGGGGCTCAGAAGAGTAGCCATGAGGAGAAAACATGCAGAGTATGTGCTCAGTGCACCAATGATAATGAGAAGAGTTTCCTCATACTTCAAAGAGCAACTGAATCATCACAAGTAAAGACTTTTCCATCTCTTCTGTTAACAAAGGGACTGATCAAAGAAAAAGTCTTATGCAAATGGACTGCAAGGGTATTTACTCCATGAGGAGTTCCACATTATGTGGTGACAGCAGAACAAGGTACAAACAATATCCATCTCCTGGTATTTCAATGAAAATCTGTATTTTCACAGCAAAACAAAGACTGACTTGACACAACTGATCTCAAAACCAAAAGCATGGGTGTTGGTGTGCTGCAGAGCATGTAAGTAAGACCAGACCTTTCTGCTAAGTATTAACAAAAACTAGAGAAGTCAAGAGGACTCACAGGTGGTATGCAGTATGTATTTTTGATGCTTCTGTGTTTGGGCAGGTGAGAACATGAGTAGACCTCAGGTGACAGCAGTCTACAAAACACTGTGAGGTGCAAGCTTCCAGCAGAAATCTCTCCCATCATCACAGAAGTCAGGTTCAGATATGTTTGCCAACAAAAATGGAACAAGGAAATAATGTAATCCCATGATCTCACATACTGTGTGTAAAAATACTTCTTCATAGAAGGAAGCTCAGGTTTTTCTGTATTTTTCAGACCCATGGTTCTAGGGTAGCTTTTAGGAGCCAGAATATCTTTTCAGGTACATGGGTACAGGCAAGGCATTAGTTCTTGCCTTATGTGTCCTCACATTTCACTTTGATTCCACATTATTTTCTTTGGTTTGCTCCTATAAATACCATGCAGAACAACTCTCCCAGACAAGGAGAATCCTATCACTCAGATTGAAGGTTGTCAATAATCCTAAATGCAGGACCAGAGTGCTACCTTCACATCAGGATTGCTGCCAAAATCCCTTGGTAGTTCTAACCAGTAAGTGGAATATGAGCATCTATAAACAGATTCTGAAGTTCTGCCTACAGTGAATTTAAGCTGTTTATCTTTGTCCCTCTTATCCTTCAGTCTGAGTTAGCCTCTTGTCACAGCCTGATGATGTTAAATTTGGCATTTAGCCAGAGAAGTTTGAGGACAGCCAGCTACATTTGAGGACAGCTGGCCATAAACCTTATTTTCTCCCCCTCTTGATTGCACTTAGTCCATACAACCACAGGATACTCTGAAATTATTCTTCCCTAAGCACAGACACTGTGGCAGAGATATCTGCAGACACTTCTGGCTTGCTGCCCCCTCCATCCTTGGAGGAACCAGGGATCTGTAGCTCTTGAAGAGGTTGCTATTAAGTAGCAGCAATATTGCTCTGCTAGGTAATGTTTCTGAGATTGTATTTATATTTGGATGTGTAATATTTATTAGCTAGAGAGTGTGGCACAAAATAATATTGTGATGTTTTGTGTTCAGTTCTCTTTTGCAGTACTTCTATGTAAACCATACGTGTTTTAACAAACAATAAAATGTCGAGGCCCTACTGTGGCTTTCACTATATGGTAGCAAAAATGCAAAAACCATCCTCACTTACAATCATACAGCTTGCTCTTCCTCCAAATTCTCCTCAGCAAGAAGCAAAGAGGCTGCCTTTGCCTTCCTGAAATGCTTCTGTTCCCCAGAACGATGTCTGTTTCAGAGGTGGATTATGTGCTGGGCTTATGGGGGTAGGAAGTGTTCAGACTCCCTGCAAATTGGGTAATTTATCACATGGACACATGGATTTGTAAGTCCATCCTTTGTGGTGGCTTTAAATTCTCTGAATCTTCATAAAAAAAGAGGCAGTAGTCTCTGAGTGCTGCCAAAGGGTGTTTCCCCACAATTATTGACAGGGGACTTCAAGAGTCTCCAGAGGCCAGTGCTGTACTGAGATAACTGCTTGATATTAATACAGTCTTCTTCTACCATCCCAGCTTCTATGGCTAGTTCAGGCCTGTGCCCTTCGTGTACCTTAACCAGATACATTCCCTGCAAAGCAGATGTGAGAATATCAGTCTCCCACCATGAAGTGGATAATTCTTTGCTGCATACCCCTTCCCTATTTCCTTGGAAAGTGTTTGCAGTGTGCTGAATGTTTAAACCATTACCCCTTTGCCAGTGTGATCTTCTTTGCTTGGCAGCATTTCAGGGAAGGGGGAGGTTGTGGTTGTCCCTGCTTTTGCTGGTTATCAGAGACGATGGATACATAGCTCTGCCTATGTGGCATATTTGGCTGGAGCCAAGGCACACAGCACTGTCCCAGCATGTCCTCAACCTGCTGCTGTGATGGCTGGGGACTGGCACAGCCAGGCTGGTGTCCCAGTTAGGAAAAGGCACTCAAGCAGCAACCTCATCTAGAAAGAGCAGCTGATGCCTCTCAGTTGAGACCAGGGGTGGGAGTGCAGCAACATCAGCGTTGAAAAGCTCTTTGCTGGGCATGTGTTGGGAAGTGGGTGTTATTGGTGCTTGTCCCAAAAAATTCCTGAAACATTTTTTAATGAAGTTGTTTCTATGTGATGTTTGGCTTTGTCCTCTCCGAATGCTGTACTTGTCAGCATGGCAGGATTCAGGTGGATGGCTCAGCTAAATCTCACTTGGCAGGCACTTCAAATTTGTGTACATTCTCCTGGTCACCTCACCATGTTATCTCTCCCCTCCACACACAACCAGCTGATGCACACACTCCTGTGTCTGTACCTGCATGGGGCCTGCCCCTCACTGCCAGTCTTGCCAGCCTGCAGAGAGATCTGCAGAACAGCTGCAGAGGTTTGTTCTATTATTCTGTAAGATAACGCTGAGTAGAAAATTAAAACAATATCATAACATCCATGGAATTTGCATCCCCCTGAGCCTGACTGATAATGGAAGCATTTTTCTCTGCCAGAGTTGTCTTGAGCTGACCTTGTTTCACCCAAAGCCTAAGAGCAGTATTAGCTGTTAAATCTTTTGGATCTGTGGTAACAATGCTTACTAAGTTTATTCTGACAAGCAATAAATAGTAAAGAGGAATGATGCCTACAAAATCTTCCAGGTAAAGGTGAGATAGAATGCTAAGCAGGGGAGAAGGAGCCTAAACCCAGAGATGATACTAATAGATGTTTTTTCAGGTGTGGTCCAGGCTATTAAAACAAAGATAGCTCCTAAGAGTGTCTTGCTGATTATAGTTTGCAGACCCTCGTGCCTTCAGCCCACAGCATCCTTCAACTTAGAGTAGCAGAACCACAGTGCAAAGCTGGTGTCCAATGTTTCCTGCAGAACCAAGATATACCCATGAGCAGCAAGCTCAGCACCACACTAGCATGGACAACAGAGCACTAATATCTAAGCAATCAGGAGTGTCACTCTAGCCCACAAGGGGCCACATGGCAGTGTTTGTTTAGCACAGGAAAGGGACACTGCCAGGACCACCAAAGAAATGTATCTAGACTTTCAACAGTCCTTGGTTATCCACCAATGTCTTTCAACAGACAGCTGCATCAGAAACTGACAGGGCTGCAGTAAAATGAAGGCAGGCTTCATACAGGTTTATGTCAATCAACATGAGGTGATTTCTTCTGAAAGCTGTAAGAGGCCCAGTTTGGATTTTACAGTAGGTCTGAATAGCTGTACTGGAGCTATAAAAAGAAGCATGAGCAGAAGGACTGGAAACTTGTCCCTGAAGAAATGCCAGATGCCAAAAATGCCAAAACGAAGATCTTTTGGATGTGGTGCTGACTCAGAAGATGCTTGGAGCTGTGAGCAAAGGCACTGCCTTCTGATTTTGGTGCCTAACATGCTCAGTGATCCAAGGTTTTCTATGTATTCTGTAAGCGGGGCTTTCATTAAACTGGTAGGTGCAACACAAGGATGGTACCTGTCCTCTGCGGGGAAGAGACTGAATATCTGAGACCCAGCCAGCTCAGCAGCGGGGAGCCGGGAATCCCAGCCGGATTCTCCCTTCTCAAGGGACCACGAACGTGCTCACCCAGCGTCGGGCCTCCGGAGGACCGCAGCAGCCGCCCCCGGCCCTGTCCCCTCCGCGCACCAGGGGAGGGAAGCGGTGGCCTTCCCCTTCCCCCTCCTCGGCGACACCCCCGCCTGCCCGACAGAAAGCCGGCGCCGCACGAGGGATGCAGCCCCCAGCCCCGCCGCGCATCCCCCAGCGCTGCCCGGGGGAGGAGCCGCCCGTGCGGCTCCAGCCCCTTCCCGCGGCGGGGGCTGGGGCTCCCCCCGCCGCCGTGCGGAGGGGCCGGCGGAGAGCCGCGGAAGTGCACTTGCTGCAGCCATTTCCTGCTCTTTGTGCGGGCGAGCGCGGAGCATCCCGCGGCGCGGAGCGGAGCATCGCACCCCGCAGAGCGCCAGGTGAGCGGAGCGGGGGTGGGCGCGGAGGCTGCGCAGGGACTGCGCGGCCTCACCCCTCCATGCACCCGGGGCTGCGCGGAGCTGTGGCCGCCGCCGAGCCTGGTGCTGCCCCAGGCGGACTCTGCGCGGGCGGCGGGGGGCAGCGGCGGGGCAGGTGCTGCCGCCCCGGGGCAGAGCGGGAACGGGAGGCCCGGGCGGGCCGGGATGTGCGGGGATGTATCCCACAATGCTTAGAGCTACCTGCAGCCTTCAGCCTCCCCGCAGCCGCTGCAAGGCGCCGGGGGAAGAAAATAGCGCAAATCCTCTTCTCCCAGCCCCCGCCGCATCCCGGCTCCGCGCCCCCAGGGACCGGGAGGAAGGACCGAGCCCCGGGCCCGGCGGACGCTGCAGGCCCTGGTCGGGCGGGCAGCAGCGGCAGCGCAAACCCCAGCCGGGTTCGCGGCGATGCTCGGCGCAGAGAGGAATGGAGGCGATGGAGGAGCGGCAGCGCCGGGCTTGGGGCCGAAGGTGGCCCCGGCGGGTGCTCCAGACCAGCGCCCGCATCACCCTGGCGTGAAAACATGGTGTCCCTGGGGGAGGCGGGGGAAGGAGGAAGCGATGGGGTATGAGCCGGGGTTGGGAGCTGCGGCCGCAGGTTCGTGCTTTGGCGTCGGTAGGAGTCGGCAAAACGGTTCCTTTCCCAAAGCGCCGCGTTTGCCGTGCGTGAGACCGCTCAGGAGCAAGGTGCGCCCCGGGCAGCGTTCCTTTGTATTGGATTTGCCACCCGAGGACGCTGGAAATGCGTGGTGCCAGCCGCATCCCACCTGGGGAGGAGTAGATGGATTCGGGTGTAAATTTCCGTGAATCGGAAGGCCCGGGAAGGAATGAGAAGGAAAAGAGGCACATACTAAAAGCTCCCTGCACGCTCATGGCTGTTTTGGAGAAGGGGGAAGGGTGGCAGTTGTGTGTGCTGTCAAAGGACACAGCCAGCAGTAGAGCTTGTCCGCCTTCGCCATCTGCCGCCTTCCACGGGGGGTTGGGGTTACTGACTAAGGGGTTTAAATCACAACGGTCTCAAAGCATTAGCCCGAGTCGCTAAACCCTCTGCACCCCTGCTGCCCTGTACAGACACCGAGAAAAAGCACCCTCATGTTGTGCATGATGACAGTTGTCTGGGGTTGGTCACTGAGATGGGTGACTAGCCTAGTGTTTTTGTGGCTGTCACAGCTATAGAATTCTAGGGTAAATCTCTGCAAAGGATAATTCTTTTCTCCTTTTCTCCTTCTTAATTGTTATTAATGAAGTCTGAGGAATATGGAAAATTCTTCTGTTTTCTGGCCAGGGTCTCTCAAGCAAAGCAGACTTTTCTGGTTTCATTGTAATAATCTTACTAACAAACAGTTAGCATCTTTGCATGAAAAATAATAAGACTGATTTTGGAAGATCAGTAATTGGCCAACTATTAACAGCGCTGCCCTTTATCATTTAGTTTCCCAAGAAGCTCTGTAACTGTCGGTAGTGGAGCTGCATGTAAACCTGCTTTGTGTTTCTCAACTACATTGGAAATACAGCTTCCTGTACCTGCCTCCTTCCTTCAGCCTCTTTTTTTTCTTAGAAAAAAAATGATGAAATTATTCTAAAAGAAATAAATTCCTGTATAATTTTTTTTGCTGAGAGACAATGACTGGAGCTCAGTCCTAGTGGAACAGCAGAAAAGATAGAGTGCATATACAGAAAAACAGCTTCAGCAGTCACGCTGTTTGGCTTCCCTTTCTATGAGAAGGGTAATTTCATGGTTATTAACATCTGTGTCTGTGTAGGGCAGGAGCCCAGCTCTGCCAGGCTTGCTCATCCTGGCTCTGTTTATTTCCTCCTGCAAAGAACCTCCTCTCTGTGGTGGTTGCAATTACCAGCAATTCTTAGAGTACAAGAGAAGGGGTCGATGACATGGATCCTAAAACACAGAGAACTTTAATCCTGTGCATTTTAGGCAAGGGTTAAACTTTTGCACCCTGAAGTTAATCTCCTTGACTAAAAGTACATTGGTGGCCAGGAGCATTTATCCTCCTATTGCTGTGAGGCTGTGGGTACCAGAAACACTCTGCTTTTATGCACTGGAGACATCAGTCTGCTGCACTACTTAATGGGTTGGGATGGTTCCTGACCACTGGTTAAAAGCTATTTTAAAATAAGAGGGAGAAGCATTGTCACAGTTTCAAGAATAAATTGACTTTCCCAGGTTACCCAGGGACTGTAGAGGAATCCTAGATCCAGAGGAAGTGACTGGGAGAAGTTTGTTCTCCTTCTCTACATTGCCATTTCCCCAGCAACAGTAATTTTACTGCTCATCTCACCCCTGGCTTGCAGGGCTTGGACTTTGTCTTACTGCAAATCTCCAGGGCATTTCCCGTTCTTTCTTGCCTTCTTTCCTTTTCTTGGTAGCTACTGCAGCTCCAGCATGAATGTATGCTGTAGGAGCAGGTGAGCTGAAAAGCTGAAACAGCCTGTGCCACTTCCCCAGATCTCTCAGCTTCAGAGAAGAGCTTACATGCATGCAGCATACTCATTGTGGCCCTGCTTTTGAAACTCTTTCTTTGTTCCCCCAAGCTGCTCAATCAATAAAGTAATCTTTGTTCCTCTCACTGCGAAGAGAATGATACTGCATCAATACTTCTAGACAAGCATTTTGGTGGGGAAAGGAGGATCTGCCCTGGAATGTCCATTGTCACTCCTTCTCAAAGCCTTCCTATGCTGTCTGTTAAATCTGGCTCCCAGGCCCCTGCCACAACAGAGTCACAGTGTCAGGAACTCTTCCTTTCCATTTTGGGGTGGTGGGGCTGTGCCCGATGCATGGACCCCATGCGGCCAGTTCCCGGTGGTGTCCAGAAGTCCCATTGCCTCAATGTGGTCCTTCAGTTTTAGAAGCTGTAAGAGATGGCCAAAGGGTTTGCAACTGAGAGATGAGATGGGGAGAGGAAGTTTCTGCAGCAGATGGGCAGAAAGTGTGGGCAGCACTGCACTCGTTAGCACTGACGCTCATTAGCAGAAGAGGTAATCAGCCTGGTGGCTTCATCCCTTTCCAGAGTTTTGTTGAGGTGGAGTTGGCTCTTTCCAGGTTCACAGTTAGTTTTGCCAAAACATGTAGGACTCAAGGGACTTTAATCTCTCAGACCAGGAGCAGGATATGGTGAAGAACATAGCTTTGTGAGACAGCTCCCAGCAGCCTGCATGGCTGTGTCTGAGTCAGCGCAGGCAGGACATGGCTTCCTGTGTGCAAGGGAAAGCCTTGACCTAATGAGCACATGTTAGAGCATCAAAAAAGCCTCATTCCTGGGTAGGCTGCTGCACTGTTCCCCAGGCAGTGCTGTCCCCAGCCCCATGGCCATCTGTGCCAGAGTGGCAGCATCAAGCCACAAGCTCAGGCTGACTGGCCTCTTCCCAGTGTGGCTGCCTCTGCCCTGGGGCCCAGGTGGTGGATGGTGGTTAAGGCTTAATAAAGACTTTTTGATGAGTGTCCCCAGGGATCTTTGTCTTCCCTGGGTTGGAGCCGCTTGGTTGCTGCCACATTACCTAACAGCTGTTCCCTTGTCACTGGACCGAGGGGATGATGCTGGATTTGCCAGGGCAGCCCTAGCACATTCGTGTTAGAAGCCTCGTTGCAACAAGGTGAGGGAGGGGTTGGTGGCTGTAGTATTTCCCCATTTGTCTCCTGGGCAGCCCCCATGATGGAGAAACACCACTCAGTACCCCATGGACTGGGCCAAGCAATCACTGATGCCTTCAGAGCCTTTGTACCAGTCCTCAACCCCTCTAACTGCTAGATGGGCAGTAGACCTCAGCCAAGAACAGGGACCTCGCCTGCCCTGCAGCCACCCAAGAAGCAAGTGAGGGACCAGGGCACAGGCATCTGACAGAGATCACTCAAGGCTGCTC
The DNA here is from genome assembly GCF_027791375.1 of Indicator indicator. Lineage (NCBI taxonomy): Eukaryota > Metazoa > Chordata > Aves > Piciformes > Indicatoridae > Indicator > Indicator indicator. The sequence continues at coordinate 5,780,844 of NC_072027.1, forward strand.
CTCCATGGATGGTCTGGGATGAGGATCCAGCCCTGGTGGAATGAGCCCCTTCATCATGTGCTCCAGCTGTGAGGTTGCTGTCTGTCACAGGGTGCTACAGCTATGAGACCCAGGGGAAGTCCTGACAGACCACAATTTTGCCTGTAGCCCCTGCTGGTTTTGTTACAGGGCTTAAGAAAGTGCAGAACAGAAATTTGGAGTCCATGTGAGGAGTCATCTGTTAAAACCACAAAGTCTGTGTAGTTTTTCCATCTGCACCCAGATTCTTGCACTCTGCTCAGTCATGGCAAAGACCCAGGTGGGCCAACAGCTGATTGCACCACACACTCTCTATGGCTTGGCACTTCCTTTTCTGTTCTTTTATCTCCACACACTGCCTCTGTTCCTCTGTTGGAGTGCAAGATCTTTGGGACAGGGACTGGCTTAGTCTTGCAGGTTCGTGCACTGCCCAGCATAGCAGGAACCAGATGTTATATCTGTGACTGTTCATTTCTGGTATGACCCAAACAAGAGCAATAATTTTGTCCCTTGAATTGCTGAGCTTTTTTGCATGTCACAGAGTTACTGGGGAAGCATTTTTGGTTACAGCAAACTGTCAGCACATTGCATAAGTGGTCACAGAGTTTGAAGAGAAAACTGAGGAGGGATGTTATCAATGCTTGTAATTACTTAAAGGGTGGGTGTCAGGAGGATGGGGTCAGTCTTTTTGCAGTGGTGCCCAGTGACAGGATGAGGTTATGGGAACAAGCTTGAATACAGGATGTTCCATCTAACATGAGGAGGAACTTCTTTACTTTGATAGTGTTGGAGCACTGGAACAGGCTGCCCAGAGAGGTGGTGGAGTCTCCCATCTCTGCAGTCATTCAAAGCCCACCTGGATGCCATCCTGTGCAACCTTGCTCTGGCAGGGGGGATGGAGTAGATGATCTTCAGAGGTCCCTTCTAACCCCTATCATTCTGTATGATTCTGTGACTTACAGAAGAATGAGAAGTTAGCCTGAATAAATAGTCAGAGCTCTCAAAGCTGTAAAATGAAAGGGTTTTGTCTTCCCAAGCCATAAGTAGGTAATGGAGCAAGTGAAACTACGAGAGGTGTCCTTCTGGGAGCCCAGAGGTAAGTCTTCAGGCACTGGAGGATGGTGGGTAGACAGGAGAATGGTGGTGAGCAGCTAAGGAGGTCCATGGGACTGGGCAAGTGGAGCTGCCTGTCTGGCAGGTAGGAGTACAGGGTGCTTGCAGGCAGGGAGGAAGCTGCTTCTGCCTGTGGCTGCCAGCACTGTAATGTCTGGGTTTGACAGTTGCTACAATTTGTAACAGGAAACCATTTTAACAAAAAGAGATGAAGGAGGAAACACAAAGTTGAGCATGTAGGGAAAGGGCTGCTTGAGACTTTTTTCCAGGCACTTATTTCATGGTGCTTCAGCTGCAGGCATAACCAAGCCTGTTTCTCAGCTGCTTAATACCTTGGGGAGGTATTTGTGGAGGTGGAATGGGTTTTACCAGCCTCATACATATTCCTGCAGCCCATGTGTGCAGGCAGCAACTATGGCAAGAGGCACAGCACAGACTCATCCCTCTTGTCACCCAACATGAAGGCACTCCAGGACTGCACACATCATGCCTCCCCCTTGGCTGTAGCCCTTGCTGAGAGCATGTGTGCCTGTCTATGGGTGTCCCAAAGCCATTGTCTTCCTGTGCTCCCAGTGCTGGGAATGAAAAGCAGATATATATTCTTGGAAACAGTGATTCAATCGAAAAGGAAAAAGGGACCGAAGGGATTTGCAGCAGATGATCAGCTGAATATTATGTGACCAGAGTAAGTGGTGTGATTGCACACAAGGAGGAAGGTTACCTAGCTGTTGTATCTGGTGTTCACAGGTGCTGCTGGAGCCCCATGTCCTGTTCCAGTGTCTGTACTTCAGCAAAAAAAAAAAGTTGCAAAACTGGATTAGACTTGGAGAAAAAGCAAAGAGGTGATTAAGGGATTGGAAAATGTGCTCTTTAACAAGGCAGGCAACGAGCTCAGCCCGCTTGCCTGGGCCAAAGTGAAGGTTGCTGAGTGTTTCAGTGAAAGGTGTGAGAGTTTGGATGGGAGCTTTGATAGCAGAGAGCTCTACTGCCTTTCAGATTGGAGTGTTGAAACTCCGTGGCTCACATTTGTAACTGGACAGGCTCCAAGTGAGGACAAAGTCACTGGGGAAGTGATTTGCTAATCGAATGACATGTCAATATTTAAAGGGAATTCTCTCTCTGCAAATGTGGAAATGCAGCAGGGTGTTTTTCTAGGAGACACATGCTCTAGGTCAGCCACAGCTATTGCACATGGATTAGGTATTAACTGGGGAAGCCCTGTGGCTGTGATTATACAAGTGCTCAGCCTGGGTGACAGCAGCCCTCCCTCCATACTTGTGCGCTTACAGCCAAGGTGAATGAAGAGGATCTAAGGGACATAGGTTTGTCTTGAGGCTCCCATTAAGGTAAGTGCCAGGGAGCTTTCAGAAACATTTCCCTTTACTTTTGTGTGCACCTGGTACCATTAGGAGCTCCACAGCAGGTTGGGACTGGGCAGGGGACACCTCATATGTGGCAAAACCAGAAAATTTTTAACTTCTTTTTTTGCTGCTTGCAGTGCCACAGCCTGCCTGTGCAGCACTCAGTCCTTCCCAGTTCACCTTTGAGAGTGCAGCTTGTTATTTACAGTTTCCAGCACCATTCATGTGTATGAGGAGGAGAGCATGTGAGTGTCAGCATTGGTCATACTTTTATAATCATGCTGTTTTGAGAGAGAGTTTTGATGGCACAGCTCTGCATTTCAGAGCACACGCTCTCACTCAGCCCTGCTAAAGCTGCACTGCAGCACCCAGCTGTGTCTGACTGAAGCAGTTTGCATAGAGTTAAGCAGAGAAGGGCCTGGGTGGGTAGTTATGTTCCTCTTATTCTGCATTCCCACTCTGCTGTTGATTCACAGAAGGAGGGATGACATAGAGAGAGATGAGGGTTAAATACGCAAGAAAAGTAGAAGAAGATAAACCAAGATCCGAGTCTCCTGAAGTGCCCTGCAGTTGTGGTTCTGTCCTTTGGTACTTTCCCACTCAGTCTTGTTTCTGCTATCTGTCTGTCTATCAGTCTCTCTTTTCCTTTGGATTTAGTGTGCATACTGAACATCCAGAACCATGACGACTCACGTCACCTTAGAGGATGCCTTGTCCAACGTGGACTTGCTGGAGGAGCTGCCTCTTCCAGACCAGCAGCCATGCATCGAACCACCTCCATCCTCCATCATGTACCAGGTACCTTCAGCTCCCAGAAGTGGTGGGACTAGGGGGGTTGTTATTGTAGCTTATGCAAAACACTGGGGCACATGGTGCTGTGAGAAGTAGCTGAAAACATCCTGGGTACACTGTGTTTAAGGAAATCTTCAGAACAGATCTAGCCACAAATCAGTTCCCAAAGGCTTTAGAAGGGAAGCGCTAAAGATTGGTGAAAAGGATCTTTGAGGCTGAGAAAGACACAGAGACCTTAAAAAAATAAGGACTAGAGTGCATGAACTAGTAAGAAGCAGGAGACAGGATTTGTGATAATAGCAGAAAGTTCTCAGCAATGTTTTGTTATACACATATTTCTGTGCTTCCTTTTTATGGTAGTGCATGCATCTAAGTAGGTCAGAACCAAAGCTCTGCCTGACTTTGGCCAGCCTGTCTCAAGCACAGCTGTTGGTTTGGGGAGCTGATGCCATGCAAGGGAAGGCAGTTGCCACAATCACTCCTCTGCCTTGAACAACCACAGTTAGCTGCAGCTGCACTGACCAAGCAGAGCTTGGCATGAGCCCAGGGCAAGGCTCAAACTCACTGCTTTTGGGTCTGCAGAGGGGTGCCTCAGCTTCCTGGCCACTACACCACACCCTGCCCTATAGCACACACCCAGAGTTAAATATAATATGGGGTTACTTTCACCATCCTGTCACTCTTGAATTCATGGCTTACCCACAGCAGTGTTTAAATGCAGCCATGCAGTGATTGCTGTGCCACGTACCAGGGGTCTGAAATTACAGTATCTCTTTCAGCAGGTCAGGCTGCAGGCTCCTGCAGTAGCTTCAGTAGCTCCTTCAGGAGTGTTGATACCTCTATGGGTTATCAGACCCAAAGGCATTTCTAGGCTGTTGAAGTATCAACTCTCTCTGGAAAATCTTCACGTAATTTTTGCTGACCTTTTCTTTAAATCATTTTTACTCTTTGCTGGCATGTGTACTGTGAGGGGCTCAGGGTCCAGCCTTACAGCACTGATTCCTTTCAGGGCCATGAGTGTGTACACAGTGCCAGGCCTGAAAAAAATCATCTAAACTGGATCTAGAGCTACTGACCAAGCCTGTTTCCTTGTCATACTTGATTTTGTGTGGCTTTCTCCCTTGGTAGCCAGAAATGCATATGCAGTCTTAGCTTTTCTTGTCATATGTCATGTCCTGGAGGCACTGAAAAGAGTAGCCCTGCGGCCATGGGTCCATGCCCCTGGCTTTCCTACTCATAAAATCAGTTGAGGTGTACATGGCTGCTGCAATGCTAATGTCATTGCAAAGAGCAGCTCTGGATACCTGGGACTTGTGTATGCTTTGCCCTTCAGCAGATACCATCAGCCAGCCTTCGTGGAGGAAATTACCCAGGCGTAGAGCGTGTGAACAGGAACTCAGTGCAGAAAGGCTGAGAAGCTGCTTTTCATCCCCTGCCCTGCTTTGCACTTTCTTGCTCCCTTGTCCTAACCCAAAGCAGTAGCTCAACTTTCAAAACAACTGTTCATCCCAAAGCATTTGCTTGCAAGAGCAACACTAGCACTGATAATAGCATGTGGATGAATGCTGACTTTCATATTTATGTTTTCCAGACATCTCGTTCCTTGCCCTTTCTGTGTGTTTATTCTTTGCAATTCCTGCTGACAGGATGTGGTCTTCCCCTAGCAGCCAGGGTACAAATAGAAATTAATGAGGCTGCATCTGTCTTTGAGTTACCCAGCTACAATCCTTAGAAATTAGGTTTGCTCTCTGGTGTGGCTGCAGTTCCCTGTGGCTGATCCCCCACCTGAGTCTGGCGTAATTCTACAACAGTTTGTCAACCTTGATTGCCATATTTTCACACATAAAATCCACAGGATTTCCTCTAATGAATACATGTGGTTCAGAAACATCTCAGGCTGCACTAATCTACTTCAGACCTAGAGGTGCAGCACCTCAGATTGTACACAAGCTGCTCTTGTGCCCCAGGAGCCCTACTGATTCTGCTTTGTGCTAGCACATCCCATGCTGGACTGTATGAGATGAGCAAACAGCTAGCTGTATTTTAATCCCCATCTCTCCATTTCACCCACAGGCTAATTTTGACACCAACTTTGAAGACAGAAATGCCTTTGTGACTGGCATTGCCAGGTACATCGAGCAGGCAACAGTGCACTCCAGCATGGTGAGTCCCCTGGACGCTGCCCCAGCGATGCTGAGCCTTTGGTGTGTGCCCTGCCCCAGCAACACCTCTCTGTCTTTCAGAATGAAATGCTGGAGGAAGGCCATGAGTATGCTGTGATGCTTTACACATGGAGGAGCTGCTCACGAGCCATCCCTCAGGTACTCCAGCCCTTCCCAGAACACCCACTTGGTTTTGTCTTTAGTGTGAGTTTGTTTGTACTGGAGACAAGGGAACAAAACGCAGATGACGCTGAAGTAGGTAGAAGGGTTGAAAAGAGAAACCACTGACTTCAAGTTGTCCTCTCCCCACCAAAGTCTCAACCACTGATCTCAGCAGCTGGTAGCCATTCCAGAAGCAGATCTGTACTGCTGCCCTACCAAAGGCCATCTGCTGAGTACCCTCACAGGTATAAAAGCCCTGACACCTCCTAGCAGTGCCTCATAGCTCAGTCACACTCACCACAGGCCAACTGCCTTTACAGTTCCTGATTTCAGCAGCCCTTCCCCTGTTCCCCAAAACCAATTGCTCCTGAAGTTACTCCATCCATGCAACACCAGCTTCTTTGCCCTACCCTGCTAACAGAACACAGCTGAGCACACCAGTGCTGTACTTGCTCTCCCTGACTTGCAGAGAGCAGATTAGACAGCTGGGGCAGGTTTCAGCATCCCAAATGGCTGCCCATTCTCTCAGATACTCTCTCTGCTTCCATGGAAGCCCAAGAATTGTAGATGTTGTGTGAGGATGCATGGAGGAGCACTTTGATATGCCAGAAACATTTCTCCAAATGCCCTTTTTGCTGCTGATAACCCGAGGATCCTGGTCTTCCCTCACCATTTAATCATTCTCCTCATCTACTGCTAGTTCTGCTTCCACTGTCTTCTAGCCTTGTCTCTCCAACCTGAATTTTGGTGGCTTTACCCTGCAAACACCTCCAGACATGAATAAGGTTGCCCATGTGGCCCAGTGATTACTATTCAGCCTCCAGCTCAGAGCTCATCTTCTGCAGTATGAACACATGCTGGTTCATTGCAAAAACGCTGACTGACAATGCACTGGGGCAAGTGCAACGTGCTTCCATGAACCAGTGCTTCTATGCAGCCAGGAAAAAATATTTCCACATGGCTGGCAATGCCCATGTTTGTGATTCCCTGGGAAAGGTCAAACCTCACTTCCCCTCAGGTTGTTCTCTCTTGATGGTCTCATGAGACCCAGCCGTAGGGAGATTTCTGCTGCTGATTGGGTATTTGCTTATCTCCCATTTACATTTGACGGTGTGCTGTTATTGCCTCTCCTGGCTACACTAGCAGAAGGCAAGACAGTGCTAGAGATAATCTGTTTTGGCATTTTAGTGTTCTCCCATCCCAGTCAATCCCATGGTTTGTACCTCTTCAAGCACAGCTGGTGGGGTCCCTGCTGTCTGCCCCATCCTGGGCCCCAGGCAGGCAGTGCTGTGGCTGTGTGTGAGCAGACAGCACCATGGCAGAGGGTTCATTTACAGATTCACCAGATCTGATCTTGCAGTGGCCCCTGAGCTTTGCCATGGGGCACATGGCTGCAGCCTGTTCTCAGCCCCCCAGCCTGGCTGCTTGGTCATGGACACCTGCCTGTGCTACATCAGAGGCTGTGGTTTCACAGAGGAAGAACAGAGCCTATGCCTAAATATGCACCACTCCTCTCTACTGCAAGCTGCATCCTCATGGCCTGTCAGTATTGCCTGACTGCAATATGAAATACCAGGGCAGGGGCATTAGATTCCCCGCTACAGAAAAGGCAAAGCTACTTTTACATCTTCCCAGATGGAGAGCCAGCTGATTTGTCCCCTCATGCACTGTACATCAGCTGCTGGGTTACTAAATTTGCACCAGAGCTGTCAGCCCCGTCACAGCCTTGTGTCAACAACAACTGGAAACAAAACCAGAGGAGGACAGCAGGATGCATTGCCTTGGGCAGCTGGGTTTTTCCCTGGAAGTTTGGTAATGACTCTGAGTAACTGTTTGGAAATGAGAAGAATGGCAACTAAGTCCTTAAGTTTAGCTTCCTAGGATTGCAGTGAAGGTGATTCACTTCATTGCTTGCTAGCTGCATGCAATCTGATCAACTTCTAACAGGTCAGCAACAGAACCAAAATTATCCCAGTGAGGCAACAGCAGAGCCATAGCCTGGTACCTGTGTGTCCATGGGACTTTGCCACACAGAGTCTCAGCTAACTTTGTGATATAAGATTCCCATGCTGTGTAGCAAGTCCAGGCTCCGTATTGCATGTGTTCTACCTCAGACAAATGCATTAGGAGACTTTGCTGTCTCAGAGTCAGGACTGTGTCTGCTTACAATGCATGGAGAGAGTTTCACATGTGAGAAACAGTCCTTTCTGCTAACACCTACAAGCTTCCTCTCAGAATCACAGAATCAGCCAGGTTGGAAGAGACCTCCAATATCATCAAGACCAACTGATCACCCGACCCTATCTAATCAACTAGACCATGGCACTAAGTGCCTCACCCAGGCTTTTCTTAAACACCTCCAGGGATGTTGACCCCCCCACCTCCCTGGGCAGCCCATTCCAATGGATAATCTCTCTTGCTGTGAAGAACTTATTTCTAAGACCAAGCCTAAACTTCCCCTTGCACAGCTTGAGACTGTGTCCTCTTGTTCTGTTGCTGATTGCCCAGGAGAAAAGACCAACCCCCACCTGGCTACAACCTCCCTTCAAGTAGTTGTAGATGGCAATAAGGTCTCCCCTGAGCCTCCTTATCTCCAGGCTAAACAACCCCAGTTCCCTCAGCTGCTCTTCATAGGGCTTGTTCTTCAGCAGAAGATGGTGGCTGTTGCAGTCCACAGCTCTGCTGGAGAGTGATGCTGACAGAGGTGACTTGTCTTTGCAACACAGGTAAAATGTAATGAGCAGCCAAACCGAGTGGAGATCTATGAGAAGACAGTGGAAGTCCTGGAGCCAGAGGTCACCAAGCTTATGAAGTTCATGTATTTTCAAGTAAGTGGTCAAGGATAATGGCACCAAGAATTTATTACTGTGGTCTTAACTTACCCTGCACAGGCCTATGCTATCCTTAAGCTGCCAGGCCAGCTTGGAGAGCCCCTGAGGCCCCTCATAGGTCTCTTGCAGCTAGGAGAACGTTGCTCATCCCCAAAATTTTGTATGCAAGTTGGGAATAAGCACATATCAGCCCTCGAAGTTCAGGGAGGACCAGAGCCCCCCCACTGTGTGGAGCTAATGGGTGGCACAAGCTCCTTTTTTTTCTGGGGTGTTGGCTGGTGGATGTGAGTTGCTGTTTCTCCACTGGTGCCAGCACAATTCAGTCTTCTGCTCTTACCTCTGAAGTAAAGCCAGGAAGAGCTGAGGGCTGATGATGCAGCTGGTGCCTGGGGTGGGGTGCAGCCATGCATCTGGACACCCTCCTGCTGTGCCAGCCAGAACAGGGATGTGCTCACAGTCCCCTGAACTCATCAGTCAGCTGGTAAAGAGCACTGAAGCTTAAATTTAGCAGTTGCTACACTTAAGGCACTTGACGAAATAATGCACTTAGATCCCAACAGAGCAATGACCATGTGGAAAACACTGAACTGCTGTGGGCTCCAGGGACCTCTCCCCATCACTGCTTGTGTTCATAACTGGCTGCAGTTGAGTTTCATCATTTTTAGGTTTTACATCCTATGAGGTCATTATGCCCCATCTAAAAAAGCTGAAGCCTGATCTTGCAGAATGTGCTGCTCTCTGAGCAGGCAATCATAGAGGCTTCAAGTCCCTTTCTGACCTCCAGCAGTGAGGATGTTTGCCTGCAGTTGTCTGTAACGCTGCTGAGTTTCATGGTGACAGCGGAGAGGGACCCAAGACCCTCCATCCCCAAGAGAAGAACACTTTTGTTAAGGAAGGCAGTGGTGGGTGGGTGCAGGGGAGTCCCAGTGGTGGTACAGTGCCCATGCATGAGGCAGTGCTGGGATGACCCTGTCCTGCTGCCTTCCAGCGCAAGGCTATCGAGCGGTTCTGCAGCGAGGTGAAGCGCCTGTGCCACGCCGAGCGCAGGAAGGACTTTGTCTCTGAAGCCTATCTCCTCACCCTGGGCAAGTTCATTAACATGTTTGCTGTCCTGGATGAGCTGAAGAACATGAAGTGCAGCGTCAAAAATGACCATTCTGCCTACAAAAGGTGAGAGGGGGCAAAGCAGCAGGAATGGGGACAGGACTGTGCCTGCTGTGCAAGGGAGTGCCTGGTCTCTCCTGTAGCAAGGTCAGGAGGACATCAGGAGGCTGGAGGTTGGGGTTTTATGCTGCTGGAGGTTGGGGTTTTGTGCTGCTGGAGGTTCTCTTTGAGTTTAGGCAAATCTCTGAGCCCTGTTGTGTTTCAGTTCCTTGTTGGTAAAACGCAGAGCAGAGCTGTACTGCAGAGGGGTCTGGGGCTGCTGCATTGTGGCTGCAGGTCAGACAGGCAGGGTGGGTGGCGAGTGATCCTTGATGATGTTGGATTTCTCCCTTCCAGAGCTGCCCAGTTTCTACGGAAGATGGCAGACCCTCAGTCTATCCAGGAGTCCCAGAACCTCTCCATGTTCCTGGCAAACCATAATCGCATCACACAGGCAGGTCCTTTTGTATCCAAACTACTTAACTCTTCCATGTGTAGAGAGAGACAATGATCTCTTCAAGGCTGACAGCACTTCAGACCAGATTGTGATGATAGCTGTTGGGTCATTGACTCTAACTGATGGCCTTTTGGTCAGGCCACTTAATTCTAGCAGTGTCTTCTCATGGGTCATTTTGGGTGTCTTTGAAGATCTTTGTCAAGACAAAGATGAAAGTCTAAAAGAGGTAGGAAGAGCTGTTGGAGGAGGACATTCTGCCAGAACCTTTTCCCCTGTTTTTCTCAGGAAGTCCATCCAGTCCCTCTCTGTGACTGCATGGGGACCACAGATCAGCTCCTATGGCCCTCCACACTCCACAGGCTCTATAGCTTCTACTAATTAGGTTAAATATTGCAGAGACTTGAGAAAGTCAGCAAGTCTGCTTCTAAGGCATCTTGCTTCACATCTCACTCTCTGATGTTTGGCTGTTGTGATCAGTCTGAAGGGGAGAGCTGTCCTGCAGACGGAAAGTTGTTCATTATAGGTGGTACCATGAGGTCAGTCTTCTGCCAGTGACATAAGAAAAGTGCACAAACAAGATTTGAAGAAACCTTCTCATTCTACCCTTAATCCTTCAAATATGTTTCTTCCCTGGTTTCTGCTGTTCCTCTGTCTGTGTGGATAATGTGGCCCCTGTTGATGTTTCAGTGTCTGCACCAACAACTAGAGGTTATCCCTGGCTATGAGGAACTGCTGGCTGATATTGTCAACATCTGTGTGGATTACTATGAAAACAAGATGTACCTCACTCCCAGTGAGAAACACATGCTCCTAAAGGTGAGGTTCAGCTATGTTTATGGGGCTGGGTGCTTGCATAGTTTCACTTCTGTTTCAGTAAAATGAAATTCCCTCCCAGGACGCTTTTCTCTTCATTTTCTTGATTTTCCCCTGCTTTGGGTTTCCATGCAGCCCTTCCCTGCAGAGCCAGCATCCTCCGGACGCACGAGTTGCTATGAGATGGGAAGGCTCTCTGCATGAGGCAGCAAAGCTCCCTTCTTCCTCTTCCTGTTTCCCTTCTGATCTCTGTTACTTTGTGTCTTCTGCTGTGATATCTCAATCGTCTCCTTTTCTCCCCCTTTTACCCCTTCTTTGTAGCTCAACAGACTAGATGTGGCTGTGGCTCAGAGATGTCCAACCCCAGTGTTCTGAAGTGGCACCTCTGGCAGTGCCATGAGCTGCCTCTGTTCCTGCTGTAACTTGGACCTTCTCCCACCATTTCTCTGCTGTCCTTTTTGGCTTTCTCCCATATTCACATACAAAAATCTTCCTTCCTCTCTCCGTTTCCCCTGCTCTTCCCCATCTCTCCTTCTGTCTTTTCTTCCAATCTTTCCCAAGGCTTCCAGCAGCTCTGCCTGCCTGGGACTAAGCACATGCATTGTGGTGGTCTCCAGCTAGTGGATGAGAGCATTGGTGGGTGCCCTGTGCTCTTCAAAGCTGGAAGGAGATTTTTGTTGTGCATGGATGTGCAGGATCGTGATCTTGACCTGGGTAACTGTATAGGACATGCCAAAATCACAACCAACTTCGGAACTCTGAATTTCCTTCTTGATACCCCTTCCCAACAATAATTCTCTGCAGAAGGCAGTTATTCCAGGTTTAGTTTCCCAACTCTAAAGAGCCCTCAAGGTGAACATCCCAAGGTATCTGCTTGTTTTGTTTATTTGTCCTTCTTTTCAATCAGTCAGTACACTAATTGCAGTCACTGCTACCAGAAGAACTTCATTACCATGGTATGAGTCAGCTAAGGTTCTTTGCAGCATAGTGTGGGTAGCTTGAATATCTCTAATGACTTGTACTGAATTATAGGGGGGGAAAATGAATCCAAAAGAATATTTTAAATCATTTCAATTCTTCTTCAGGAGTAAATGTTTGCCTTTGGGTGGAGTTGTTGAGTTGTTGTTATTTGGGAAGGAGGAGGAAAAAAATTATCAAAGTGAGCATCATGTATGCACAGAAACCAGAAGCAATCCATCACATGTCCTCTGTCTACCATGTACATCCTTACAGATCTGGGCAGGTTTTATACAGTCTTGTGATGAGTGTCAGGTGGGACAGGAGCTGAAATGGTCCTTCCTTATGCTAAGTGATGGAAAACTTGACTTGTGCTACTTCACACTAATGAAATGCAACCTTTCTGTCTTCTCCAGGTGATGGGGTTCGGCCTGTATCTCATGGATGGGAATGTCAGCAACATTTACAAGTTGGATGCCAAGAAGAGAATCAACCTTAGCAAAATAGACAAATTCTTCAAGGTCAGTGACCTCCCTGGGTTAGGTTGAGGTTTATTGCAGGCCAATGAATTACTGTACCATTAGTACCATTGCCTGTGCTACCAAAATACCCCAAATCACAGGAATCATCTTCAGGTCCAAAAAGTCCAACAGGTATAGAAATTATCTAGGCCAAAGGATGAGGAATGGGATTGCTGTAAATGTGCATGGGCACAGAGCTGCAGCATGGGTGAGACAAGCGATGCCAGCCTTGGTGCCAGCAGAGCTGTGGATGGGTGAGCAGTGGCTGGGGCTGGCTCTGCTGCTGTGGCACTGGGGCTGGGAAGCTGGTGGGATCTGAGGACCCTACACCCATGCTAGGCAGCCAGGTGCCAGTGCAGCGCTGCCTGCATCCTGCCAAATGGCAAAGGATGGGAACAGCACATTGGTTATCTGCTTTGTGGATGCAGGGTGTGCCAGACTGGGATCACTTCTGTGTCTGCACATTTCTGAGACAGCTTTGCAGTCTCTGGAGGATCACTGTGATTTCAGGCCACCAGCAAACCTGGCTGGTTTGTTGAGATCTGTGTGGGTGATGGTTGCACTCCTCTTTCCCTCATGAAGCTGCTGAGGGTGCAGCTGGCCAGCCAATGTGTGATCTAGCAGTCTTACTTCAGGCGTAAACTGTGCTCTGGCAAGACAGAAAAAGTTCCTTGGAGAGCTTGTGTCAGCTGAGACTCAAGGTGCTGAACGACTTTCTCATAGGGCCCACCTGTTGGTTTGATGAACCATTTTTGTCTTGTCTGAGATGTGGGTTTTGGGGAAAGACCCATGAGAAGTGGATGCACCCAGTGACAGGGTGGGAAGCAGCTGTGCAGCCCTCCTCTGCCCAATCACATGTGCAGCTGAGTCCAGCCATAGGTTGGTCCGCAGCTGGAGGCCAGGCTGTTTTGCCCTGGGGCCACTCAGCACAAGATATCCCATAATAACCCTGTTGCTCCTCACCAAAATCTGGTGTGTGCAAGCCACCTGTCACACGTGGCATATGGAGAGAGGGGCTGAGACCCCACACAGCACCATTCACTGTGGGAAGTGACACCTTCTCTCCATTGCTTCTGCACACAGGCTGGGTCTGGGAAGCATTTTAGGTGTGGAGCAGGTCAGCTCTAGGAGGCATGGTGAGATCTGGCAAGGAACAAATGTATTGGCAGCAAAAAATAAGTGTAGCAGGAGGACAGCAGAATAACTTCCCAGATGGAGCAATTAGTTTTCTTTCAGACCTACTGACCTTGAGCAGTCCTTCCAGAGTCCTTTTGCTTCCTCTGTATTAATCTTTCTCCTGAGATGAAAAGATGAGGTTTTGTTATCAGCATTTGCTTCACATCAGGGAAAATGAGAAGGTGATGATTTTGAAGGGGGCACAGAGCACTTCTTCCCCGTTACTCTTTCAACAAAGTGGATTCTTTATGCAGCTTTACCCAGAGAGCAGCTAAGAGCCAGAAAGAAGAGGTCAGTTGTGATGACAGTAGAGGATACTTCCCTGCCTACTCCTGACTTGCAGTTTATAGATGATGTGCTGGGTCTGTGCAAGGGGAGGGAACAGGTGAGCCCAGGTAGCTGAAAGATTGGTGTACCACCTGCTGCATCTCACCCTCAGTGAGGGAGGACCTACTTACCCCAATTTGCATCATCTCCTGGGAACAGCTCTGAGAGCAGGGCTGAAATGCCTGCACAGGAGACTACAGAGGACACCCTAGTGGCATGACCAGAGTGTCCTCGTGGATGCCACTGGGGAGACTTCTAAGGCATGCAGCTCTGCAAAGGTGATTTATCATGGCACCACTTGGAATCCTCTGAGTTTTCCCTGGCTTGGCTTTGCTAATTTAGTCTCAGTTTAAATCAAGCTCTCAGTGTAACCAGAGTGTGGTCATCTCAATGCATTCAGATAGATTTGCTGTTCATTGCAAAGTGCTGTGGGCCATAGAGAATCAGGTAAAATGTTTCATTGCATGAAATAACTTTCTTCTTTCCAGCTTTTTTTTTCCATCTTCTCTTCTCCAACATATGCTGTGGTCTCACCTAATCAGTTAAGTACCACTCCAGACTATCAGATCTCAATCAGAAAAGGCCAGCTGCTCCTCTTACTACATCTGCTTACTGTCCTCTGATTAAATTTCTAGCGGATTGCGCAGGAATTTGAGTAGTGAAAATGAACTACCCCTTCATTTAAACCTTTTATGATAGCGCCACTGGGAATCCCTGGTGACAGCATTACACATCCTCCACAGGAGTCAGCCTGAGAAGAGAAGCCTGTGATAACAGGACAAGAAATTTGCCACCACCTTCCCTGAATTACAGGGCAAGGCTTTTATAGCTGGGTGAAGTAGAAGCTTCATGTTTTATTGAAGCAATGTCAGTAGCTTTTGGTTGAACTTCAGCTGCAGTTGAAAGCTTAGTGGTACTTCTGGTGCACTGTGAATTTATTTCTCGTCCAAATACTCCTGAGATGCAAAGGGTGGGCAAAGCCGTGATGTATTGCCTGTGTCTTTGTAGAGAAGTTTTAAGGCACATCACACACAGCCAAAGTGCCAAATTATAGGCTGAGTCCGTGGAGAAAGACGCCACATGCCTGGGAATCCAGCCAGCAAAGCAACCTATAGCTCCCTTCTGAAGGGAGCTGCAGCACCTCGCTGCCAAAAAAGCAGTGTGCTGGCTTTTATCCTTCTCTTCTCTTGGAGGGTTATGGTGGGAGGCAATAAGCCCTGCTCAGGAACACGCTTCTGTGTCTGTTGTAAAAAGAGCCTTTCCTCTGGGCAGTTACAGCACTGAACTATCCTGGCCTGGTGTTGGTGAGTCCAGGGCACCAGAGTACTTGCAAGGATCTGATTTTCCTCACACAGAAAGCCTTGTGATCGTTTTCAGCCACTTCCTAGGTCCAGGTTTGCACCTTGCTTTAAACAGCCTCAGAGACACAGGATGCAGTTTCGTAGCCCTTGTGTTGGACCAGGGCCACAGGCTCGCTCTCCGCTGTGTTTCAACCATCTTTTGTTTTCTTTTCCAGCAGCTGCAGGTGGTTCCTTTATTCGGCGATATGCAGATAGAACTGGCCAGATACATTAAGACCAGTGCTCACTATGAGGAGAACAAATCCAAGTGAGTGCCTGCCGTAATGTCTCTTGGCTTCTGTGTGTGTCCCAAAAGCTGTGGGAGCTATAACTCCCCAGCGTGTGTGAGGTCTGTGCACAGGTACCTGTGTGCGTCCCTGTGAGGTGTGAGTCCTGGTGTGCCAGCTCTGTGTGTCCCTCCTTGGCCCTGCATGGGAAGATGTCCTCATCAGCCCCTGACTCTGTCTGTGTGCAGCCAGCTCTTAACCAATGTGTAGCCATACCCCTGGGTGCCGGCAGGGGAGAGGGCACGTCTGTACCTCAGCACCCACTGGCAGGGGCTGGGAGGGTGCTCGATGGCTGGCAGTGAGGTAGGAAGAAGGGCAGGAGGCTGGTGCATGGTTTGGGGCAGCCGCTGAGTGCTTGTGAGGTGTGCGCGCCCAGTGTGAGTGTGAGCAGAGTGTGTCCCTGCTCTGGAGAGATTTTAATCCACATTTTTCATCTCAGGGACAAAATCCTCCAGAGCATGAACACAGTAGTTGACCTTTTTGCAGTAGCCAGGGCATCTCCTCCTAGCTCAGGCAGGGTTCATAAGGAAAGGCAGCAGGAATGAAGAGTGACCTAGGGACCCAAATGTACTGGAGGTGAAGGAATACTGTGGGAGAAGGGCAGAAATGGAGTGTTTATAGGAAAGCTCAGGAGTAGTGTGGAAGTAAAGCACTGCTTCCCAGCCTGTCTTCACAGGCAGTTCACTGCTCCCACCAGACGAATCTGCAGGTGTTGTTTCAGATCATACCAGACGTGTTGGGTTTGGATATCCTTGGAATGGTGTTTGCAGCCACATGTAAGCAAAGCCCATGTGAGCTGCGTCTGGCTGTAATCACAGGAGCAGAGGATGTTAGGGGTTGGAAGGCACCTCTGGCGATCTTCGAGTCCAGCTTTCACCAGTGAGTGGCCTTTCACCCATGGGACCATGTCGTGTGGAAGTCAGATTTCTCCAGCAACTGTGAGAAGCAGCCTAGCTGAGTTGGCTCTTCAGCAGGGCAGGAACTAACCTGCAGTCTTGTGTCTCTGCTTCTGTTTGCTCATCCCCTTCCACCTCGCAGGGGCCGGCTTTCCTGCTCACCATGTCACTCACCCAAGAACAGCCTTCCCCAAAGGCTGGTTGAAAAGTGCAGATTAATTGTTCCTGAGAAATTTGAAGACAAGGTGGCAAAAATTCCTGAGCAAAAGGTTTTCACCTAGAATTGGGCAATAAAATCTCACAAAATGTAAATGTAAAGTCTATAAAACCTGTGCATATTTTGGTCCTAAATCCTTCAGAAAGCACATTTCAACGAAACCTGTGTCAGCTGCGTTCATTTTCTCATCTCAAAACCAAGGTAGCTCATGGGCTGTTCACCTGTGCACAACTTTAATGTCTGTCTCGAACTCTGTCTCACCAGGTCTGTGTGCCGTGCCGTGCTAACCAGCATTCCTTCCTCACTCACTTGCTTTCCCAGCAAATTGCATGGGACTCCCAGCACTAACTCTGCCAAGGTGGTTCCATGTTAACCCCATTTCTTACTAATACTGTTTTTGTCACTTTCTTTCCCCCCCGTCTCCATGAAAGTGGAGTTACTTGGTGTTTTCCCTGCATGGCACTTTGTTTCCGCACTGTGGCCCAGGCTGTGTGTGGCAGGGAGGGCTGGTGCAGCCCTGGCCATTCCCTGCTAACCTGCCCATTGTCTGGTGGGCAGCACAGGACATTGGAACGGGTAAGAGTTGAGTGATGGGACTGTGGGAGGATGGATTTCACAAGGGATGACATGGTCCAGCACTTCCAGGACTTTCCAGCACCACAAATACTGGCAACAGGTGCTTCAGTTAACTGCAGGAATATGTCTTCATGCCTGTGTCCCTATCAGGCAGGTTTCTCACCTTCCTTTTGTACAGCCAATCTAGATTAGAGAAGATCACAGAATCCCAGAATGATCTGGGTTGGAAAGGACCTCCAAAAGTCATCTAGTCCACCCCCCTCTGCAATAAGCAGGGTCATCCTCAACTAAACTATCTGTCTTAAGTTGGACAGGTGTTCAGGGGGTTCTGAACATGTATGTTGTGATCACAGTAAGCCATGAGAGTCTCAATGACAGAAATTTGCTTTCACAGAGTGCTTTGATGGAGCCATTTTGGTTCTCTGTGGCCAATACAGGTTGGGGAGAAAGGAGATGTTAGGTTAAACAAACCTGATCTGCACCATTTCTTCACGTGACTGTGCCTTTGGAAGGGGAGCACTGCCTTCTTTTAGGATGCCATTACACTGTTACACAGTGCATGTGTTTCAATGCAAATGAAAATCTAGTTCATTTAATCATATTCTGCTCATGATTTGTTCACTGGTAGTGTGAGCCAGAACCAAAAATGGAGTGGGAGGGATATTCCCTTGCTGGTCCCTTGCACTCTTTCCATGAGCCAGCCATTTCAGACCTGGAGGGGTAACCTCTAAGGGGATGTTTGTCATGGGAGGTTTAGCAGAAAGGATGCAAGAGATAAGGAGTTTTTGCGGTTCATCCTTCCCTGAAAGCTTGTTCAACACTGTCTTGGGAAATAGCCATCTCTGCCCATTACAATAAGTGAGCCCAACATGGAGAGCAGCCTTCAAAGTGGATGGGGTATAACTCTTCAGGCTGAAAGGTGAGGCAAATGTCCACATTATGCTGTGTGAGACCACTTCTGAAGACTCCACACACCAGGGGACATGAGATGGCAGCCTGTTTCAGTGGTTGTCTTATTTGTCCTGAAGGTGGCATATCTTGAGCACATTGAAGGGAAGAGAGAAGTTGAGAGCAAGGCTTTGTCCCTGGGGATGTCTGAGTGTCCTGTCTTTGAAACCGTTGCTCTTTTGTCCAGGTGGACATGCACTCAGAGCAGCATAAGTCCCCAGTACAACATCTGCGAGCAGATGGTCCAGATCCGAGACGATCACATCCGCTTCATCTCAGAGCTCGCTCGCTACAGCAACAGTGAGGTAAGCTCAGAGGACAGGCACCATAACCAGGATCATTGGATGGACAAGGCTGGGAGAGGACAAGTGTAGCAGGTGTATGGTCTGCCAAGGATGTACAATGGGAAGGGAAGAGGGACAGAGGTGAAAGAAACCACTTCTGAACCCGGCAGTGTCTAGTGATTGATGAGAGGCCCCTGCAGGTGCAAAATCCTGTGCTGCAGAAGAGTCACTGCAACAGGGGAAAAAAATTGCAACTAAATTTTTATTAGCCATATGGCAGAACAGTCATGACGTGCATTAGGTCTTTTCTGGTCAGGGCTTTGAAGGAAGTTCATGAGGGCATCTCTGTTCTTTTCACTACTGAATGTCAGTGCCCTCTCTGATGTCACTGTGACTGGTTTTTGCAAATGTGTGATCCTCATTCACCAGTGTTGGTTTAATGAATTGTTAGCATTCTAAGCCCTTTCCTTTTGGGCTTTTGGGAGATTTTGGCCTTTTAATGATTTGAACTTCAAATCAGTAAAGATTTCAGTAGTACCATCCATCAAAAAAAGAATGGGAAAGTAAAGTTAAACCAGTCAGTTGTTTTCTCTGAGGTGACATGTCAAATTCATTTTTCTGCTAGAAATAAATTGACTGCTTGATTGAAAAAGGCCCTGCCAAGCTAAACCCCTTTTCCTGAGGGATAATACGTGCAGTGCTCAACTTTAACTTGATTGTAGGTCACATGGAATTCATTTCATCTGGGATTTGAGAGAGAGATCTCTACCTGCTGTTTGGCTTAGTAAAGCCTCAGCAGCAAGTTGCTGAATCTAGCCCTGATGTGATGCAATGTTCTCCAGGTGGTCACTGGCTCAGGACTGGACAGCCAGAAATCAGATGAAGAGTACAGAGAGCTCTTTGATCTCGCTTTACGGGGACTGCAGCTGCTGTCCAAGTGGAGTGCCCATGTCATGGAAGTGGTAAGATCAGGCAGTTAATGACCCTGAGTATCCTCTGTACTAAATGGAGAAAGAGAGCTTTATCATCTCACCCTGGACCTGAACCACCCTTTGAGGTGCTGAAGTGTCCCCACCAGTGTTAGAGCAGGTCTGAGTGACTGTTCTCCTAACCAGAACACTTTGGTTAAGTACTGAAAGCTGTTTGGGATGAGTCTGGGTCTTGAGCAACTAAAACTGTAATTCAGATGATTGATGGAAGTTCTTAATTTATAAAATTTCCAGTTGTCACAAGTCCATGGATGTCAAAAGTCCACTGTGACTGGCAATCTCCCAAGTAAACAGACACAGTATTTGGTGCAGTGATAATAAGGCCAGGAATAAGCACAGATTGTGCTCCTAAAAGAATGCCAAACAACTGTAGTGATGTCTAGGGACATAGGGCTGACATAGGACCCTCTTCAGTCTTTCCAGCCTGTATTCTTACTCATTGCCATGTTGACAGTGTCTCCTTCCATCTTCTAGTACTCCTGGAAGCTGGTTCACCCCACAGATAAATTTTGTAACAAGGATTGCCCAGGAACAGCAGAAGAGTATGAGAGAGCCACCCGGTACAACTACACCAGTGAAGAGAAATTTGCCTTTGTGGAGGTAGGTGCCAACTGCACTAGAGTAAGCCAGGGCTGGTTTCCTGTTCATGTTCCTTAAGCCAGGTGAAAAGGAGGGAAGGGCATCTCAGCCAGTTCTTCATCCCTGTGGTCCACTGTGGTAAGGGTTCCCAGATTCCTGTGGCTCTTAATTTAACCAGAACTAAGAGCTGCTGGCATAGAAACACTGCAGCAATGCAATTTTCCTCTAATTTCCTAATCCTGCTCTTAGGCTATGGTTGTGTGCTGGAGAAGGACAGAAGTGAACCTCTATGTTCTCTTAATATTGAGATATTAAGCCTGAGAAGGGTATTCAGGGCTCCTGAAACAAACAGAAGGGTGTGGGCTTGCAGAGCAGTGTGATCTGGAGCAAGATCAGAAGCTATGCTCAGGGGCTGTGCAAACACAAGGGATCCTCAACCAGGGATCCTTAGTCCCAGGACCCATCAAACCTTGGTCTGACTGCCTGTGAACAGTGAGAATAGTCCTCCAAGCCAGGCTGTGGGAGATCTTCACACCTTCATCTTTTACACAGTCCAAGGTGGTTTGAACATTGCCTTAATTTTGCAGCTCACTCCTTCCTGTGAACTGTCACTGTGCTCCTGTACAAGGAAAGCTGTGCCATGGTGTGGATGGAGGTCTGTGCAAGCCGTGGAGATGCACCCACCTGTGGAGCACATGCATATTCCTGGAATTGTGTGTTATTACAGATATCAAGAGATCAGGAGGGGAAACAGAGCCTAACAAGGGACAGAGGCCATTTGCAAGAAACAAGTGGTGCAAATGCCCTCTTCGTCTTGTTGTGATCTGCAAAGCAGCTAACATAAAAAGATATCAGCCACCTAATTCTGGGACCTAGAATTCATTTAGGCCCAAATTCTCTTACTGTTGGATTTACAGACCTTTTCATAGAGTGGGAAAAGAGCAAATACATCAGGTTTTCATTTTTGCTTCAGGTAATTGCCATGATCAAAGGTCTGCAAGTGCTGATGGGCCGGATGGAGAGCGTCTTTAACCAAGCCATCCGCAACACTATTTACGCAGCCCTGCAGGACTTTGCCCAGGTGACCCTGCGAGAGCCACTCAGGCAGGCAGTCAGGAAGAAGAAGAATGTTCTCATCAGGTTAGTCTGTCCTTCCTGGATGGAATGCAAAGCCCATGTATTTATTTGACACCTTGGTACTATATAAGCACACAGCCCTGCATATACCTTGGGGGTATATGACTAACCAACAAACCCTGGCCAGGAGCTCTTTCCAGGGTAGCTTATGGGCATGACTCCCCCAGTGACAACAGTGTGTGTCCCCACCTCAAATACTTTTCCTCCTGTATCTGCACAGCAGTGAATATTTTCATCTTGAAGTAGAATCAAGCTTAAGCACCGCTTTCCCACCCACTCCAGTGTCCTTCAGGCAATTCGGAAGACAATCTGTGACTGGGAGGGAGGGCGAGAGCCTCCAAATGATCCTTGCCTGAGAGGAGAGAAGGATCCTAAAGGTGGATTTGATATTAAAGTCCCACGACGAGCAGTAGGACCATCAAGTACACAGGTATGTAAATGTTTGCCTCCTAGATAGGGAATTAAGGGTCTTAGGGCCATATAGGCATCTCCAACCCTGTGAATTAGCTGTTTCCATGTTCTGTTGTCTGTTACATGTTGCTTTGCTGCCTAATTTGTTGTATAGCTTCTAAACCCTGTAATTATTTCTAGCTCAGAGAGAGAATGGCTTATGGGTGCAGAGAGCAGCAGCCACCTGGGAGAAGTTACTTTTTGTTGCAGAGCATGATGGCTGTGTGTTGTGTGTTTCACTGGAGAGCAGTAACTGCAGGTCAACTTTCTTCCAAAGCTTTACATGGTGCGGACCATGCTGGAATCCCTCATAGCAGACAAGAGTGGCTCAAAGAAGACTCTGAGGAGCAGCTTGGATGGGCCAATAGTCTTGGCCATTGAGGAGTTCCACAAGCAGTCCTTCTTCTTCACCCACCTTCTCAACATCAGTGGTAAGGTTATAGCAGGGGGAGGCTTGAATCCAACTCTTGCATGCACAGAAAGGCAAAGGTAGGTCAGTTTTTCTCCTTATTGACCAGTGTAGAAGATTTTCCCTGATTTTTAACAGATACCCTACTTCTGCTGATTTTTGCATGCTTCTAGGTAGTAATCTTTATGTGAACAGGAAAGAGTCAGCAATAGCAAACAGCCATGTGTGGTAGTTATTTTCTAGGACTCAAATTTTTTGCCTGTCCATGACAAAATTCTGAGCCACTGGGCACGGAAGAAATCTTCCAGAGTAACTTTGAGCCATTGAAAGGTTATCCCTGAAGCTTTAGAGCAAAAGGAATGATCCCTTCTTTCTTTCAATATGAAGTGCTCAGGCAGCATGGACATGATCTGGGTTTAAAAAGAGAGACACACTAGAAAAATATTCCGTGCTCAAAACCAGTTCACTATGAGGCTGCAGCAGCTGCCTCCTATGCACTTCCCTCACTGCTGTCCCTGTAGGGGTAACATGGGTGCCCTCCTGCTGGGGGGATTTCCTCTGTGTTTCAGAAGCACTGCAGCAGTGCTGTGACCTGTCCCAGCTCTGGTTCCGGGAATTCTTTCTGGAGCTGACCATGGGCCGCCGCATCCAGTTCCCCATCGAAATGTCCATGCCCTGGATCCTCACAGACCATATTCTGGAAACCAAAGAACCCTCCATGATGGAGTAAGAGCCAATGGGCTGTGTTGGGACTGTGTATGCACTGGGGCTTGGGATCTTGTTTTGGGGAAGGTTAGGCTGGTGGTGAGCAGTCTTTTTGACATGGGAGGGAAAATAGATGTTTCTTGACTTGCTGTCACATGAATGTGTCCTGTATGAATACCTCATTAGCAGACACACATGGGTGGCTTCCTGGCAGTGGCACTTGCTTATGTGTCATAAACCAGCAGTTGTTAACTGTTGTACTCTGATGTGAGCACAACCTTGTGGTACTGTCGTGTGCGTGCAGCAGCCAGCATGTGCAACCAAAGGGATGTGGGCCCTGGCTCAAGCACCTAAACTCTTGGTGGTTTTTTTAATATATACATAATAAATGCTGAGAGAAATTGCTGTTGTGTAAGTGTAATTATGTTCGTAATATCTTCCTCACTAGGAAAACTTTGTTTTCCATTTTACAGCCCTTGTCAGAGCACTCTGTGGAGTGAGGGCTGGATCAGAGCTTTTTTTTAAGGGCAGAAAAGGAGCAGGTGTTGGTTGAACAAGTCACAGTTTGCTCAAGTTCAGATCTGTTCTAGCTGCTACCAGCAGGACGGGAGTGAAAGAGAGTATGTGAGGGGCTGGAGGCAGTGGAAGCAATAGGAGTGAAGTCAGAGAAAAGCCATTTTTTGCACCAAGCAGGGCACGTGCATTGACAGCATTTTATGATGATATGTTCCAAAATTAATTTAAGACATGATCTATCCTCTAACCCTCAGATATGTACTGTACCCCTTGGACCTCTATAATGACAGCGCATACTATGCCTTGACCAAGTTCAAAAAGCAGTTCCTGTATGATGAAATTGAAGCTGAAGTAAGTTCTTCTTATATATATTGTATGGAAGTACTTCATTGGAGTCACATTGTTCTTTTTGTCAGCTCAACCCAGCAGTTCAGTGAGTTCATCATAGGCATTTCCTGAAAAAAATCTTATCAGACTGAGTTTTCAGAAGATCAGAATTTCCAGAGAGCTTACAGACTGCTGATTGAGGGCTTGATCTTAGCTTAGCTGTGGAACTGTGGAAGCCAAACAACTGTCAAATACTGGGAACATGGAACAGTCTGTCTGATGGGAAGAGGGTTATGAGATACCAGAGTAAAAAGAGAAACTGGCGATCCTTGAGAGAGAAGGATGCCTGGGAATGTGGAACCAGGACCTACAAGAACGTGCAGAAACTATATGAGAAATGTAACTGCAATTTTTCTTATTACCTTTAGCATGTGAGAACTACAGCGTGGGTTTTAGCTAGTGTGACATATGTGTGTGTATTAAATTAGAGCTCTGTGAGGAGCTGTATTGATCTTGGCTGTGTAGGAAGGAGCTGCTCTGTGCTGGTGACACCCTCATAAGATCTTGTCTTTCTCCCCCAGGTCAACTTGTGCTTTGATCAATTTGTGTACAAGCTGGCAGATCAGATCTTTGCCTATTATAAAGCAATGGCTGGCAGGTAGGAAAACCTGACTGCTGATGATGACTGATGATATTACTGCATCCAAATTGCTGTTAACCAAAAGGTTCTCCTCAGGGAGTAGCCCCTGCAAGCAGACATAAAAAAATGAATCATCCCTGTCCCACAGAGGTGGCTGTCCATGTCAGACCAGTGCAGATCAGGAAAATGAATTAATGGTGGCAGGGAGACACTGTGAAATGTGAAAAAAACCATAATAATTAGCTTCCTAAATCGCTATCTGAGCACAATTGTTGAGAGCAGCAGAAAAGCAAACTGAGCTGTTGAAAACATATCCTTGCTTGACTTCTGTTCATGTACCAGGCAGATGAATAAAAGCCTCCCACCTCAACAAATCTTCTTCTCACCCTAGTAAAGCATCAGTGGAACTCTTTGAGGAGTTTTGTTTCTAAACCACATTTGGTCTTAGAGAAGGAAAAAAATGTTCCCACAGCAGATCTTCAAGGAGGAGCACACCTCAGTACCTGGCATTTACTGATAGCTTTCAGCACTATTTTTTATCTTTCTGAATGTTTCATCTGTAAAAGCCAAGAATGATGCTCAACAGTACATCAGTTCCCAGATAACACCCACTGTGCTATAGTGGTGTAACTGGAGTTATTAGTGTGTGGAAATTTCTTGGCATTTAGAGCAAGATGACATGGTTTAGTAGTAGTGGCTTAGCAATAGTGGCGGGATTGCAAGCTCCAGGCAAGCGGTTGGACTGGGTGATTTTAAAGGTCTCTCCCAACCTCAACAGTTCTATGATTCTGTGAAAAAAGGATGAAAACAACTCTGGAAAAAAAATACAGAGAGAAGCTGATAATGGATGTTTCTTTTCTTCTGACACTGCTTCATTTTTTCAGTGTTTTATTGGACAAACGTTTCCGGGCTGAATGTAAGAATTACGGAGTGATTATTCCATACCCACCATCCAACCGCTACGAAACACTGCTCAAGCAGAGGCATGTCCAGGTACTACTCATAGTTCTTGATCTACTATCCTAGTGTTAGTGGCTGGCACCCCTAGCTCTGGGCTCAGTCAAGGTCAGTGCTGGAATGAGAAAGGGTGAATCTGTTTCTGACACACCACACTCAGGGGACAATGAGTTACACTCCACATTTCCTCTTGCATAATGGTAAACTCAGCTGAGGTGTTTGCATCACCACTTTCACATTTAAGAAGATTTGGGTGCTTGGTTTTAGTTTGTGTCTGTTAAAAGAAAAATAAAGTACCTTTTCCCCATGTGCATCTAACATGCAAATATCTTCTTTTCCCAGTTGCTGGGCAGGTCAATCGACCTGAACAGGCTCATTACCCAGCGTATCTCAGCAGCGATGTACAAATCATTAGACCAGGCCATTAGCCGCTTTGAGAGCGAGGACCTGACATCCATAGTGGTAAGAACTGCTATTGACTGCAAGTGTGAACAGAAAAATACACTGCTATGAATACACAGTCAACTGTCTTCTACTCAAGTCCCATCTACAGTAGGTTTCAGCCAGCCATGTATTCTCCTTTATGCTGCCAAGTCTCTACTATTTCTGTTTATGCAGCTTTAATTGCATTATTACTGGACCATTAAGTATCTGCATATATCATAAAGTGACAGTCAGCAGAGCTCATACAAGAGACTTCTGTAACCTGGGAGAAGTAAATCTTGACTTAATTGTCCCTGTTAGATGGAGATGGCTGAGGCATTGTGTGTGTACAGGATTTGCTGCCTTTGATACGTTACAGGAGCACTAGAGTCAAGTAGAGTAGCATTACCACCTTTGGAGGATTCTGGTGTGAAAGCCAGCCACTGCTCAGTGGGGAACAGATGAATTTTACTTTGTGCAGATTTAGAAGGTACTGGAGCAGGACCCCTTCAGTAGAAGTGATACTGGCATAGGGCCTCTGATTTCAATTGATGTCTGTAGCATTTGTTACATCTCGACGGGAAAATTCTGTGTGGGCGTGGATATAAAATCATTCCCCTGGCAATGAAATCAGCTGTTTCTCATGTCATCTTGGTAGTATGTTGCATGTGCTGCTGCTTTATGTGCTGCAGGAGCTGGAGTGGCTCTTGGAAATTAATCGCCTGACGCACAGGTTGCTGTGCAAGCACATGACTTTGGACAGCTTTGATGCCATGTTCCGGGAGGCCAACCACAATGTCTCCGCGCCCTATGGGCGCATCACCCTCCATGTCTTCTGGGAGCTCAACTTTGATTTTCTTCCCAACTACTGCTACAATGGATCCACCAACAGGTGAGGAGAAAAACCAAGGCAGGGGCACCTTCTTATCTTTCCAAAATGTCAAACCTGCCACATAAAATTCACATGCATTGGGGTGAGACTTTCACTCCCTGTGCAATGCGAAAGTTGCAGTTAAAGTGAAGCCCACCAGCTCCCATTGGTCTTGAAAATGTTAGTAGTAAATTCAGGCAGCAAAGCTGGAAGTGATTGCAAGCCACTGAGCTAGTTTAGTAAAGAGGGTTGGTTTACTGTGCCGAAGAGTTGTGGTAGCTACTCATTTGTATGTTTCTTGCCTGCCCTAAATGAGAAGAAATTCTGCTTTGGATAGGTTAAACTGACATTATTTACACCACCAGAAGACTGGGGCAGGAGTTGGCGTTCCAGTTCATGTAGCTTGGGTAATGAAATGCTAATTGCAACTGAAGTTTATCCCAGTCTGTGCCATACCTGCACACAGCACAATTAACTGGGCTCTGCCACTTTCCTCCCCATCTGCCATGCCTACCACAGGTTTGTGAGAACAGCAATCCCCTTCACGCAGGAACCCCAGCGGGACAAGCCAGCCAATGTTCAGCCATATTACCTCTATGGATCCAAGGTCAGTAAATGAGCCACAACAGCCAGAAGGGGTGAATGGTGGAAGTATTTATTTAGGAAGAAAGAAATGCAAGAACTAGGACGTTAACAGAATGGCAGGCGCAAATGTGCGGGGTCATGTTGCTGTCTGAAACGGAAGAGCCATGCAAGAAGCAGATTCAGTGTGCTTTTGTTACTGTTTTCCCATATTCTTCTCCATCACATGCCTATGCTAGGAGATGCTGACACCACTCTGCTTGGTGTTGGCCCTGACAGCAAGGCAAAAAATCTAAATGCCCGGAGAGGAGAGCAAATTTGAGCACCAAAGCTGCTCTCCTTCCCATGAAGATATCACTTCAGGCATCTCATTTGTAGTTCAAAATGGGAATTCCAAACATACTCATATGTGCAAATACAGAGTACTTACTACTGAGAAAAAGCTCTTTTGTCAGGCCATGATGACTGTGCATACAGGCATTATGAGGGCTTGGGGTGTGATGCTAATGGAGAATCACTCAACTGTGAAACTACTTGAGTGGAGTTTATCTTTTGTACATGTTGATTGATGACTCTGGAGTGAACCTAGAGCACTGATGCAGATTAGCTAGTGACACTGCAGTCAACCCAGCCTGTCCATTCCCAGGGACCTGACTTGGTTTCTTTTTACAAAACCTCAGCAAATGAGAATATTTTTTGCCACTTGACAAAAACCTTTCTCCCTGCAACCAGCATCCCTGCCGCATGTTCTGGTACAAACAGCCTCCATGAACACACAGGCAGTCCTGTTGGTAAGAGTTAGGAAAGAGCAGCATGAACCAAACCTCCAAGCAGGGTGTCCCTTCATTTTGTTCTCATTGAAGGCCATGCTGTGGCAAGATGGCTCTTTTATCATCACTGGTTTTATAGGAAAAAAAGCACTGAGGGGAGCTATGTGGGCTCTCCCTCATAAAACTGGAGCTCCTCATTAGCACAGTGGTCATGGGGACTTCCAGAAACTCCTCTCTCAGTCTGTCATTCAGTGGCCCCTCTGGCGAGCTGCTCCCTTCACCCATGTCTTCAGGGCTGGTGTCAGGATGCTTCAGCCTTGCAGCCCGGTGGCACCGTGCCGACCAGAACTGCAGGCAGCCATAGGCCAGGAGAGCAATGAAGCAGAGGAGCAGCAGGCTGCTCACCATCCACATGGAGGGGGTCGGTTCGTTCTTAGAGCCACCAAAAACCAGAGGCGTTTTGTCCAGAGTGTGGAAGGTGGTGCAGTGGTTGCTAGAGGGGTAAGAGTTCTTGCAGGTGATGCAGAGGACGTAGATGGTGGATGGTGTGAGTTGATGGAGGACAAGGGAGCTGAGGGGGTGAGGAACTCGCTCCTCGCGGTGGAAGTTCTGGCGTAGGTAGCCAGCAAAGACACTGTTCCAGTTGGGGCGGTACATGACGTGGTAGTAGTTCTCTGGACAGGGGTTGTCCATGGCCCAGGAGACAGTGGCACTGGTGTAAGTGATGTTGTGTACCTCAATGTCCATCGTGCCCCTGAAACCAGATGCAGGGAGAGGCTGAGTTTCCCTATTTGTGTACAGGCTCAGAGGCTGCCGGCATCAGTGAAGATTTTCCACAGGCTTTACTGGCCCTTAGACTGGACTCAGGACTATGCTTGGCTATCTTAGATTAGATGCTAGGTCTTAGATGGATAAAATTACAAAAGATGAATCCTGCTGGTGCCCAGACTGCTGCGTCACCCTGCTTCAAAAAAGAGACAACTGGGACACAGGGCAGACTTCATGCTCTAGTTGGATTTTTAGAAAATCTCTTCTTTCTGACTAAATGTCTAGGAACCTTTATTAGCTTTTTTGTTTCCCATGCAGTAGAAATTCCCATGCAAACAGGACTTACATAAACTGATCGTTAGACTAGCTCCAGCTAACCTGATGAAAGTGCCAATAGATACTTTGATTTTACACCTAAATGCTACTTTAAAAGCTGCATAATGATTAATTCACTGGTTTAAGTTGTCTCTGCATTTTCTGTACCTTACTTGTTGCTAATTGAACTCTTTCTGTTCCTGCGGCATTGTAGTATCAGGATCTTAAATGTGAAATCTGAAGATTGGTGAAGTATAACATCAATGCCTTTAGGGAAATACAAATACATGAAGTGCAAAGTTCTCCTCCAGATAAAAGACACTAACCACTCACAAATTACTATTTAGTGACAGCCTCTTCAGTACCTCACTCCTTGTAGATCCCCCAAGTGCTCTCTGAGCCCCACTGCAGTGATCTCTCCCCACCGGCCAAGTGCTCTGCACAAGAGCTGCATGCAATAGAACCACTTTGTTTTCCTCCTCCTTCGTTTCTCCTTTACTACAACTAACTTTCCTTTAATCCACTCAAGAAGCAGCTGATCTCACTGCCTATTTTAGCCACGCTTAGCTGAAGAGCAGTGCAGCCCATGGTCCCATGGCTGAGCCCTCCCAGAGCCGCGGGTAGCTGCTTACCTCCCCAGGCAGGTCCGCGGTGGCCTGTTGGTGCTGGTGAGCAGCGTGGCTGCAAGCAGGCAGTGCCTTCCCCTCTTCCCACTGCTCACCTCCCTCCTGCCTCTGCTAAATCCCTTCCTCACACACTGCCTTGTATTATACCCGTCGGGAGCTCCGTCATCTCTCACCATAGCAACCAATAAGAAAGGATGGGCAGGCATCTTTGAGTGATTTGGGAATGTTATCCCTACAAGCCACTGCTTTGGAGAAGTATGTGTCTCTAAGGAGGAAAAAACAAGCCAGGTAGTTTCGTTTGCTGCTTTGTTTGGGTTGGTTGAGGTTTTCTGGGTTTTTTACCCTATCCAGCTGGGTCTGGGGTTAGAGATGCATTGGCATATGATATGAGATCCATGATCCTCCCCTGTGGAACACATTGATACTTCATCACTCAGGGGCTTAAGCCACAAGTGAGCAGGAGATTTTCATCCCTGATGCTGCAGCATGGGAACTGGGTTTTCAATTCCAATGGGGTTAAGACAGGTACTCCTTTGAATGTCACAGCCTTATGGATGACTCAGGGATGTCCCCTGTCTGGTGAGAGGGCAGGAGGGAGAGGGGCAAAGCCAGGGCCAGTGTGTTTGGGGAAGATGCTCAAGTCTGTGTCAAGGAGGGAACAGATGTGGCACTGGGCCTTGTAAGGATAGGCTCTGAACAAGCAACTTGTGGCTCTCTGAAACCAAAATGTTGGAGAGAGGAAGAAATACTGGTTCTGAGTCTAGAGTTACTAATTTCTATGTCTTTCTTGGAAAGGTGCTTGCAACATTTCACAGATCATCTAAATAACAGTGATGAGATGATACAAACTGCATCCAAAAAGCCTGAGGAGTATGTGTGACCCTTGCTTTTGATTTATGTTTTACAGTTCTGGATGTTTTGTTATTGTCTTCCAAGATCTGTATTTCCTTCTGTCACTGAGTAAGCTGCAGCTGCCAGTGAGCTGAAAATAATTATAGGCAGGGATGGAAACAAAAGTGCTCCCAGGTGGCTTCCTGCCTTTTACATGCCTTGGTCCACCTTACAAGAGCAGGGAGATAGAGAACTCATAGCTGGTCTCATGCTGTGAGTAAAGTACATCTCTGTACAGAGACAGCTGAGAATACAAATCTGTGCTTCAGAAAAGTGATAATACAAGGTGGTAACATTTTCATGAGAGAACTGCTTTCTTATAGGGTCTGGGTTGTTGGGTTTATCAGTGTTTACTGTTGCTTTGAAATTAAATTTCAGCTTTTCACAAATAAAATGTGTTAGCAGGAAGAGAGGAAAAGGAGGCAAAAAACAGCAGCTGGACTGGGCCAGCTAAGGCTGCTGCTGACCTTTCTGCATACCACAATCAATACCACTAGCTGAAAAGGAATCAAGCAAAGCTTTCAGTGATGTTGGTATTACCTGCTCCAAAATCAAGATTGTACCACTTTATGCTAGTGACTGAGCTTGAAATTCTCATTTCCCAGGATAAGAAGGTGCTAAAACCGTGCCAGTTCTAAGCCTGCTCCAGCACCAGTGTTCACTGTATCTATGTGGACCTGACTGTGGGACCCTTCACTCCTCACTGTAGGATGCAAACAGCAGGTGCGCTCCAGCAGCCAGCAGAAATGGAGCCACTTCTGTCATTCAGCCACATATAAAACACAGCAGGTTGCCAAGTCTCCCACAAAGAGGCTGCAAAATTACCAGCAACCCACTACTTACTGCTTGTTAACCCCTTCTTAGCTCTCTAAATGCTTTAGGCTTGGCTCCATTTATGTGTTTGCATGAGTGCTTCTGTTTTTCATGGCACTGCTGGACCCAGGGTCACACTAGACTTGCTGGAAGTCCCCCTGCCTCCCTTTCCCTGGTTGAATTTCCTTCCTGTGTTTTAACAAGGGTGCAGGCAGGTGTAACCTGAAGGACCGTGAACGCTGCTGGCACTTGTAAAAATAGTAATGGTGTGTGAATGGGATGGAGCTACTCTGTTCCCTGCTGCTGTGTCTGCAGCAGCAACACAAAGGTGTTAAGGAGCTGTGGTTGCTGCAGAAGGTATTGGCAGTTGGGGCTGCTGATCCCCTCCATTCCACGGCGTGGGCTGTGCTACCTGGCCTGCCGTGGCCACTGGCTTCTTGTACATAACAGTAGTGTGTACAGTCCCTGCAAATCAGTAGTTGATGTAGTGAGGCATTATACTGAGACACAGCCTATGTAGTCCCCATACAGTATTTAAACATGCCTGCTGCACTCTACCTGTCCTGTCCACCCCAGCTGGGAAATCTGTTGGGATTTTTGCATGAAAATCTTAGCAACTCGCTGATGGTACCTGAACATGGTAGCAGCTCTATAGGGATAGTGAAGGTTGCTTCTGGCAGGGGAAGGAACCAGGCCATATTCAGGCTGTTTGACTTAGGAGATCCTCCTCTGACCATACTGGTCAGAATTGGTTTTAACTTTCTAAGGCACCATCTTGGCTGTTGTGCTGCAGTTAGATTGGCAGGGAGCCTGGAGTAGGCTTGGGCTGTGTGCAAGTCCTTTTTTGTCCTCTTTTATTAGCACTTCATTTTTCCAAGGGGGTTCTAGCAGAGGCAGTATTATCTGTCCCTCTGATATACCTGTCCCTCTGATATACCCTACCAGATTAAACTGTCTCTACCTTCCCTCAGGTGAGCTCAGACAGGTTTGGATGATGGCCAACAACAGCAAATGACATCTGAGTTTTGTTTTGCTTCATTTGTTGCTGAATCTGCTCCATAGCATCCATAGTAACGTCCTGAGCTCCCAAAGCAATGTGGGGTCTTCCCCACAAGCTCCCAAGTACAGCAGGCTCTCTCTGAAATCTAGGCACAGTGTGGGGCAGCTGGTCTCTGTGAGACACCAGGAACTTTGCCCTGCACTGCAAATCCCATCCTGCCTGCACTCACTGCCCCAAACCATGGCCATTTAGCCCCAAACATAAGATGGGGCAAACCTCCCCAGTGTCTTCAGCAGCTGCTGCTCCCAAGAGCAGCAAGATCAGGGGCTTTGCTTTGGCTTTCCAAGGGGATGGAAGTGACTGCCCCACATGGGGGAACAAGCTGAGCTGTGCAGCCAGCTTGTACCTTCAGCTGTTTTGTCTTAAAATACCCACTGGTGTCATTTTTTACATCCTACAGTCTTTCCCCCAAGCTGTGTATCTCACCCTTAAATGGAGTTATATTTTTAATTGCTGGCAGAGCAGTATTATTAGACACAAGCCTGCTGCTAATGTGCCGTGTGGCTCTGCAGAGAGCTCAATGAACCTACCTCATCTTGCAGACAAGCAGGGATGAATCACCCTGCTCATCTGCAGTCAATGCACATCCTAAAGTGGGTCTTCTCCCAATTAGGCTTATTGCTGAGACCCCTACATGAGGGAAAAGCCCATTTGAAAGCTGCTCTCTAGCCTCATTATCTTGCTGAGAGGTAAGAAAGTGATGGCAGGTGGGTGGCTGCGTGGCAGAACTGGACATTCACTGCCTGTACAGCAAAATGTCAGCCCTGTCATGAGGAAAATCTGCCCAGCTGCTCCACGGCTGGGTACTGATGGTAGCCAATTTCAGGGGACCATGGCACATGTACAGACAGAGGACCTGTACCTAGCCATGGGGTAGCAAAGAAGCTTGCAGAAATGAGTGTGGAGTCACAAGCCTCCTGAAATGGGGATATTTAGTTCTCCCTCCAGTCTGAATGAGCCACCGGTGTGCTAAAACATGGAGAATTAACAGGTAAAGAATTAACAGAAATAACAGGGTAAAGGAGCATTCAGGGAAGCATGGAAGAAAGGTGCAAGCTGCCTGGATCACCCCTGTAGCACCCTGTTTCCTGAGGACACCTGGGGCTGGAACAACACATTGCAAAAGCTATAGCAACGAAACACCATGGGAGCATGGCTGGGCTGTGGTTTCCCTCTGGGGTAATCATAGAATCACAGAATGGTTTGATCATGTCAGCCATTTGGCAGATGTTCCAGCTTGGGTGCTCCATGGTGTTTAAACAGACATAGTTTTCAAAGCATAAACTATTGCTGTTTTTCACATGTGTCAGTTGGTGTATCTAAGTGACTCTGGATCAGTCTCTACCAAGTAGATATTTAAAGACCTGGTTATCTAACAGTGCAGATAAAAGCCTAAGCAGGATGCTGTAATGCCATTCTCTTAACAGGAGTTGGCATCCAAGGAGCTTTAAAGGTAGGCTTCTGTCTGCCTAAATAATTTTTAAACTCTGGCCTATACTTCCTCAGGGCCAGTTTAGTTTAATTTAGATGGGACAGAAAGTTCATGCTTGTTGGGAGTGCACTACAGAGCCTCCAAGGCATAGCATTTCTGCACATAATAGTGCTAAAGGGTTTTTTCCAACTACCAGGAGGTAAAATCACATTCCACAGAAAGCAGAAGACTTTCTAACTGTGTCTTCTTTCTGCTTTTTCAGAGTAGCTAGGAATTACAGTAGGCAATAAGCTGCTGAACCAGAGCAGTGGGGATGTAGCAAAAGGAGGAGCAATTAATTGATTAAAGCAACTGACAAGCCTGTGAAAGTGAGCAGTACATCAGTCTGCTGAAATTCTGTCTCTGAGAGCAAAAGACTTTTCCAGTTCTTAGCAAATGACTTAACTTTGTAACTCATTAGTAAATCAAATGAAGTGCTAAAGTCAGTCTCAAGGAAGTGAGTCAGAACTGGAGGACAACTGAAGCCTTCAGCTGGCTGCATTGTAGCTGCTGGGAGCAGCACTGATGGAGGCTAGACAACATTTTATTTTTTGTTCTGCTACTTCAGCACTTCACCCTTTCACCCTCAGCTCTTCAGTGCATTGGTCCCTTTGCTCCCTTGGCTCCATTAAGGGCAGGGAAGGGAACCCCTGGAGCATGGGATCTGCAGTGTCCCTGCTGCAGGAGGATGCACGGTGCCTCTAGCACGCAGCATTCCACAAGAAGCAACATCAGCCTTGCATGGTGCTTTTGGGATACAGTCTAATTTGGTTTTTTTATCCTTGTTTAAGATCTTTGGTAGGCATGAGCCAGGAGTTTATCTGTGTTTTGCTGGAAGGGGCCCTACATGCCAGAATTTTTTCAAGATTGTGCCTTTTTGCTGTTTACTGAGGCTGCAGTTACAGATGCTGTGGAGGGAGACCAGCCCTTCTCTGTTGGGCAGAAATATGATGCCAACACTTCTGTTGCAGAGTCTGAGCATGTGGTGTCTCAGCTAAATCTGATGTTCAGTTTTTGGGGTTTTTTTTTTGAGCATCCACAAGTGAGTTAATTCCCCCTGCTTCTGTTTCCTTATTACCAAATGGATTCTATAAATGTTCCAGTGGTAAAACATGGCAGCAGTTTCCACATTTCCAAGATGACACTGATAACATACATTCCTGAAAATCACTTTCCGTTTTCTGATGCAAAAAATGTGGGGGAAGAGGCAGAGTCTTGGGTTCTGTTCTCTCTAGACCAGGGTTGAATTCTTGCCCTTTTCACAGTCCCATGGGAATGTCTGTTAAGTACAGAGGCTGATGCAGAGCTTTTCAGGATGCAAAAAGGATAATTTTTTTATGCCTCATCCAAATCCCCTCAAGCTCAGATGCTGCTCTTCCTACTTTTCTTAGTAAACCTCATTTAAAGCAAGTGCCCATATTAAAAAAATCTAACTGGTTACCTGTATATAAAGCTTTTTCTTTTAGCAGAGAAGAATTTGGAGTTGAAAAGGCAAGTGGCCAGTCAGCTGAAATCATTTAGTGGGAATGTATGGGAGAGTAAATTACCTTAGAAATTAAACCAGTGCTGCTGCATAGCAGGATAATAAACCTTGTGAGGTGATTGTGTTGAGATTAGAATGTATCTGCCCAGGCAGGAAGAAGAGCAATCTCCTCTGCCACAAGAAGTAAAAGAAATGGGAATGGTCATGAGTGTTATTATTTCTCCTTCTCTTCCTTAAAAATGATCTGAAGTGATGGAACACGGTTCTGGGAAAAGAGAATTACTTACAGCTCCTGCCTAACTGTCGTCATGCTTTTGATTTCTCAGCCTCTCAACATTGCCTACAGTCACATCTATAGCTCCTACCGCAATTTTGTGGGGCCACCTCATTTCAAGACGATCTGCAGGCTTCTTGGCTATCAAGGCATTGCGGTGGTCATGGAAGAGCTGCTGAAGATCGTCAAGAGCCTGGTAATTCTGAGCCTAACTTTGGCAGTGGAGAAACCGTGCCTTGAGAGATGCAGGTTGGACAGTCAGCCTGGGCTTTGGGTTCAAGGTGTTCACATCAGGGCACTTGCAAGTCCCTTGGAGCACCCTGAAACACTTGTGTTAACCGTCTAATTTTCACTGTTGCTGAGGAATCCCACTGGTTCCTGTGGGATGGCGGAGTATTTCCACCATCTCAAAGTGTTAACTGTGATCAGCCACCTACATCTGGGGGTGGTGGAGCTGGCATGCAGCTTCGTGAAAAGCCACTGGGAAGTGATTGGGTGGGACATGGCACTTGCAGTCCTTCAGCACTGCCTGTGCTGCAATCTGGGAGACCTCAGGGAGACGTGCTTCTGCTCAGCAGTAGCACAAGAGCACTGTGTCTCATCGCCTTGTGACACCCCTGGAAGGCTGCAGGAAGCTAGAGAGTAGGCAGCAACACTGATGCAACCAACTTTCTGAGTCTTTATAAGAAAACTCATGCTATAGGTGAGTCCTTATTCAAGCCATGCTGTCCATTTCCATTGGGTATTCTGAAGCCAGGCTGCCAGTAGCCCTATCTGCTTTCTAGTGCTCCTTTTTCAGAAGAGAAATATGATGGCCGGAGGAAAATGATCCCATGTGCTCCCTAAGGACACAAAGAAGGGAGGAGAGAGTGTGCAAGAATTTATTTTTTCATGTCATGCATTTCTATTAAAGCCCTCACTTTAGTGGAAGGATCATTTTCATTCATCATAAACATTTCAATTCTGGTTTGACCACGATGATGTCATTTTGAACTTGTCCAACAAAGCAATTTAAAATGAAAATCTCAAGTGTACATCCAGTTTCCCTGCTGTAAAGCACCATAGCTACTGAGGATGCAATTTGTGCCACTTAGTTAAATGTAGCTGGTGTGCAAGATCAGACAGCACGCAGCACAAAGACAAAAATCTTGCTTGGCTACATAGTGTTTAGTGCCTAATCCCCTGTAATGTATCCACAGGATGCAGGTGTACCAAATGGCAGCGAGCTCTTTTAACTATGAAATCCACTTTGCTCTTGTCTGTATTAGTTCAAAACATCAGATCTGCAGAAACTACATGCACATAAATTCGTTTCTAAACTTGGAGTATCTAGTGACCATTCCTCAGGTGGAAGCAGCATTTCCTGTGCTGGGGAATGACTCCTTTAGCAGCTCTAGTGAAATGCTTTTTGCATTAGGAGCACAAGTCCAGATGGATCTAAGACTGAGCCTTGTTTGGATTTCATCTGCAAACAATGCAAACACAGCAAGCTGTATTTTGAAGTAAAAAATCCATGCAGCTGTGATTTATTATTTGGGAGGAAGCTGTAAAAGCACTCTTAACTCCATATACTTGACCAGAATTTTACAGTTGAGTCAAATCCAAATCAAGCAAGTTCTTGGATTCCAGCTGATGTTTCACCCTGTGCTGTCAGATGTAGACCCAACCATGACCAGGTTCTTTCAAAACCAGTGCCAGGAGAAGCCATCATTCCAGTTTAACCTGCCTTTGTCTCTGGCAGCTACAAGGCACCATCCTGCAGTATGTGAAGACTCTGATCGAAGTGATGCCCAAGATATGCCGCTTGCCAAGACATGAATATGGCTCTCCAGGTAGGTGCTGCAGATAGTTACTTGAGCAAGAGCTCACCCCCATGTTGGTACAGCATCTGCCCAGGCATGCACTTGCTATTAAACAAGGTTTGTCACCTGGCACAACAGCACAACATGCAGCTGGGCTTGCTGAGACACACTTCCAGCTGCTTTGCTGTTGACACTGGAACATCTATAGGAAACTTTTTCAGGAACTCTCCTGCTGGAAATTTCCCTTTGAACACACAGATGGCTGATAAGGGAATGTCTTCTGGTAGGTCCTGGTTTGTTTTCAGGATTTTTGTAACTCTTGCTGTTTTGAACTCACTGATATTTTTCAAAAGCTCTATTCAGCTGATGCAAAGATTTTTTTTTTCAGTGTGACTACAGCCTGCCATTGAGCTGGATGGGGAGACTCTGGCTGGTATAAATACATATATATGAGCTGCCACCAAAGCATCCATTACAGTCTTAAATCTCTTTTTACCCATCTGATGAGGAAATCAACAACTTCATATGAATTACAGCCTTTTTCCCAAGGGTTGCTGAAAGCACCATGTGCTGGTTGTCATCGAAGCCAGTCTTCATCTGTCCACTTAGCCTGCAGTTAAGGAAACATCAGGCACTGATTTTCTCTTCACCCGAGTTATCAGAGGGTGATTCTGCTCTCACTTTTCTGACTATCCTTCCTTGTCTTTTAAGGTATCCTGGAGTTTTTCCACCATCAGCTGAAGGACATCATTGAGTATGCAGAGCTGAAGACTGATGTGTTCCAGAGCCTGAGAGAAGTGGGCAATGCCATTCTCTTCTGCCTCCTTATTGAGCAGGCTTTGGTAAGGCAAAACTCCCCGTACCAACAGATCGTACTTGAATTTGCCAGCTCAAGAGTAGAAGTGGAAGTGGGTTCTCCAGCAGAAGAGTTTGGGAAATGTTCTTTTCCAGCTTCTCATGTGCTCAGGGGCTCTCTGGGGCTGTGTCGTTGAGGTCTGTGGGCATGTCCATGGGGATGGTATGCATTGGTGCTTGGTCACTGACATTTGGGATTGCTGAAAGAGAATCTGAATACTGGAAGATCTAAATTTAATTCATGGACCCAAAGCTACCCCTTGTTTGTCCTTCTCAGAAATAAAAACATCTGGAGCTTATTTCTAGATTGTAAGCTCTCTGGGGCGGGAATCAACACTTTTCTATACACATATTTGTACAGTGAGAAGCAGATTGAGCCCTTTGCTCTTTTGGGGTGCCAGTGCAATGAAAAAAACACTGATTGATTCTAGTGGTGATAAGGATAAGGCAATCCAACAGGAAGGAAATCTCAGCAGAGCTGATGATATATTTCCTATGATTTCTCTTCACTGAAAACTTAGCTAGAATGACAACTTGGTATTGCCCCCTACACAGGTGTTTAGCACATGCACAAGTCTCTCAGCTCATGTGATGCCCTTCTGGCATAGGGCAAAAGCTATGGCTCGGTGCCACACGTCTTCTTAGCTTCTAGGTTCCCACACAACAGATTTACTTCTGAATGAATTTATCTCACAGTTTGGCCTGGAGCCAACTGAGGTGTGTTCAACACCACAATTTTATATTAAAAATGCATGTTTCCTGTCATCATGGTTTTAGGAGGGCTCTTTGAGTTTTTGCAGAAATATTTCAGAAAGACTTCCCTAGCATGAGGTAAGAGTTCCAAACAAAGCCAGAAGGTTTTGTTCAGAAGAAAACAAGAAGGAAGCTCAAAGCTTCCCAATTGTACTGACTACAGAGTGTAGGGAAAAGTGAAAATCTGTGTGTCATCAAAATGGATATTTCTGCCTTTGCCTTTTAACCTCAGATACAGAGACTCTTAGTTCCTGATAAAGTGCATCAAACACATTCACTGAGCAGTAGTTGCATAAGATGAAGAAAACTAAAGAGATGTTTATCACCTAGCAGCTAGGCATTATTTTATAGAATGACTAAAGTTGCCAACTATATGCTGGCAGTTTCTGTTCCTTTTGTGGCTTTGTCACTGCTTTCTGCTATTCTCAGTGTTGGATTTTATGCTGGATGTACTGCATTCACCTTTTCTGACCCGTCTTTAAATAGACACTTAAGGGACCCATGGTGATTTCTTATAGAAATCCTGCATTTCAATGCAAAAATGTTCATTCAGTCCCAGGAGCTGTACATCAGCAGTACATTTAGAATAGCAGAAAATAAAAGAAGATGGTGGGAATTTGAGGGTCCCTTTAGGAAGGCTGCCCATCAAAGTCCACATCTATTTTCCATGCCAGGCAAAGTCTCTCCCTCTCTGCCTGTTTTCCACGCAGAAATAGATTCAGAAGGTAAAAGCTTTTTTGCACACAGCAGGCACTGGTTCTCACTCACTGGAAGATGTTGGATGTGTAGAGCCATCATGTAATGAGATTGTCCCTCTAATGGGGCTCTTATGCAGCAGGAGCTATTGCTTTTACAGTGCAGTTGTCTTCATAGCTGTCAGAATGATCTAAGGCTGGTGGCATTTGCTGGCAGAGACAGCTCTAGTGAAGATGGGTGGTCTGCTCCATTCTACCCTCTTTCTATTGTTTACATTTGGGGAATGAGGGGTTAATTGGGAGTACATTTCTAAGCAGAATTCTTACTCCTAGATACTGGGCCTTGAGGAGGAGATCTGTTACTAAGGTGACTAATTTGGGGACAGATACCAGGTGAATGCAGGCTGCAGATGGTGAAAATACTCTTATCAGAGGGGAACAGCAGTGAAAGAACAGTAATCTGGGAACAAACAGTGTTTTGCAATCAAAGTAACCAAGGTGACAGGCACACTCTGTCAGCATCAGCATCTCTCTGCCCTTGGAGGCACCCCCAAGACTGCTCCTGTCCCTCCAGCACTGTGTCACAAACTGCACTCCCACAAACTTGCTCTCATTCCAGCATCCATGCGCCAGTACAGCCTCCTGCAGCTCCATGCTACGCTGTCCTCTCCCTCCTGGCTGGAAGGTGGGGTCCCCACCTGTGCATCCCAAACAGACCCAGCTGACCCATGCCATCTGGCCCCCAAGTATCTTTTGCTGCGCTCTCATGCCCTGTTTTCAAGTGTGTCTAAATCTCTACAATAAGCTCAGAACTGAAAGTGTGTCCTAGGAGCAGACTTCTGTAGGAGCAAACGAATGCCTTGTTGTGACGCAATGCCTCTGTGTTAAACAGCTTTGGTTTCCTTGCTGCTGTTTCCCATTGCAGACTCGTATACAATGTATTGTCAGCCATCACTCCTCAGTCTCCACCTATTTCTAGGTTTTTCCTCCTTGTGCATCTGTGTTTGGGATTATTTTTTCTCAAGTGCATCAGCATGCGTTCTCTCAGGTGGCATCTCATGATGTTATTCCTCTCTGGACTTCTGTATTATTCTCCCTGGTGCCTACCCTAGTGGGATTCTGGTGTGATAGCCCTGGCTAAGAGCATCACGTGAACAACCAAATAATTTCAGACCAATGTGTTATGTATCTATTTGCAGTAGAGCCATGCATCAGTATATTTTACATGTAGACATCCTAAAATAAGTCAAAGGGTAGTTTCCACCTGGACACTGTAAAAGTAAACAGCAAGAAGTCATCAGGATAAGATGAAACTGAAACCTCCATGTTGCTTATCCTCTCTGGCTTGCAGTGCTAGTAAGTGAGACTGAATATAAACAAAGTTCTAGCCTTGTACAGGCAGGAAGTAACTTACTTGAGTTAAGGAAACTTCCTGGTTTAAATTGAGAGGTATTTCTTCCAGTTGCATTTCATTTAGCTTCAAACCATTGGAGTCACTACTAAGCTGGGTTGGATTTGAATAGGTGCCATAGACATGAATTGTTGTAGTGTTGCCCAGGCCCCTGAGCCATTCACTCAACCCCCTACAGGTATTTTTTAACTTACTTTATCTTTCTTTCTTCCTGCCTCAGTCCCAGGAAGAAGTTTGTGATTTGCTGCATGCTGCTCCCTTCCAAAATATTTTGCCCAGGGTCTACAT
The DNA here is from genome assembly GCF_027791375.1 of Indicator indicator. Classification (NCBI taxonomy): domain Eukaryota; kingdom Metazoa; phylum Chordata; class Aves; order Piciformes; family Indicatoridae; genus Indicator; species Indicator indicator. The sequence continues at coordinate 5,822,085 of NC_072027.1, forward strand.
CAAAGGTAAGAAGCTGAGAGGGAAGCAGTGGACAGACTCAGAGGTCTCTGCCCAGAAGCTGTTTCTCTCCCATTTCTGTTGAGGATTAGTTCTGGCCCTGCTTCCCCCTCGAAACAGATCAGTGGATACAGCCAAAAATCAGGTGGAAACAAACGCCATTTATGTGCATTTTCTGTAGCATAGTCACAGACTGAAAGCTTAGTCAGTTTGGGGGTTCCCTTAAGGTTTTGCAGGCATTTCACAGCCTCTTTGGAGAATGACAGCATGAAATGTCCATCTCAACAGGAGCAATCAGTAACAGGAACATGCTTTTGGACATGTGTGATTAAGCTGCTGCTGATACTGCAATCGCACATCGCTCCCTTCTCCGCATCACCGGTTCCCTCATTTGCTGTCGGTTTGGCTCTCTGATCCAGTCTGGTTGGACGGTTGCTGGGGGGCAGCTCTGAGCAAACTCGGTGGAAATTGCAGGTCTCCACTTCCTCCTCTCATTTCACTGTTTGCTGCTCGCTTGACAGAAGGAGAACGCTTGGAGGTGCGCATGAAGCGTCTCGAAGCCAAGTATGCCCCACTTCACCTGGTTCCCTTAATAGAGAGGCTGGGCACTCCGCAGGTAAGGATTGCATTGAAAGGGATGGCTCTTGGAACTTCACAGCAGTCCCCAGATGGCCTCTTTGGCCTTGGGAAAGTGATCTTTTTTTTTTTTTCTTTCCTTTTTTTTTTTCCCCCAAACATCAGTCAGACAAGAAAATCAGAATCCTTCCCTTAGCAGATGCTTTGAAGGGAAATTTGTGAACGGGTCCAGAGATGGTGTCTTGGTGCCTCCAGTCTGGAGGGATGGCAGGGAAGCTGAAAGGCAAGGCAAGTGTGCTAGAAGCCAGCTCTGAAAAACTCTCCTTCTCCATTTTAAAAAATTGGAGAATGGCTAGGATGGTTTGAAGGGAAACTTTGAAGGGCTGTGCCTGACTTAATCAGTTGCCATCATTTGTGGTGATCCCATTTTAGGGCTGCAGTGTGGTCCCTTTTGAAGCTCATCCCTGTCAGGGAATACATCTGAGAATGGTTTCCCTCCTAGCACATGCTTAGAGCTTCAGCACATGCTTAAAATTACAGCTTCATTTAAGTATCTTCTTGAGATGGGTATCAGCTTGGAAGAGATCTCCTCTGCAGAAATTGACTACCATTAAAATTACCTCCATAGACTGATGTAATGTAAGGGGCAAAATATGATCTCCATTGATGTCAATAGCCAAACTTCCACTGGCTACTTAGTGGGGTTGCTGGGATAAAAATGATTCAAAGCATTGAATGAATCCACACCCTTTTTCTGTAATCTACTGCTGAGGGAATGGAATGGACGCTAAGTTGTATGAAGTGACAGATCTATGGCATGTAGAAATTTGGGGGGGTTGTTGTTTTTCTGATGGATGAAGGACATTTTGAACTTTGCTTCACTTGAAATCATGTGAAACAAAGGAATTGGCTGAGTTAACTGAGGGCTTTGTCTTACTTTGTAGACAGTTCTCTCATTTTCCATTGACTGCTTTTTAAAAGAGACACTCGAGGAAAAAGAATTCACCTCTGTGTTTTTGTGTCTTTGTGTTGGTCTCTCTCTCTCCTTCTTTCCATGCAAAATCATCATTGAAATCTGCTATTAGAGTCCACTTGTTGCTTATCCCTGCCATGGTTATGGTGATGATGAAAACAAAAGGTTATTTCATGTCCTGCTGGAAGTTAATTTTGCTGTAAATTTTTCCCATACTCATCACACAGGTACAGTTGAGTATCAGATCTTGTTTGAGCTCAGATGTAAAGGAACACAAGAGTCGCTTTCTATAGGTGCTTCCATAGCTTCTAAGCTTGCTCCTTATGCAGTTTTGGACATGCATTTGGAAATGCAGTTTTGGACACAGGCCATATTATGGGATTTTTTTCCTGCAAAACACATAAGTGCCTCTTAGCAACTGTCCAGAATCTGAGCAGAAGTTGCCAACTAGATGCCTCCCCCAAAACGTGGCCCTATGCATTTCATATAACTACAATGCTGTGAAGGGCTGAGCCAGAGGCTGCTGAAGTTGGTGAGGATCTATCAGTCTTTGCAGGTTTTGGGTATGGTTCTTGGAAGTTCACCAGTTAAGAAGCTGTAAAAGAGGAATGGCACATCTGGATTTGTGCAACGGCAGGAAAATTGTTGGTGGTTTTTGTAAATAATTGGTTTACACTGGGAATGCAGAAGCAGCTCTTTAATAGGTGGTTCATAGTCAGATTGGTCCCTTTTAATGCCAATCACAGGATTCTTTAGTAAGGATTCTCAAAAGCCCTCGGTGAGTCTGGGTTTTTTCACTGAAAGTAATGGGATCCTTCCCTTTGGGTGACAGAGGGAACAGCTAAGCCAGAACAGTGGCATCTTTTGACACCTTAGCTCAAGAGCACCCTTCCTCTCCTGATTTTAGAAATCAGTGGGACCCCAGACTGTGAGGTAGATCTGGCTACAAAACTAACAGCTGTCCAGCTGCCTTCACCATGATAGGTATCTACCCAACAGCAATAATCCTATATCAAAGACTGGTAGGATGATGATGAATTTTGAAGCAAAGTCTGCCTGTGAATGCACATAGATGCAGTAAATCCTTAGAAAGACAGAGAGCTCCCTGCCTAGATTAAGATTTCTTCAGAAACAGCGTACTGAGGTCATTGGACTAGTAGAAAAGTATCTGTTCTATCACTAGGTCTTAGCAAACAATAATGCTAACACCTACTCTATATTTGAAATGGCTTTACTTCTACTGTGTCCCTGTTTTGCCATCACAGCCTACTGTGTGCAGATGCTAATCTGTGCCCATTAGAGCTTGGAGCAGGTGAGGAGAAAGTAAGTGCACAACCTTTAGCTATAGATACAAGCTGGATAAAATAAATATTTACTTGCTAAGCAATCACATGCAAGTGGGTGCCGTGAAAGCAGTGATCTAGTTCTTGTGTTTAACAGATCTAGGGATCCCAAACCTAATCTGGCCACTGTACAGCAATGCAGCTTTCCCTTGATATTTGCTATTAGTTGAACATTAACTGATCCAATGTTCTCAGAACTTCCTCAAAATTGTGGCACAAGCAGGAATCGTAACACAATTTCAATAGCCACCAAACTCAAACTGCTTTAGGTTACTGACAGCATAAGCTAGCAACCAGGAAAGGGGCTGTGCAGGCATGCTCACAGTTTTTTACAGGGGAATAAAGATGACCCAAGTACACTGAGTATAATTCATGTTCTAACATCCATCCAGGACACCTGTGTGCCTGTTAACAGCAGATGCTCTGAGCCCCCATCATGATTAATTGCGACGTTTATAGGCATTACAGGGAATGGAGCAAATGCTTAAAATCTACTTAAAGCTCCAGGAAGTCCTCTGGAATAGGCAGGGGCTCAGTAAATGTCAAGCTTGCCTCTGCTAAAGTGGTGAGAGGGATAGAAGGCTGTGAGATCAGGGTGCTGGGGCAAGCACTGCAGAGCCAGAGCCTCCCACAGCCACGGGCACGACTCTAACAGCAGTCAGCTCCCATTTCCTGTGTTATTTTTGGCAGCACTGCCAGAGAAGTCAGCAATGCTGCTGGAAATGATGAGAAATGGGGCAGCTAAGAGGATATCAGGGCAGCCAGCAACCTCCATGCTCACAGCCCACCTCCACTCAGTGGGCTGCATGGGGTCAGTGCTCCATGCCAGGGGGAAGCCCTGTGTGCTTATTTAAAATGTCCTTTTTTTTTTTTTTTCCTCTGGGGGAGCAATGGGGCTGAAATGAAGTTAATTCTCTTAAGTTTTCTCTAGTGTAAAAGCTGAATGAGCTTCATCCAAGGGAGCCACTCCAGATTTGTACGTGTAAATCTCAGAGGGGATACCACAGAAATTCTCCACACACGTGAAACTTCCATATCTGGAAAAAAAATATATGATTCTGCTTTCTTATAAACCACAGGTTTTCCAGTATTAAGGTTCCAGTGGCTTCTCATCTTCCTCAGAGCTTTTTGATACTAATTACAAAAGAAATCAAGCAAGCTGTAGACTACCTACATTTCAAAGAGATGATGGCAATGTTGTGGGAAGTAAAATGTCCCTGTTGTCTCCTGTCTTATTTTCATAACCTGCAGAAATGATGAGATGAATCCCGTCCACGCTGAGTAGCACCAACGGGACAGTGTGCTAGCAGAATTAAGGATCAGTATTTCTGATCAGAGCTTTGCCTTCAGCTTTTGGGTTCTGAAGTACATGCTATTATTTCAAAAGTTACTTAGCTTGGTGTCATACAATTGAGCACAACACTAAGGCTTCTTCCCTCTGAGGGATGAGTATTCTCTGGTGGGGAGTGCCATGGGAGCAGCCATCAGAGGTAAGGTTGGACCTCGCACGGGATCTGTGTGAACTTTGAAAGAGCCAGGGAGACTGGGAAGCGTTAAGTCCAGCGAGAGGATCCGGCTGTATGACTTCATCACTTCTCTCTTTGGTTCTCCTCCTCCTCCTCCTCAGCAAATAGCCATCGCTCGGGAGGGTGACTTGCTGACCAAGGAGCGTTTATGCTGCGGGCTGTCCATGTTCGAGGTGATCCTGACGCGGATTAGGAGCTACCTGCAGGACCCGATCTGGCGCGGGCCACCCCCGACCAACGGCGTCATGCACGTGGACGAGTGCGTGGAGTTCCACCGGCTCTGGAGTGCCATGCAGTTTGTGTACTGCATCCCCGTGGGCACCAACGAGTTCACTGCAGAGTGAGTGTCCTTCGGCCGCCCCTGCCGTTAGTGCTTCTCACGAGCTTGTGGGGCCAGCCAGCCAGCCCCTGGGATGCTGCGATAGCCTCAGCCAGTGTAGAGGGGGAACATAGGTCCTTGGTGAAAGGACTTGGTTGTGCATGGACATAAAGAGATGCCCCGAGCGCCTTCTGTCTGAACAACTGGTGAAAAGAGCAAAGAAAAGGGACATGCCAGGTTGATGCGCAGAAGGAGATGAGTAGATGGGTCAATAACCCAAGTCAGAGGCTAAGTCCTCAACTCATCTTACCCTGTGGTGCACCCTTCACAATTCTGCATCTCAGCTTCAAAGTTAATTTTCTCTAGGTGTATACTCCTTTTCTAGGAATTCATGAAGGAAAGTTCCTGGTGCTCTGGTAGGACTTCTCTTACTTAACTCTATCCTCTCCCCATCTCTCCCCACCACATCACCTTGTCCTCCTTCCAGGCAGTGCTTTGGAGATGGTCTGAACTGGGCAGGTTGTTCTATCATTGTTCTCCTTGGACAGCAACGGCGCTTTGACCTCTTTGACTTCTGCTACCACCTGCTGAAGGTGCAGAGGCAGGATGGGAAGGATGAGATCATTAAAAACGTGGTAAGTTGAAGGATGAGAACCCAAAGGGCTCAGACAAGCACACTTCTCTGTTTTCTGTCTTGCTTTGACCAATCTCGTAAGTGGCAACCATGCCTGGTGTTAAATCTTACCCAGACTGAACTCATTCACTGTGAGATTTCCATCTTCAGTCTCAGCAGAGAGGCCAAAGTTTTAATTGACTTGACAATCAAATCTTTTTTTCCTCCCAAAGCTTTTCCCTTCTTCCTGGGGTTGGGCAGCTAGATCTGAGAAGCTGGTATTTCCAGCACCCATCCTGTGATCTCAGTGGCTTTTATCAATAAGTAGCTGGGAGTCTAGACTTTAGAATGGTTAACTTAGGACCACTCACTAACCTTGTTAATGCTCCATCTTGAATCATCAAACCCTACAATGAGGTGAGTCACAGGTCCCTGGGAGGTACTAAATGGATCTGTAACACGTGTTAAAGCTGCTTTTCTTTAGCAGAGGTTTCCAGCAGCAGGACAGAGGCACTGGTACTTTCTAGCTGATCAGGTGATATAAAACTCTCTTCATCTGTTGTTTTTCTCCTTCACCATCCCTCCAGCCCTTGAAGAAGATGGCTGACAGGATCAGGAAGTATCAGATCCTAAACAACGAGATTTTTGCCATCCTGAACAAGTACATGAAGTCAGTGGAAACAGACAGTTCCACGGTGGAGCACGTGCGCTGCTTCCAGCCCCCAATCCACCAGTCGCTGGCCACCACCTGCTAGTGTGGACACTGACCCTGCATGGGTTGGGAAGGCAGAAGGGACTGAACCCAGAACAGCTGGGAGGGGTAAACTCAATGGTGTGAAACCTGGCAGCAGAGCAAGCCTGGGTATGCCTACTCCACCCAAGGACACATCTTCCCACCCGGCCCTGTTTGAGTGCATGTTCTTCTGTGCCATCCCTGTGATCGGTTGTACTTGTAGCTTTCAGACTTGGGGGTGGGTGGGCGTGGGTGGGTGAAATGTGCTTTTCTTCCATGCAGCGGTCCGGTTTGTCCCTGTGATTCATCCAACTGAACACGTCACTCTGAAGCCATATTGCAGCCCCAAACGTGGGGGGCCTGGTGGAGGATGCACTCCCACCACACAAAGCAATGGGGCAAATCAACACCCCCAGTGACATGTGCCACCAGCCACCCAGCGGGAGGATCTGAAGCCCAGCCCCTGATTCACTCTTCTGGTGGAAGAAAGAATGAAGGCAAAATGACTCCTGTGCCAGCAGCTTGAGGATCAAGTGATGGGTACAGAGGAGCCGTGTTGGGCTTGTCTTGGATGGCTGCATGCCTAGGCTGGAGCTAGCTTCATGCTCTCTGCCATGTCGTTGGACTTTCTAGCATCTGTTAAGGGGACCTTTGGCACGTGGGTTTCAGAATTGTAATGATGCAGTCACCAAATGCTCAGCACTTCAGAGAGGTGGAGAAAAAGAAAATGGCTTGGCTTTTCCCTGCTGTAGGACATCCACTTTAATGCAAAGGGTTCTCCCCTGAAGACACATCTTCTATGGACTAAACAAGGTTTATGATGGACTAGGGAAGAGGCTGCATTCATGTGAATGTGCTCTTCAATATATTAATTTGGGTGGAAAGAATCATTGCTCCTGACAGGAGGCAAGGGTAGTTACCTTGGACATAATTGATGGTTAGCTAAGGACAGGAGCTGGCTATGTAATTTTCGTCTGTTCTGGGATGTTAATTTCCCTTGTTCTAGACAATTTCCTAGTGGCACAGTGACCAAATATCTTTCTTTAGAGCATGGTGCCTCTTAGCATGGCTTAGGAAACTTCCCATAACTCAGAGATTGATACTGTTTAGAAGAAGTAAAATACAGGATAAGCATTTAAAAATACACAGTTTTCCAGGTTTAAAAGCATTCAGACTCTTGTTTCCTTTTCCCACTCAGCTAGCCTAAGATCCCATGATAATGAGAATAATCACAGTCAGAACTTCAAGGAGGATTTCATAACCCACGGTGTTCCCTGCTTCCCCTCAGCTGTGTCACTGAAGTGACAGTAATGCTTGTACTTGAAGTTAAAGCAGATCAAACCTCATGCTCCAAGAGAAAATCATGCTAGTCTCACCACTAGCAATATTGTAATTTCTCAGCTTTAGCCAGGTCCCAGCAGATAATTGCTGTTCCATATACAGATGTGATAATATATATATTTCCCTTCCATGCATTTCATCATGCTTGTAAACTGCTTGCTGTTACAGATGTTTAAAAGGCAGAGCCTGGGCATTTGTTCTCTCAGAAGGAACACATTATTTAATTAGTAGAAGTGCCCCAGCTGAAGTATTTTGTCTCAGAAAACAACAGCCAGCAACCTACTGTTAGCAAGAGATTTCCCAGAGACTCCCCACCTACTCCCTTGATAATCAATGAATCCCCCACACGTGAAAAGTGCTGGACGTTTTCACACCTTGAGTTTCCTTTAATTACCAAGACAGGCATTTAAACTGCAGGGAGGAAATTGTGCAGCACAGTAATCTGAAAGTAAGATGAAATCTCAGGAAGTCTGGATGAAATCTTTGAGTAGCAAGGAAGGACCCAGCCTGGTAAGGCAAGTTTTTTTCCTCATGGCATGAGAAAGAGCAGCAGAAGAGCATCTGGGACTCAATGGCACTGCAGGGCTCTTGCTCACTATTTATTCTTACACTAAGGATATCAGTTCTGTTTTTCCATCATGTTCCAACACTTCTACACTCCTGGAGTGAGGGTATCTAAAAATATATATTTTTTAAAAGGAAGAGGAGAATCAAGCACTTTATTTTTTGTGTAAAACAAGATATGAGGAAGATAGATCCAGCCAAGATCCTATTTTTCCTGACCTAAATAGTAAGTGCTTGTTATTTTGGTATGAAAGGGTTGCTGAAAAGGTGGCACAAGTCCCTGTCTGGCTCTCAGAGCCACCTCTGGGCACAGCACAAATTAAATGTCCTGCTGCGTCTGACATGTTGTGGGATGTTGGAGTCTTCTCAGAAACCAGCACGAGCAAGAAGTTACTACAAAAGAATGAACTGTACCACATGGCCCAGTCTTAGCTGCCTAGACAAAACAGGATATAATCAGGTGAATTTAAATGCCTCTTTTCATCTGTTTAAGTCTGGAGTGAATCATGGAATGTTTTACCTAAACATGAATATCACTCTGCATTCTTTTGCTGTAATTTTGCCTCTGAAAGCCTGCAAAACACAGTTGCATGCCCACAAAAGAACAAGTAGATGAAATCTTTGTTTGTTGCCCTCAGAATTGCTGGGGGGGAGCCGGGGGGGGGGGGGGAGAAAAAGTTAAATCCCTTCAGTTTCCAAGGGCTGAAATGTTTTAAGCAAAACGTCCAAAGTGCATGAAGAAAATGCATTTGCCTGTAGAGTGTATGCAGATGTCTTGCCTTGTTGCTCAAGTAGTATGAGATTATCAGCTAGGAATAATCTTCTGGTCTTAATTTCTGAGATTTGATGTTCTTGTCCTTTTATTATCTAAAGGATACAAATAGTCTTTAGCTTCAGTTCTCTAACCCTCCTTGGCTGTGTATGAGAAAGAGGTCCAGGCTTAGGTCTTTAAGTCCATGAAAACAGGATTTTTTTTCTTCCCCTTTTCTCTTTTTTTAAATGTTAATGGGAATAGGGAGCAAATTTGTAATAGTAGAGCTAAATAGTACAGATTGACACAGGGTCAGGCATATTCTCCACACTTGCAGACCTTCTGCCAAGTTTGGGTGTCTTTCTTGCAGATATGCTTTAATCTTGTATTTTTACAGCCTTTTACAATCCGCAGCTCCCTAACAGTTTTCCCTAGGGAAATGTGGACCCCTCTCTGGATACTTTAAGTCCACTGGCAGCAGGCTTGCTTATTTTTCTGCTTACTCTGAAGTAGTCTGCCAAAACCCCCAGGAGTCACCAGCCACCACTTGGAATGTCTACTTCAAAGACAAGTTGTTGGCTCAATGCAGGAACTGCATGGGGGAGAAAGGATGGCCTGTGTCATGGATGAAGTCAAGACAAGGTTATTTTCACATTCCCTCTGGCTTTGACATTATAAAACGTGACTATTGGCAGAGAACATGCCTTTGGTGGACGATGCTGCACTTGATTTTCAATGATACAACAGAAAGGGGAAGCTCAGCACTTCAGTGGTGTTCCTTTTAAACTCTTGACAGCACTTATTAGCACTGAACAACATGTTAGTCCTTTTTCTCCTGCGTTCATCCAGTCCAGTAGGTTCATGTGTGTTTGAGAACAAAAGAAAGTGTAAAAAAAAAAAAAAAAAACCACCAAGAAAATATTCTCCAAAACTCTTGTCAAATGTACCATATTTGTATGAAAAGCTGCTTGAGTTATTTTGTACAAGGAATTTTATTTATGGTGAGGTATATTTAACGCTCGTGAGCTGATAACATTTGTGTTACCTTTTTGATCCATATTTGCTATATATGCAGCTGAAGATGACATTTTGATTTTCTTTTTTTTCCCTTTTCTGTTGTTCTATAAAAATTTAGCTAACAGAAGCTTCCATCCCCATTAGAAATGCTTCTGTGAGAGTAAAGCATCTGATACATGGTGGTATGTCCCATAACACAGCAACCAACAATGTGTACAACAAATGTGGGATGACTTTTGTGATAAAGAGAAATAAAACTTGGGCTCATTCATTAAATGGGCAGACTTCACCTTGTGGTGTCATTGTCATTGCAGTTGTTATTTGGAAAGAGCCTCTGATTGCATCTGGCAAAGAGAAAGCTAAAAGGAGTAATGGCAGCATTTGTTGATTTATTTTTATTTTTTCCCCAAAACCAAAAATAAAACATAAAAAGTGAAGCTTTGTGGCCAGCACCAAAGCAATCAATGAAAATTTCCCTATCAAAAAGTTACTGATTTTGGAGACAAACATCCTTCCACAACAGATTTTCATTTGCAAGCTTATTTTAGTATGAATGGGCTGGGGGAGGGGAAATGACAGTTCTTTTTAGTAGCATTTGACAGGCCCTACTCAAAACAAAGCTAAACTGAGGAGCTAATTTCCTCTTGTTACCACAGCCTTGTCCATTCCACTTTTTTTTTCCCAGGAGACTCTCCTTGCTATTTTTCCCCCAAGTTTTCATTTGAAACCATTCTTAGATTTGTGTTAAGAACATTGAAGGAGCAGCCATGGTTGCTGACTGCAGAAGGAGCAGTGGGAATCAAGGGGAAAAAGACCTTTGGGGATCTGAGGAATTAGGGTGAAATAAATGGATCTAGGGAAGTGGGAGCCACCTAAGTTTCATTAGCTCTAGACAAAACTGTAACTGATGTTCCCTTTCATAGCTTCTTCCCAAGATTTCCTCATGGAAACAGCTTCTTAGCTTAAAAGAAGTGAAATTGCAGTGATTCTTCACAGAAAATTGGAAGTGAACTTTACTCCATGACAAGGCAGCTCTATTATTCTTTCCAACATGCTTGAAGTCCCTGGACATGGGATGTGCCAACAGCTTTGTGTGCCACATACTGCTGTGGCTGACTGCTTGCCTGATGGCTGCAAGTTGCCCAATATTGACTGATTTCAACCTGCTTCTGCAACAGAACAGCAGAGGAGAGTAGGGCTTTTTCTCCCTGACTCACTGGTACTAGGCAGGTTGGTTTTCATCCTTTCCTCTGTCAAGATTTTTTTTTCTCTTTTTTCTTTTAAAATTATTTATGTGCTGACTCATGGACACCCCAGTACAAACAGCCCTAAGAAGTGCCAAGTGCTCACAGGCTATATGGTGTCACCTGGAGCCAGCAGCAGCAATACTTGCTTTGAGTATCAGTGGCCAAGTCTGAATTTTGACAACCAACCCAAAGGGACCAGCATTAAAAACAGAGGCCCACAACTTTCTTTTTCCTCATGCTTCTGTTTAAGTGTTTAAGACTAGGCTGGATGAGGCTTTGAGCTACCTGATCTATTGGGAGGTGTCCATCCCCATGGCAGGAGGGTTGGAGCTAGATGATCTTTAAGGTCCCTTCCAACTCAATCTGTTCTAAGATATGTTTACATCTTCAGATTATAGGCACGTCATCCGTGCAAAGAGCAGTTCATTAATGGTTGTTTTATTCTTTCAAAATCATAACAAAATGACCCTTTTTTGTGACCCCTTCTGCAAGCCAAGAGTGCCTTTCACATGAAGTTTTGCTTCATTTAAAGTTCTGATGCAAACACCTGGCAGATAAGAGGTCTGCAAACAAATGATCTGCTGATAACTGTGTTTCTCCACTGGCACCCCCTGCTGCTCTGATGCCTTAAGGCCTCCCATGCCCTCTGAACATACACCACCTATCCATCACCAACCCACCACTCCTGTTCTGCCAATATACATGGTTTATGGAGCCATAGTGACCTGGATCACTGGACTGATCTGGATAAAAATTTGTCCACCCTTTGGAGAAACAAGTTGGGGTGTGTTTAATGGCCTAATGACCTTGGATCACTCAGCTGCCCCTCAGCACAGACCCACAGATGTGCACTAGCACAAGGAGGGCAGTACACCAAGGTTGGGTACCCACCAGAGGTGCGACAGGCTTGGGAACTCTGTGTCAGTCTAAACTCCTGTAGCACAAAATGACAGCCTCAGCCACTGCAGATAGGGTTACCATGAGACAGACTGAATTAAAAGCTGTCTGCTCAACAAAGTCCAGCCCTTCAAGCTTTGAGCATCCTTTCATGTAGTGCTGCAACCATCTGAACATGAGGCAGTTCCCTTAACCCCTACACAATCAGGTCATTGTCAGAAAGAGAGAGTTTTACCTTCTCTTTGAAGAGGTAAACATCTCCTTGGAGCCCTCAAACTACCCAAAGCCATAGCTGAATACTGCAACTTTTCCTCAGTTTCCACAGGACAGGTGCCTAACAAATATCCAAGGGCAAACGTTCCTATCACCAACTGGCAGGATACTTCCACCATTATTTGTAACACTGGACAATTGATACCCAGTATTTTTCCATCATTTTTTTCCAGACCAGAAGAGATGAGCAAAGAGCAAGGGAAAGGAAAGCCTTTTGATGTTGCTAAGGAGGTTATATGCATGCAAAGCTCTCTTGCTCTACCCCCTGGATTCCAGTCAAGTTTTTTGGCCTGGAAACCAGTATTTCAGGAGGAACTACATTGTTAGAAGATGAGCTGCTAAAGAAGACTCCCTGATTTCTGATGAGTTATTTTTAAGGAAACATCTGATGCCAGTATCAACCCTTGAGGTCATAGCTTGGAGCCAAATTCCCTTAATTACAGCCTTCCCATTAAAATGAGGATATGAAGCAATGAAGGAGGCATTGGTTCCATCCCTGTTTTATTGTTGTCAGTCTCAACTTGCCCTTGACTAAGCATAGCAGGCAATTCCATGCCAATCCTACCTGGCTTTCACCTCCCATATTGCCACATGCAGCCTTGCTAAACCCATCAAATGCAACTCCTGTGACTTTGGGATTTTATACACCACACCCCCACAGCCCTTGCACCAGAGAGAAATACGTGACACACTTGTACCCCGTGGTTGATTGTGAGATCTGCCTGAAGCTTCTCCCACGGTGGTGACAACTGCTCCTGCCCTGGTGTCTGAAGAGACAGCTCACACTGCAGTGTCCTCTCCTTTTGGGACCTCCTTCTAGTCATGTCTCCACTCTTCCCAAAACTGAAGAGAGCTTCTTTTGGAGATCTCACCCCTTGTCAAATTTGGCAAAAGTGGTCTGTGGGGCCAAAAATCTTTGTGCATAAAGGTGGATATGTAAACACCAGCATATGTGGTCACATTAGCCTTTTCCTTCCAGAAATCAAGCTGATAGATGAAAGTAAAGCTGTGGTTCAAAATGCCTTTTGCTTTTGACTGCATCACCCCTTCTCCTGTGGCTGTAACCCCAAGTTTAACCTGTTTAACCCCAAGTCCCTATTGGCTCCCTCCCTAACACTTCTTTGTACACAACTGCTGTCTGCACAGATGTCAACAACACTCACACACAAAAGCTTGGAAATTATTTTGGACACAGTTTAGCTGCCAATAACCACATCAACATCAGGATTCTCCAGCTACAAGCAAGACTTTGGGGTGTTGGAGGAGGTCCAGCAAAGGGGAGAGCCCCACAGTACTGCTGAGCACCAAAGCGAGCAGGCAGAGCAGCCTGGGAACAGGGGACACGAATTCCAGCAAGCTGCAAACACTTGTCCCACTCCACCACCATCACTTCAGTTTCTGCAATCAGCCTTACATTTGCATGAGTAACTCTTAACCAACATCAGTGAGTAAATTTACCAATTAAAGGCCAAATCCTTCCATCGTTTGTCTTCCTCAGGGTGCCTTTTGCCTGCCTAACATATAACAGCAGCAAAATTTGCCCCCAGACCCCTGGTAAATTAGCAAACATCTCATTTCCTGCATCAATACCTGCTGCCACATGATTTGGCTTGACCAAAAAGTGCTCCTGGGATAAAGGGGAGGACATGGGATATGGCTGGCACAGCCTCTCCCAGGCAGTGACCCACAGGTCTGTGACTGATGAACAGACCTGATTACAATCCAACGACTCAAAGCACTTAAACATTTCATTTGCTGGGAAAACAATTGGATAGAGATAGGATCAGGTGCTGAGTGAAGGAGCCACATGGTGCTAGCAATGCTGCAATGCTTACATTTTATGGGGGGGGAAGTACATTTTCAGACACATTCAGAGCCTGCAGATCTTACCTCTATATTGTGCTATGCCAGATTTCATTTCTACTTATAAACATGGGCTTGCTGACAAAGTTATTTGATTTACTGTTATCTCTGCTGACCTACAGCAAAATCTGCCTAATGGCTCCTGCAGCGAGGAACAGGCTTGTATCAGCAGTAGGTTTCTACATACACACATTCACCATGCACAAACACAGGAAGGGAGGACATTGGCACAGGAGGGTAGGGACAAAGGCAGAGCACACTGGTGTGCAACAAGCTCCAAAACATTCACACACTGTTCTTAGCAAGAGAGGCTTTGGCTGCAGCCCATAGTATGGGCTATGATGAGGCCTGCCAACCAAAGAGTTACAAAATAAAAGGGTATAAAAAAAAATCAGTCTAAGTGATGGAAGCACCTACAGACTGCAGCTGACTTTCTCAGGGCTGGAATTCAGTATGGATGCAGCTATGTTTTAAACCACAGGTGCTGATGGCAAAATTGTGTCCTGGACCTCTATCCCTGTGTTACACAACATATTATGGTGCATGCCCTTGGCATTACACTTTCATCTCCTGTAGATATTTCTTTTCCAAGTGCACCTTTGCCAGGAGCCTGGCCTTTTCCACTGCAATTCAAAAGTCAGGAAGGATCAGCAGGGAAATTTGGTGCAACCTTCAGCAGGAACCATGCCTTTGTCCAGCAAGTACATGATGCTGGGAATCTCACTTCCATTAGGATAAATCCATCTTCCTTAGACACATCGATGTTTCTTGACTTTTCAGTCCTACATCCTGTGGCACACAGTTACAATGCTAAGTGGAGAATAAACACCCCTTCCTGAAGCAATAGGACACTTTCTGAAATGTTTCCTTCCTATTAGGACACTTTCTGAAATGTCTCCTTCCTACACAACTGCAGTTACAGCCCCTTGAGCAAGGGGAAATATCTTCAGGAGCACAAATACTATTCAAGATTTAATTTCTCTTGTTTACTTTTCAATTCTGTTCCACCACACTCTGCGTACATACAAAGTCCACAGCTTTGCATAGCGCACAGCACACTAAGCATACATCCAGCACCCCACTGCTCAGCTACTGCAACTGGGCTCCCACACCACCTAACCAGAAGCACAACCTCCTGCTCCAACAGCACCTGCACCAAGTCTAAAAAGCCATTCCAGAAGAGAGATTAATTTCTGGGCTGAGCCAGGGGAGCCTCGTCCCGGATCTGTGCAAAAGCTGTTTTGAACCCCGCGCTGCTGCTGCTACCACCACACCCTCCCTCTTCTGCCCCTCCGGCCCCCGAGCGGGCAGGGCCAGGGCAGCAATGGGGCTCTGCAGCGGGGGCTGGAGCTCCGCAGCCGGGGCTGGAGCTCCGCAGCCGGGGCTGGGGCGCAGGGGGAGGTGGTTTACTCATGGGAGCGTGCAGGGCTTGGACAGGCATCTGCTGCCCGTGCGCCGAGCCCAGAGGAGGAGGAGCCGGGCGGGCAGGTGTGCGGACAGCCCGGCCCCAGCCCGCCAGCAGCTGCTTCTGCCCTCGGTCCCTGCCGCGATGCTTTGAGCCGTCCGGAAGACGAACGAGATGGAGCCGCTGGAGGGGAACAGCAGCTGCAGCAACGGTGGGTGCACCCCGGCACGGCGAGGGGAGCGGGACAAGCCCCGGGGCTCAGCCCGGCGGGAAGGGTCCCCAGGAGGGAGGCGGCAGCCCGGTCTCCCTGCTGCGGGGCTAACTCCTCTGGAACCCCCCTCAGTCTCATTCCCCCGCCCAGCTTTTGGGCTGTTCCCCATTGCTGCTGGTTTTCTGGGTTTGACGTTTCTTTTCCGAGTTCTGAGGTCTGTACGGGAATGGGAAAACTTCCTTCACCCATAAGACACACACAGCCGGCTCTGCCAGCCTTAGAGAGAAGCTAGAATCTATTTTTTTTCCGTTAAAGATTAACTAATCCAGTGGGCAGTCACCCCAATCTCACTGCTTTATGCTTGTGCCCACTAACACATTGCAGAAGCTTTTATCTAGTGGAGGAGGCAGTATGTCCTCCCTGTTCCCCAGGAGTTATTTCCACATCAAGGATGTTTGGCCATTAGAAAAGAGACCTTATTAGGGAAACACTGGAAACTTATCTAGAAAGCCACTGGTTGCTTTTTTTTTTTTCCATTAGGAAAAGTTTGGATCCAGATCCTCAGATACATACACAGGGGACACTGCAGAAGTTCTAAAGTGGTCTCTCAGTTCAGGAAAAGACAGGCTGCTGGCCACCATCACTGACCAGTTTCACTGGTGCATACCCCTGCCTGCTGAGACACAGACACTTGCTCCATAATCCCTACCTGCTTTCAGGCAGAAAATTAAAGTCTTTTAGTACAAAGGGACTTTTGTAACACTCCACCTGGCTGTTCCATCCCCTACTGCTGCAGTCACACTGCCTTTACTACACTTGGAGTAAAGATTGCAACAGGGAGGAGTGCTGGGTGTGGTAGAAGCAGGAGGGAAGGAAGAAACTCAGTAATTTTCCCACCCACACACAGCAGCACACCTTGGTGCCTTTAACAGCAGAAAACTCTGCCTTCTTTTCGTCCTTCCATGCTGGCAGGACTTGGCATATTTTATGGGCATTCATGCACTCTATAAATAGGTAGAATAAAACCATTAGGCAGCAGAAGCATCTGTAAAACTGCTTGTAAGACAACAGGCTCAACCTACACCAAAATCTCATGGCACCCTTCTGTACACAGAGCTGGATGTAGTTACAAAGTACTGGCATCACTTCACATTAAACCCAGAGTTTAAACCTACAGACAAGCTGGCAGATGAAAGGGTTGGAAAACACCAAAGCCTTTGAATCAGCAAGGCTGAGTGTTGATAAGGCATAATTCAAACTCATAACACTGGACTTTGGTGGAAAGACTGAAGTAGATATTTGGGAATTCAATTTACACTTACTACAGTAGTTCTCATTTCAATTAAATCATACAATTGCTTCATTTGGAAGGGATTTCTAAGATCATCAAGTCCAACCATCAACCTAACCCCACTATGGGCATAAAACCATGTCCAGAGTGCCATGTCTACAGGTTTTTTGAACATCTTTAGGGATGGTGACTCCCTTCCAGCTCAGTGTATAAGACTGGCAGATATTTTCAGTGTCAACGAGCTGCTTGAACCATGCTCCACAGATCGATCTCTCAACACTTTGCCATTTCCACATGAGAGTAAAGAGGTATCCTGAGTTTTTGAGAGCTGATGGGTATGTGCTGTTAGGGTGTCGGCATAGGTAGCTATTCAAAGAGACATCTAAAAAGAGCAACAGAGGCACTGTTGATAGTCACGTCAGTAATATGCTGTTTTATCTCCATGGTGGTCTCACAGGGTCTCTGGTCACCCTTTCATGCCTTTCCCACCGGGTTGTGTGCCAGGTGATTGGTGATGCTGACCCAGCTGACTTTGTCCAGGACAATGGGACTTCCAAACACTTCTGGGTAACTCAGCTGGAAAGCAGTTATGGATTCTACATTGGCCTGGGCTTGGCTGTTTTCTCCAGCTTCCTCATCGGAAGCAGCATCATCCTCAAGAAGAAGGGCCTGCTACGGCTGGTGGAGAAGGGAGGCACTAGGGCAGGTAAGGCTTTTGTGGGCGGCAAGAGGGAGGAGGTCCATCTGTTCCCAGAACCACACAAATCAGACTCCAGCACCTGTATGGCAAGGGTACACCTCTGGGTACACATCAGCCTTCTACCAGCAGTGTAAGACAGACCATTTCCACATGTATGCTAAGATGTGCTAGAGCTGGGGAGCTCATTTAGAGCCCTGCATTCGAAGAACTCAGCTGAAAGCAGCAGTCCCATCATGAACCACAGGCAGTGTGTGGTCAGATGTGCACCCACCAGAAGAATTTGTGCCAGTCACAGCTCTTGCATGGGAAAGTGTGAGGCCAGGAGACTGTTGGAAGCTCTTTGAAACTGGCCCCTTTGCACAAAAATGCAAGTGATCAAGTGATCCCTGTGCCACAGACTGGAGCAGAAGGGCACAGCTCCATGACCTCAGTCTTGCCCTTACTAATGCACTAGGCAGCTTTACCACCAAGTCAGTGAGATGAGGATGAGGCCCTGTGTGCTTTAATTGCATCAGTAAGAGCCAGTTATTAATGCAGGGCTGCACGCAGGTGATCTGTGTCAACCCTGCCTGTGGTTTGCACAGAGGATACTTCTGAGGCATGTTGCTCAACAATTGTGGATAACTTTCCTCTGGCACCAAGCTCTTAGGGCAAGGCCTGTGTTTATGTGCACATATACATGGATGGGAGATGATAGAGGAGCATTGCCTACAGCAGAATTGCTCTGTGGAATTGGACACATCCCATCACCACTGCAAACACTCACTTTAGCAACAGTGTAAATCCAGCCTGGTAGCTGATCTACTTGCATAACTACAAACCAAAATAGTGGTAATTAAAATCCTTCTGCTTCCCAGCTCTAGGAACAATTCTTAAATCATTCTACGAAGTCAGTATCACTGTCTCTACTTTACTATGCAGGTAATGAAGTGCCTGTCCAAAATCAACCAGCAGTTGGGCAGCAATGCTACCAAAGGCACCTGAGCCACAGTCCAGCCTCTAGTCCATCTTCTGCCATTAAGCTGGCTGCATGCAGCTGCTAAACTCACATGGGTTTGCTTTTCACCCTCTGTACACACTGAAACATCAGTTGTAGATGTCTTTCTCCTTCCTTCCATGAACTCCTCCCACAACAGAGTCAAGGAAATGAACAAAAGCAAACTCCTCCCTTCTTTTTCCAGGATGTTTAACCAGGAATTAGAGATCAATGACAGAAAACTGCAGCTGACACAAGGGGTTCTTAGAAAACAACAAAGAAACAAAAACAACAAACAAAAACAAAACCAAACCCAAAACAAGTCAGCAATCTTGAGGAATGCCAAAGCATGACATTTGAACTCAAGCATTTGTTAACTTGAGAAACCAGAGGAGGATGAATTCTAGCAAATTCCTGGCCACCTTTTCATTCTCCCTTTCCCTATCTCGACCTTTAATCACTGAGTCTGAGTGTTTCACCCCTGCTATCTGAGCACATCGCTTTTCTCCAAGGCAGGTCAAACACTGCTGTTGCTGACAGCTCCAGTCAGGGCAGATATATCAAAAACATGAGCCAGTAAAATCAGGGTTCACAGTGTCACCCGGTTCAGGCTCCTTAAGTCTAACAGATTAATTCCCAGCACTATATCCATCCTTCCTCTTCTAGATGCACATATTGAGTGTTGCCACACCAGGAATCATTTTTCATCAGAAACCCTCAGTCACATAATGACTGTTTCCATATTAGGATTTCTGGCAGTTCATGTTGAAGCCTTATGATGTGCCACTATGAAACAAAAGGAGCAAAAGAAGAACCTTCTGAGACAGGATACAGGAAGCCTTCACCACAACCTCACAGCAACACAAACTAATGCACCACGTGCCTGTACAGAGCAACCAACCACTCTCCCTACTTCATCTTTCACAGCTGCAACCTCCACTACAGCTGGAGTTTGAAAAACTCTCTGCCTTACCTTAGCACCCATGCAGAAGACTCCACAGCAAGCTGGCTCAATGCTAGGTGAAGCACAGGATCCTCACAGGCAGGATGCAGGGTGGCAGTATCCCAAGGAGCAGCCTTTCAATGGGGGGCATCCAGCACAAAGCAGTCTCTGCCATCATTTGTCCCTCTGCTCCAGGAGCACCCCCCACAGGGAATAGGCAAGTCGAGCATGCAAGATGAAATATGAGCAGTCCATGGGAGCTCAGCTGGGGGTGAGCTGGGTTTAGGGGCTCATGCACCCTGAAGAACCAGTGAGAACAGCTCTTGGGGCTGAAGGATAGCCCCACAGTCCATGCTGTAGCAAGGCAGGCTGCACCCTAGGATGATAACTTCTGTGGCTTTAGGGCAGTGGGTGATATTCCCAGTTGTTTTATCCTGGGTGGCAGTGGTTTCACTATATTTGTCCTTTTTTTTCCCCATATTGTGCAGCCCTAAGTGCCAGCTTTTGCTAATCCCTTGACTCACCGTCATTTCCATGTAGGATGGCACATCTGTGTGTTCTGTCCTTCCAGGAAGTTTTTATTGTCACATTCTTCCCCTTGCAATTTTTCCTTCTCCAAAAGGACTTCTCTCATCTCTTACTCTGAAGGCCATGGTTGTTAACTCTTTGTGCTTTGCTTCCCCAGGAGATGGAGGCCATGGCTACCTAAAGGATTGGCTCTGGTGGGCTGGATTGTTAACCAGTAAGTAAAAGCTTAGGCTTACAGCTTTTCCAGGGTCTGTCCCTGTAAGTCAGGTGTGAAATGAGTCCAGCATCTTGTGTCTTAAAGTCTTTTTTTCTGGCAAGTTTTCCCCTCATCATCAGAGGTACCTTAAGGAGAGTGGAGGAACTGAGCCATACAGGATCTCCAGCACCACCAGCCTGGTAGAACTTGCTAGCTCGATTTTTGCTGACCAAAAGCATGAAAAGCCAGATTTTAATAAAGCAGCTGGCTGGCTCTGCCTGTGGCCCAGGCACAGGGCAAACAGCCTCCCTCCTGTGCCCCAGGATAGGTTACTGCTGCAGCACAAAGGAGATAGCAAGGAGATGTTGGTAGCAGATTCTTTCTTATGAAAAATTTGCTTTGCCTTAGAGCAAACCTTCTTTCCATGCTGCAGCAGTACAGTATCTTCTCAAGCTGGACTCAGAGCAGGGCAAAGAGAAGCCTTTCCTGGCTCCCACTGCTGCAGCAGCAGCTCAAGGTGCCCCCAACTTGCTTTGCCCTTGCAGCTCCTGCTCCACAACCACCATAACACAGCCCATAAGAACACATAAAGTACTCACTGCTCAAGAAAACAGGGACAGCTAAACCAGAAGGAAACTCCATAGCCCCAAGGAGACATTTTGTAGGTGAGGAGCAACTTCCCAACAGCTCCCACAACTAATCACCCAAATACATTGCAGCTGCTTGGCTGGGCTGGTTTAATGAGTTTGTTTGTGTCTGCTGTGACATGGCCAAGCCCTAGCACCCCCAGCCCTTGTCCATGTGGGTGCAGGGCTCCAGGAATGCCTCCCAGCTTGCATTCATTTCTACTAGAGAGATTTTCACCCACTACCCATCCCCCTTTAGCTGCAGCATGAAACTCCCACAATGAAACCCACTCTCTAATTGACATCTTACTGGTTAGCAAGCCCACAAGAGAAAACACAAAAAGTATGCTTTAACTCACTGGTATTTATTTTTCTTGTGTTTGTTTAGTGGGTGGAGGGGAAGCTGCCAACTTTGCCGCCTATGCCTTTGCTCCTGCAACTATTGTGACACCTCTGGGGGCTCTCAGCGTGCTCATAAGGTGATTTATGTGTCTCTAGTTTGCAGTTTGCTTTGTCTGTTTGCCTGTTTGTTTTGTGAGACAGAAAGACTTGGAAATGCTGCTAGTATGATTTATTCTGCCTAAAGGGGGAAAAAAATGTCTGAGTGTTTGCCAAACCCCACTCTAACAGTTGTTGTCCTTTGGGGGGGATCTTTGGAAAGCACTGGATTAAGTAGTGTGCCCTTCTGGAAGTGCTGCATGTGGATAGCAGCCACATACACTTCAGGTTAAATTATTGTTCCCAGCCCTTCAGCCAGTCCAAGGTTGATTTCTTTGTTTGTTTTTGTTCCTAAACTGCACCAACAATCTAAAAGTCAAACGTTTCAGACTTGTTTTTAAACTTGGCTTTTGTTTGCCTTTTCTTTTCTAGGCTGCTCTGATGTTGTGTCTTTATGCTTCTGGCTGTTGCCAAAAAGGCTGGAACCATATTTTATATGTTTTATTTTTAAAGAGGAGATTCTTGTCAAAATATGTGTACCTGCAGGTACTGAAGGTTTTATAGAAGGACTGTTATTGTGACATGTGTAAGCAAACTGAGAGCTGGGACTGCTCTGGTGTCTTGCCCCAAAACTTTCTGGACAATAGCTAAATAATTTTGAAGACCTATCTAGAGCCCCCAGTACCTCCAGAGTTTGTCTGGGGGTTAATAGTTCTGGTGGTTTAGTCCTTCTGTTGTTAGGTTGAGGTTTTTTCCTCTGTTACACTGGTCCCTGAAGTAACTTCCTCGGGCACTAAAGGCTTCACAATGCTCAACAGTTCATGAGTGAATCTGTAGACCCTAAAAATATTTCTGAGGATGTGCTAACACATTCAGCATTCTTTCACCTTGCTGATACATGAGCTGTGATCTATAGGTCACACTTGCATCTCTGCAGGTTCAGCTGTCAGCAGAAGCTATGTGTTTGTGTATTAACACACTGGAATCAATAAATTTACTCCGGATTTGTGTCCTTGTATCACAAGAAGGCATTTTTTACCTTATTTTAGCTACTGTCCCTTCTTAAAAGAACTTTAAAGCATCATCTGCTGTTCTGTCCTGTGCAGTGCCATCCTGTCTTCATATTTGCTTGGAGAGCGACTCAACCTGCTGGGAAAGTTGGGCTGCATGCTCAGCCTCGTGGGCAGCACTGTGATGGTCATACATGCCCCAGAGGATGAGGAGGTCACCACTCTGGATGAAATGTTATCTAAGCTGAAAGAGCCAGGTACACAGGTCGTGTTTTTCTCTCCTGGGGCAGGGTAGTTCACACTGTTCCCCATGCCCACTACTCAGTTTTGTCTGACTTCCCTTTTTTTTCCAGGTTTCCTTGCTTATGCTGCGATCCTCTTGGCTGTTTGCCTCTTCCTGATCTTCTACCTCGCACCCCGCTATGGCCAAAGCAACATCCTCATCTACCTCACCATCTGCTCCGTTATTGGTGCCTTCTCTGTGTCCTCAGTCAAGGGCCTGGGTATTGCCATCAAGGGCTTCTTTGCTGGCCAGCCTGTTCTGCAGCACCCTTTGACATGGATCCTGGTCATCACCCTGGTGGCATCCATCACTACACAAATCAACTACCTCAATAAGTCTCTGGACATTTTCAACACCTCTTTGGTGTTTCCTATCTACTATGTGCTGTTCACCACTATCGTCATCACAACTTCCATCATCCTCTTTAAGGAGTGGGTCACCATGACTGTAATTGACATCATTGGGACAGTTTGTGGCTTCCTCACCATCATTTTGGGGGTGTTTCTGCTCCATGCCTTCAAAGACCTGGATGTCAGCTTATGGAATCTACCACAAGTTCTTCAGAGTGTACAGCAAGTGCCGGCCACCCGAGACGACAAGAACATCCTGATAGAGGTGGACAACTCCAGCATTGCCCCGGAGGATAAACCCAAAGTATTTATCATCTACACCTAGCACATTATACACAAGGCTCTGGAGGTTGGGGCAGAGGCTTGATGTCAGTATCCCAGATGGTAGTGAACAATTTAAAATAGGAAAAGCGGGGAAAAAAACCAACAGAGGCTTATCTAAAGCTTGGTTGAGTCGAGCCAAGTCTTTCTCTAGGCTTTAGAATTGGATCATAGTCACAGTGTAGCAGCAGGAGTATCACAGAATCACAGAATTTCAGGGGCTAGAAGGGACCTCAAAAGATCATCTAGTCCAACCCCCCTGCCAGAGCAGGATCACCTACACCAGCCTACACAGGAATGCATCCATATGAGGTTTGAATATTTCCAGAGAGGGAGACTCCACAACCTCCCTGGGTAGCCTGTTCCAGTGCTCCATCGCTCCATCACCTTCAATGTGAAAAAAATCTTTCCTCATACTTATATTTAATCCTCACTGGGATGCAGCCACTGAAAACTAAAATCTTGAAGTATGATATTCTTGTTGCAAAGCCCCTCTCTGAGGCCCCTTCCCATCTCTTATTCTTGGGACTAATGTTTATTCTTGCACTCCTTCCCCTGGGTGGCCATTGATCTGTTTACTTCCAAGCCCTGACTGAACAATTGATCAGTTTTTGTCTTTTTTTTTTTTTTCTTCTAGACACTTGCATGAACTCAACAATACACACCAGCATCTCAAACAGAGGTGAGGGCCAAGGACTGAATGGTGCACACCTGCTAATCAGACCCTGCTCATCCACGTTTGATTACTTGCTCTGCAAATCTGAGACAAGGATATTGGTGAATCTGGGCAAAACATGGTGAATTTTGGAGGAGGTGATCACTTAGGCTCCGTGGCAAAACCCAAGCCAGGAAGTGTTTCTGCAGGACCATGACACATAAATCTGTCAGCTTTTGTTTTTGTGAGGTACAGGAGTTTCCCTGCAGCACACTGCTAATTAGTTCTATGTGGGCCTTTCATTGTTTGTTTGGGATTTTTTTCCTTAGCAGCTGTGGTGCTCAGGCTATGTTGATGTGATTGATGAAGATGATGGGTTGCATCCAGACCTCACCCAAGCAAGGATCAGCCCCTACTTAGGCCAGGAAGCTCTGGCAGAATAAACCCCATGTTAGGACTTTTTGTGGTCTGTGAAAATCTTTGCAGCCTGAAAGACCAAGTGGCTGTAAATTTTATGTATTTTTTCTTTAGAAAATGTCTTGACTTTGGAGATCCTCCTGAATCTTTGAACGCCATGACCTGTCTTGCTATCATTTAAGCCTGAAAGTTTTTATTTCTTTTGTTTGGAGGAAGATTTGAGACAAACTAGCAAAAGTAAGTGATGTTCTGCAGAGCTGTAGGGATGCAGTTTATCCCAGAGTGGTCCCATTCACCACTCTCTCTCTCTCTGATAGTATGGATGTTACTGGAGTCTTGCTCACAGCTCACCTTCAAAACCCTCTTGGAACTGTATCAGTGGTGAGGATGAAGGGATGGTGAGCTTGAAGGCCAAAAAGGAAAGTATTACTGCAGCTGAAAGTTTCTCCCATCTTGCTGTTAGGTCATGTAGCACAGAGAGCCCATTTCCTCATAGCAAATCCTAGACTAGGAGCAGCACAATCTAAGCCAGCTCTAACAAGCTTTACCAAGCTAGTTCAGCCAGAAGCAGTTGTGGTTGGGTTAGTCCTGGACCACAGCACACACTGCTGCTGCCTGAGATGCTGACCTGATTATAAACCTGGGTCTGGACAGCACTGAGCAAATGGAATTGGGTCTTATGGGGAGAGGACTATGTAATCTCTTCTTCTGAAGACATTTCAGTACTTTTGTAGAGAAATAAAGGCTTTTTAAAAAAAAAAAAAAAAATTAAAATCCCTGAGAGAAAAACAAAACAAAACAAAACCCCCCAAAACAAAACCCCCAAACCAAACCACTTTGCCGGCGGATCTGAAAGTTCGATGATTCTCTGTTCTTATGGGTACAGCAGGAAGAACAGCCAGGTACTGCAGAGAGGACATCTGGGGCAGAGCTTGAAACAGCAGCACCCTCCTTTGGCAGCAGAAAATAATGCAAGTAATTCCTTCTAGCCTTGTTTTTGGCATCCTAATTGGTGTGATGCTTTATACACTTTGCTTTAGAGCTAGATTGTACACAGGACTCATCTTTATCATTGCCTAGAACTGCATTTCATAAAAGTCATTCCTCCAGCGATCCTGCCATCTCTGGACAAGACATGAACCAAAATACTACACAGCAGCAGAGTATTTGTTAAACACAACTGACAAATTTATTAAAACTAGGCAAAAGGCACAATGAATTGCATTCTTCAAGTATTTGCATAGATGCACAGGGAGCATTATTGTAAACCATTAATATGTGGTTGTGAGATGTACTTTGGTGTGTGTTCTCCCAAGTAACATTATCTTTTAAAAAAAAGAAAAATAACATTTTACCATCTTTTTCTCCTCCTGCAGTTCCTCTATTCTTACTCACTTAACTTGCACACATATTAAAAAAACATTAAAAGGATTTGTTTAAAAACTACCTTTTGGAGACTTTATGATATTCCAGTAAGGACGTTTTCCAGTAGGATCTGGGCATATCCAGTTGTTCTCTGAGCTTAGTGTGTCTGGGGGAATCTTTTGAATTTTTTTTTTTTTTTAAAAGCTTGATCCCATATTCACATGAAGTGCTGTCAGAATATTCTTAGTGATGTTGGTCATTTGCTAAAGCTCAGGGGCTGTAGCAGAAGTGTGCTGCCGTCTTCGGTGAGGGCTCAGATACAAGATCAAGTTCTTGTGGTCCAATCTGTATTACTACAGTGTACATACAGCATGTGCCCAGCTTAATGCACCACCTGTGAGCAGTAAAACATGGCACCACACAGCCACATTACCTGCACACCCCAAGAGACACCAAACTTGGGGTTGTTTGAATATAGATTGCTTATATGTAATACAATCCAACTATAGGAAGAAAGCTGAAGTCTTTCACTTGCCATCTCTGATTTCAGAGAGAAGTATTTTAGGTTAGTTTGTTTCCCAGGCATACAGAAGGTTAAAAGAGGCCCCAAACAATCAAGGTAAGGAATAATCAGCTAGAAATTCAAGATACAGCCTGTGTACTGTTTTCTTGTGGAGAAAGAGGTAGTAAAGTTGTGAAAACTAGTGTGGTTTAAGTTATCCTACACTGCTACACAGAACTGCAAATGTAATGAGTGCTCAGGGTTTAATCAGGCATTTTTCAATCTCTTTAGGGAAAGAGAACTATCAGACAAGACTTCTTTATGCCAATAATAGTTTCTCACATGTGCAGCAGCAATCACATTGTGTGAGGATTTGTCTCCAATAAAATCAGACAACAGAGCTGTTGTAACCATAGCTCCAGCATTCCTTGTGTTCTCCTAGGAAATAATTTCAAGTTAAAAAACAAACAAACAAACAACAAAAAAATTGGCATAATAAAAGGCTGTCATTTAAAATCCTGAGGAAAAAAACCAAAGTACAAAAGCCCAAACCATTAGGAGAAAAGAAACGAATTCATAAGGGAGGATCCTTGGGGTCAGAACCATCAGCTGCTCAAAGTGCACACAGACAGCTTTCTCCATCCACATCGTGGAAAAAAAACCTTGGAGTAAATGAGCTGTCCTAGAAAAGCACCATGTGTTGCATCAAGATTTCTGCAGTTTTACCACCTGGGCAATTTTAAGGTAGGTTTTTCACCGGTATGAGGAACAGAGGGCCCATGCTGAGTTACTGCTCAGCACAGACCAAAGCCTGAGGAGATATGTGCAAAAGTGTCTACTGATTATCCATGGTACCGTATGCTGGAGAGGAGGTTTCAGCACTGGCTTTTGCTGAGCTTTCTCATGACCTTTTGCTCTCTATCTTGGCCAGAGTTTCCCTGTCGTACCTTGACTGTGTCCCAGTGACATGGATGAGAGTGCACAGGCCACTGTGCACAGGGGATGCTGTCAGGTCTTACAGCACTGAGGCAAGACGAGTGAGTGCTGGAGGACAGACAGCTTGCAATGCTCTTGCTGAAAATGGTTATATGGGGAAAATCACTCTGTTAAATCTACTCAAAATCCACAATGACCCACAAATTATATTAGCCAGGAATATTTCCATGTTTTGCTCCCCGTTGTGGCCCCACTTACCACCCACTGTAAACTGAGAATGAGCTGAAGAAAGTTATCAAGAGCTGCCTTCTGCTCTCCCAAGAGGCAGCAGTTTCTGTATAGCACCAACATATGCTCCTGCAGCTGCGCTGGATGGGTTGAGGAAGCCAAAAGGGTTGGGTCTTACATGAAAGCCCATCCGGGCCAGCACTTGTACTTAATGCTTGTTCTTCCTCATAACCCTTAAATAACTGATGAAAACCACGTGAAACCCCCCATTGTCCCATCCCTGCACTGGATATTGCACAACACTATTTCAATACCGTATAACCAAGTCATCCCTACATGGAGAAGGCCATCACAGAGCACGCTGAGGCCAGCTTGGCACGTACCACCATGATCCCTGGGCACACTCCTGCCAAGCCTGACCACAGCTTCTTGAGTCACATAGGAAACAGGTGAGGTTAAAGGAGAGGAACCAAAATGCTGTCTGTGGCAATGAATGTTTTTTTGGGGTGATGAAGGCAGTCCAGTCCCCTGTGAAGGACAGAGCAGGTCAGGAACAGGCTGCTTCATGAGTGCCCACGGGAGCCTGGATGTCCCACTTTGAAGATGTTTGCTGCTCCAGCTGTCCTGACACCAGTGTTCTGGGTGAGAAGGAAAACAGGGAAAAGAGAGAGGAGTGAGCACTGATGAAAGAGCAAAGCTGCCCTCTCACTGTCCTGGAGCTGACTTTAGAGCCAGCCAGAGGAAGCCTGTCCTTGTTCACATGCTTTCACACCCAAATCCATCACACAGGAAACTCTCCCACCAGGGGCACGGTGAAGCTCATGCAGTTCTCTCTCTTTCACAGCTAGCCTCAAGTATAGTTCAGGTTGGAAGCAGCACCTGGGGCATGTGGAGTAGGAGTGTTTTGTATCAAGGAGTCCAGTTTGCAGGGAGCTGAACTGAGCAACTGAAATTCCTGACCTAATCAAGGGCAATTTTGGGAAACACTCCCTGCAGAGAAAGCATCTCCTTAGCCATGGCTAGAGAGAATTTCTGTTTCTTACTAGTGTCTTCAACAACTACATGGACTTCCTTGGTTTTCTGCTAACCATTCTGAGTCACTCACACACACCTTGACTCCCCCACTGCTCAGCGTCACTCACACAAATGGCTTCTCTGAGGAAGTGCTCAGGGAGTAAAGGACTGGATTCACTGTTTTGCTTAATAAGGAACAGGTTAAAACAGAGATGTCTCTAACAAAGGTAACCAACCAAACAGCCTCTCCATTTCCACCCATCAGGGCTGTGCATGAAGGTGTCTGCAGTCTGAGTTACTCCCTTCTGAACATGGTTTCCCAAGGGAGTGGGACTGCACTCAGAGCCTACCTCTGCAGCAGGCTGGAGCTGTCCTGGAGTTCTGTGGTGTGCAGGAGGCAGTGAGGTGGCAGAGCTGTTCCCTGGCCAGGCTCTGGGTCTAGCTGGGATGGGATCAGCTGGCAGAGCTCTTTGGGGTGGCCGGGGCCTAGAAATATCCTACGCAGGAAGAAAACAGTTTTGAATTCTTAGCCTGAACAGACACTCAGCCTGAGAACAGAGATAAACTTTGCATTCACTTTACAT
Source organism: Indicator indicator (assembly GCF_027791375.1). Taxonomy (NCBI): domain Eukaryota; kingdom Metazoa; phylum Chordata; class Aves; order Piciformes; family Indicatoridae; genus Indicator; species Indicator indicator. The sequence continues at coordinate 5,851,097 of NC_072027.1, forward strand.
GACCTGAACTCCTGGTTACAGCCACAGGCCCTTCAGACCTCTTGGCTGGTTTTCTTTTTTTTTAGGTCTGAGACATCAGCCTGGGTATGCAGCTGCACACCTCGAGGTCTCTGGTTTGGAGTTAGCCCCAGGAATACTACAATCTAATGGCTGATTTACAAAGAACAGAAGAAACATTACAGACTGGGCAGAAGTCCCCATCACAACTCAGTCCATAGCCTCCATGCCTGAGACAAAGGATTGAAGGGAGACAGCTAAAACCATGCTTGCAAAGACCTCTCCCTCTATGAATCAAGGAGGGAGCACAGGTGGCTGCCATGATGGCTAATTGTATTACACAGGTGATTAGTGGTTTTTGGCATCTATGAGTTTTTCACCCATCAAGGGTCATGAAAACCAGATGGCCTGAGGCTGCTGGGCAGCTGGCTTCAGGACAACCAAACAGGGCAAAAGGGTTACCTTGCTCTGCCTCCTAAATGGAGCTATGTGCTGAAAGCACATTGTGTGCTGGTTGCTAGAGGATCCAGAAGTTTTAAGCCTTGAATTTTGCAAGTAATTGGGAGGCTATTTTCCAGAGCCTTTCAGTGAGCCCCATTACTGATGCACCTGGAAGCAAGTTCCACATGCATACACTCACTGTGTGATTGCCCATACAAATGCCTGTAAGCCCTATAGACATCTACACATGAGCCTATACAAACACATACATGCAGCCCTGAAGCAGTGGCTTATGGCTTTGTTTGTGCACACAGCTGTCCCTTGTAGGATACTCAGAGCATTACATTTTCCACTTGTCTAACGAGTTTCAGTGCAAAGCATGCCCTTGGGGAGAAGTTACCCACACAAGAACTAACTGCCTGCTGTTGCTTAGTCCCTGTGCTAAGTCTCTGGCTTACAGGCGCTGCTCTAATAAACACAGCTGCACTCACAGCTTGGAGGGCACCCAAAAACCCTTCAGTGTCCTTAGACTATGCATAAATGTGACTCTCCACGACTGCATCAGCTGATGCTGGAGGATCTATTGCTCTCCAAGGACCTTGCCCTCTGACTGCAGGAAGGACAAGGCAGACTAAAATCCACCACTGACCGCTGGGTCCAAAGAGCTCCTACAGGGATTGCAGGAGACCACATCTGGCAGATACTGCAAGCATCTAGGAAGGACACTGACACTAGCAAGCAGTGACATTATTTCCCCTGTACATCTTGTAGCCCTCCTCCAAGCCAGAAGTGGTAAGGTTTCTGTTGAAAATCCTAGAAAAATTGTTCCATCTAGTAGGTCTGACTGAGATAAAGAGATTGGATGGTCAGGGAGGGAACACAATGGAGATTGTGGGGAACTTGTCAACAACCAGCTGGGAAGGATACCTATTCCTTATTGACTACAGTCAGCTTCCTCCTTTTGTTTTAGTTTTCTTTCCTGCTGAAATGCCAGCTGTTCACAGGAACAATGGACCTAGAAACAAATCCCATTCGCTAAAATATTTTGGGTTTGTTTTCAATTATATCCTTCAGAGAGAGGCTGCCTTGGAGCTAGCCTCCTGCTATCCTCTGTAATTCAACTCTTTGAGTCTTTGCTGGCCCTAACCTAATGGAGCTGGTAAAGAAATATTTTAAGTCAGTGTGAGTGATTTGCCACCTTTTCCATAAGAATATGGGGTCTGTACTAAACTCTGAACAAAATTACCAGCATAAGTAAACCAACACCCTTTCCTCATAACTCTCAGCCTCATGGCTAGGATTTTGGGTTAAGTTTTCTGTGCAATATGCTAAAGGTCCTACTTCTGTTCCACATCAACGTTTGTCTGAGGCTCCCAAGGCTTTAGCCCAGAAATAGCCAAATGTAAGGTAGCTGGGGGATCATCCCAAGGAATTAAGATCTTGCACTCAGTACTGAACATCAGACCTAGCACTGACTGGCAATGTCAGAAAGGGATAAAGTACATGCAAATAGCAGGAGGAGCTATGCTGGGCTTGCTTAGGGAAAAATTTGTACAGTCCTTTAGTTCCTGGGAATTATCTATTTGATTTGCAAATGAAAATGCTTAGGAGACCTTGGAAAAGTGAATGCTGCTTTGTGATCCAAGCTGACTTTAAGTCCAGGTCAGAGCAATCAGGGGACCTCAATTAAGAGTAATTGTGCATACTAGTGTCCAGCACTGTCATTGTCAGCTATGCTACAAAGCAAGGAGGACCACTGGTAATTGTCCTGTGGCAAGATGGAGCACACACTGCATGGTAATTCCTGCACTCCCACCAGTGTTAAGAGAGGCTTCACCAGCCTCATTCAGAACAAACCTCCCATCAAACCCCATCTGGGCAGCAGTGCAACTCCTTACCTGAGAGGCAGGGGGTTTGGGAGCAGGAGGGGCTGGCCTGCTCGGGGGTGGCCGCCGGGCAATGTCCTTCACGGGTGCTGGCAGTGCTGGTCCAGCAGGCTGCCCCACACCACTGCTGGAGCCAGTGGAGAAGGTGGATGGCTGCTTTCTGTTCATTTGGGGCCCTGGAGGTTGCTGAGGAGGAGGTTTTGATGGGATTTCAGGGAAGCCAATCACCTGTGCAGAAGACCCACAAGCCCCTGGAGTTATGCATTTCCACTTTAAACCACCTCTTTACTCTTAAGATACACTTTTGAGAACCTCCATGAGGTCTATGAGCCACATAGGAGAAATATTGCCTCCAACACCAGTATGTGCTGCATATGTCTAGTAGGTATTGATTAGATAGGCTGGGAAAATTTGGGATCATGAGGCAAAAATGGAAATCAAAAGAACAGAGTAGTTCTGGCATTAGAGTTGTAAGTGAAACTTGCAAATAAACCCAGGGTTCGCAAGTTCCACAGTTTTGAGAGTGGGATCACCAGGAGAGACAAGTGGCTACACAGGCTTAGTTGAATCCCAGATCCTGCCTTTAAGGAAACTGCTAAAAACAGATACTGCCTTCACCCTCCAATGACTTCTAGCCATGGATGATGTTTGTCTATTTTTCCAACCCCTACGTGAAACCATTCCCTTATTGCAGTATGAAAGGGAACCAGATCCCACATCTCAGGGCAGCTGCATCTCATCCCAGGCAGGTGGAAGGTGACCTTGCCCCTACCTTCCTCTGCTGCTGGGGAGTTTTCAACTTGAAGGCAGGGTTTGCATGCCCATTTCCAGATGTGTCACTGGCAACAAGAAAAAAGAAAAGAGTGTGTTATTTCCTTGATGTTTTCTTCTTTTGCTCCTCTGTATTTTCCACTGTATTTTGACTGAAGTAAAAAAATGAGAAGCAAATACTGACTATACCCACAAACCCATTTAGTCATATCCCTCACAGCCTTTGCAATTTCTCATCAGTCCTGATGCTGAAAGGGGTGGATGTAAGCAGACAAGGCACTGACAATTTACCTGAATTGTGGGGTCTTCTTTAGAGAACAGATGGCAAATTTATTCCAGCACTTGAAATAATAGAATAAAAACAGAATTCCAATGAGAAGGAGAATTGGAGCCAGGATTGCAAGAGTTATCACAACTGCTGAAGGACCTGAGGGTAAGAAATAAGAGTTAGTTAAATGGAAAACTCTCTGCTCCCAGACTAATTCAATTCCTTCTGAAGTGCCACCATAGTAGACTTGGTCCCACTCACCTTCAGGCACGGGAGGACCACTGTCCAAGCTTCCTCCCCTACCCCGCTTGTTGCAAAATGGGGGGGCCCACCCCTGGTTGCAGTGGCAGTTCTTGTTGTTATTGCAGACCTGGAGAAGGAAGACTCAGAGATTTTAGTGCCAGCTCCTAAAAAAACTGCAAGCTAAAAAAAAAAAAACATTAAGCCCTTGCTGGATAAAAAATAATGAAGAAGGCCAAGTGCAGTATGAACCTGGTATCAGGTAGCATGGTATCAGCACTGAGCTGAATGACCACCCACAGCTGAATGGAGGGCAGCCCCTCCTGCTTCAGCCTGAAATGGAGAGGAAAAGGAAGACACCTACTCCATTGCCATGGCACTTCTTGTTACAGCTTTCAGAATCAAAGATGCTGGATGTGTTCTGACAGCGTCCCTCAAAGCAAACCTGCAGAGAAAGGATCCAAAAAAAAAAAAATAGCATTAGCTCTTTGGGTTATGTACCGTATTACTGCCTTTTGTGACCTGCAGGGTCCTAGACAACTTGGCAGTACAAGTAATACCCTGGGCAAAACAACAGGCCATGAGGTTAACCTAGCTCCCAAGCAAACATGCAATTGCTGCCCTACATCCCAGCTGACAAGAATCAGAGCTCAGAAGCTGACAGCTTGGTCATGTCCATGTGGCAAGTCCCTGAAGGAGCTCTTGCACACATTGAATTTTAATTCCATGTCTCACCTCTAAGCAACACAACCACAACCAACTAACAAATCTCAAATACAGCACTGGCACTGAACTTCATCTGGCAAAGACTTAAGCTATAGCCTTCTTCCATTGCTTCTCAGTAGCCTTTAAGAATTTATTTTTATGACAAACATAAAAATCCCCTAGAAAGGCATTAGACAATAAGAAATTAATGGTTTGATAATCACAAAGCACTTTTCCAGCACTTTTCTGAACTTCCCCCAAACCATTACAGACTATACCTACATGATGGCTCCCACATTTTGTTCCAGTCAGCACCAGGCCAGGATCCAGCATCTCCTTTTCTTCACTCTCAGATCTGTACACATGGGTCCCCCGGCACCTCAGCTGCATCCTCTGTGTGCGGATGGTTGTGTCAATGGCCACCGCGTTGGACTGCAGGGGTTTGGAAGCAGAGCTCTGGCACTGGATCTTCCCACATTTAGCATCTCTGATTTCAAAGGAAAGGCTAAAGTGATTATTCTGCCTTGCTGAATGTTTTGCAGGCATCACCTCTACACATAAATAAAAGCAGCAGTGTTGAGTCATTGTTCAACAACAGAAGAGGCAAGCACCTGCCAAGAGCTAGCCCAAGCAACAGTGTCTGATGGGTACTGGTGGTACCATTTCACTGTCCCCAGAGGTAGGCAAAAATCACTGAGAAGAGTGAGATTTTTTTCTTTCATTAAAGAGCTATATTTAACTTATGGATTTGAAAATCCCCTCTTCTTTTGCTTTGAAAAAAATACCAGCTAGAAGTTTGAAAATGCAAAAGGCAAGGAAAATGGTAAACTTCAAGCTTCGGTCACAAGGCCTCTAAGTCTAGCAAGGATGCAGCTGGTTTCCCAGGAGGCAAAGGGAATGAAACCAAAGCATGGATCAGTTTTATCTACTGGCCCATATTTTTTAAATATAGAAAAACATCTTCTCCAAGGAGCAACTCTTGGCTGCTTTCTACCTCATCTCACATTTCTTGTAGTTGCCGTAGATGTCCTTCCCGCAGTTCCCATAGATGTCTCCAGCAGCATTAACCTTCTCAAAGCAGGCATCTGGTGCTGGCCTTGCTCCTGCATGGAAAAGACTCATATGGCTGATTCCTGTGGAGCCTGGCAGCCCATGTCACCCCACACCAAGCCCTCAGTTGTTGGTTTGTTTTATTTTTTCTGGGATGGTTTGAGCATGGGAAATTTTGGTGCCTCCTCCAAGTGAGCAAGGCAGACTTTGCCCCTGATAACTGGTCAGCCTGCCTTTCATAGGGTGAGTAAGAGTAGGATGCCACATAACATTGCCTGCTCAAAAGGCCAAGATGTTTCACTGCAAGTAGTGTCCTTACCAGGACCCCAGAGCTGCACACACTGCTCTTGGTAGGTGAGGCACATGCCACTGTAGCAATAGGCCCTTCCTCCATCACAGGAAGCCCCATCAATTAGGTAAGAGTTGAGAGGGCAAAACGGTGACTCGCCAGTGCAGTACTCTGGGAGGTCACAGAGTCCTGATCTTTCCCTGCAGAGAGTTCCTGGAGACATCAGCTAAAAAGACAGAAAGGGAAAAAAAAAAACTGAATTACTGCTTGGCTCCTCTGCGGTTTTATGTCTGTACAATGTCTCCCTGTAGATAAGATAAAAATATTGCATGTCTCGCTTCATCCTCCTTGTCTTAAGCTTTTTGAGGTCAGCAGTGATCCAAGTGACACTGTAACTTCATTAACAGGGTGACCTCTGTAGAAGCAACTTAGCGGCTGGATCCCTTCTCTGGGCAGCAATGAGATCATGCACAGAAAGGCTGCCAAATCTCAAGGGGACAACAATCCATCTCCCTCTACCCTAGGGTAGGATTTGATTTACCTAAACCATTTCTGACAGATGTTTGTCTAATCTGCTTTCAAAACCCTCCCTGTCTGGAAAGTTTGTTTCAGTGTTTCCCCATCACTTCTGCTGGAGACATTCTTCTGATTTGTGGCTTGTATTTCTCCTTTGCTTACAATTTTACCCAGTTCACTTCTGTTCTGTCCACCATGGACATGGAGAAGAGAAAGGCATACACAGTCACATCCAGGAGGTTTTCTAAGTCTCTTGTAAAATGAGTAAGGCTGGATTGATTCCTAGAAAATTGTTTTCCACATGCTCAGGGTAAGTCTGTAAGAGTGCATGGTCAATGGGCAAACACAAAAATGACTTTAAGAGAAACTTTTGCCTGTGTTCATTTTTGAGTAAATTTGTTGTCAGAGCTTGAGATCTTTGGCTCCAAAATCAGAAACACATTTTAACCAGCCTCTACAAGGAAAGCTGAGATTTAAAAGATGTCAGCACATGTATACAATCCTTTTTGCTAGTATTTCCTCATCAAGCACCTGGGTTAAAGGAATTCAACTGCATCCCAGAAAAGAGGGTTCAGAGCAGAGACAGCATCCAGCCTAATCCCCACAGGAAGTGTTTGCTTTAAGAGTTCTGTTTAGATTGCTTCTAGAACCAAAGAAGAGAAACATTCATGCTGATTCATCCCATCTCAGTGTTTGAGAGAGGCATGTGACTTCATTCCAGCAACATTCACATCTCATCTTGTTATCACAAAGTCAATTAAATTAGCCAGCTTAGTGGAAGGACCTCACTAGTCTGATGGCACCTGTAGCTTTTGCACCTAAAAATCAGACCATGCTCGCAGGTGAGGAGCTGAACTCCATGTCTGGCTGTGTTTGCTCCCTTTCCCCCTCCATTTCTCAGCCTCACACTCATATCACCATTATTCTCTCCCCTCCCTTAGGAAAACCCAAAGACCCCACCTTGCACTGATGGCAGCAGCTGCCATGGGCACACTCAGCACCCAGCTTCAGGGAGCAGGTGCTGGCATCACAGCAGGGGTTTTTGCACTCCTGGAAGACAGTGAGATGAAGCAGTTTAGCAGGCAGACACTCAAGACAAGAACATGCAAGAGCATTGAAGTGTGAGGCTAATGCTAATCTTGTACATGGTTAATTACATGCAAACCATGTGCCAGCCTTCCTTCCACTGTATACTTGTGATACTCAGTGTGTGCAGTGTGTACTGCATCACTGCATCCTTGCTGGACTGACTGGATGCTATAGGTTGTGTTCACTGCACCTGGTGAGTCTGGGCTGCTGGTGCCAGCTGCCTTTTGTTGAAGAATTGAGAAAAGTTCCATCCTTACCAAGAATGGAGCCATAGGTAAAGTGACTTTCTATATATGAACTGCAACATCTGTGATATTTTTTTCTTTTTCAACTGAAGATTTCATCACCTCTCTTCAGACATAGATTACACCATCCCTGGGATGCATGGTACTACACACTGTGAATTTAATTAGACATGATACTTTATAACCTCAATTTACATTGCATATACACTAATGTACAGGGAAGGTCTGCATCTGTCCTGCACAATCAATAGCTGTTTACAGATCACATCACTAAACCTGCAAAATACATAACAAAATCTCTCTGTCCCACTAAACCCCAAATGGTTGGATCTGAACAATTGTTACCTCCACCTCTCCACAGTCACACTCCTCTCCCTCTTCCAAGTAGCCATTTCCACATTTCTTCCCACCGTACATTTTTTTAGTATCCGGCATATTGGACAGACACATCCCTCCACCAGACTGCAGATACTTCTCCAGCTCTTTTCTATTGCACTGGTTGAACACCTTGGGGAATGGGTGCCTGGATATGGACAGCGTAGAAAAACATCAACACACACCTGGGCAATGGCTTAGAGAACCAGAAAGAGCACAAATCCTGACCAGTGCCAGAGGACACAGGTCTCTCTCTGAAGCCTATGAAATTGTGCTAAAGTAGATCACAATTTTCTATGCCTGTTCAAAATCAGATCCATCAGGATTACGTTTGAAGAGAAGGTGAGATTGCACTGCAAGACTGTCTAGCCTTAAAAAAAAACAAACCCAAATGCTACAGAAACAAAATGTGTTGAGTTAGTTTTGACTTTGACAGCTGATAAGTGTGTCCATCAATACTTAAGCTGTGCTGCTTGAACGAGCTGGAGAATACTGCACTTGGACTGTGAATAACTACTTGTGAGTCTAACTGCTAAAAATAATAGTTCCTTTTCCCCATCTACTGCCTCATTGCAAAGGATGTGAGTAGTTTCTATTACGTGAATTATTAGTTTCTGTTGCTACAGTGCCAGAACCTAGGCACTCTGCATGTGACTGTGCGTGTGTGCATTCATGTTGTGTGTTCTGCTTGCATGCCACAATGTTTTCACTTCTCACCTAAATGTTTTTCCTTATTTGGAGGAAATCACAAGCATAAAAGAAGATATCTATGGAGAAAATTTTGTTGAAACCTCCTAAATCCCAAGAATGAAGGTTTGAGGAAACAGGGAATGCAGATTTAAGTGAATAGGATTGTCTGACGTTTTTACGTGACTGAAATATAGAAGTTGTTGTGGTTCCTCATCCAAAATGAGCTCTGGAATCCCTGTGGGTTTCCACCCTTGATTCCCCTTTGTCTCAAAGGCAGCTATTTCTTCACTTTTAAACACAGGCTTCCTGTGGATCACTGAAACCAAGCAGTATTAAGACAATATGCAGTCTATCTGTTTTCATGTCTTCTAACTTAGAAACACAGCCCTCTTGCTGTGCTTTTTAATAAAGCCCAGCTCTTTCCTGAAGCAATTCTTTTCCCTCTCATTACCACATTATAACACACATCAGCTTTTACACAAGATGCTTTAAAAACCCTGTCAACCCCCTACACATCTCATATGTAACACAGAAATAAACCCCACGTAAAAAGCTCTACATGCCACAGTCATACATGTTCTGGTCATGCTTCATGCCTCTGTACTTGCTGGCAATAGGCAGTCCAGGTTTTGCAGCATTGAAAATGTAGCCAATTGCAACCAATAAACAAGCCAGGGTTTTCCCAGCAGTGTTTTCTCTATGAACACACTGGCTCCAGAAGGTGGCAACAGACCCACCTTCAGTCTGCATTTCTGGCACTTACTCCACCAAGACTCTTGTGAAAAAGAAGAATTTCTCTGTGAGACCCTGCAAGATGAACTCACCCAGTTGCAGAAGCCATGATGCAGCCTCCATCTGCTGCAGGGGTAGTACAGCAGCCAGCTGAATCATGATTCATGCCAAAATTGTGTCCCATCTCATGGGCAATGGTAGCAGCAACACCAATGGCATTATCAGAGTGATCCTGTGCAAGGTCAAAGATGTATGTCAGCATTTTACCTGTGCCTGCCTTGTGCAACTCTTAATGGAGTAAGCAGCACTTATCATTACTATACATAGACAACATCTGCTGAAGGTGTTCCTGCCCATTAGCAGGTGAGCTAAATGCCCTCACAGGAAATATTTCCTTCCTGGGCTTTAGGAGGCATCTACCCTCTGTATTCACTGCTGGCAAGAAATACCATATTAAGTACTAGCAATTACTTACCATGTTTACTCCTCCTGACTGGAAATCAGAGCACATGGCCATCACAGGAGCCAAGCCTACTGTGGTACCTTGGAAGGGCACACCCCTAAAGACAACCCAGAAAGACCATGAAATGCCATTGAGGAACTTGAGAAAGCAAGGCAAAGAAACAATTCTCGCAGCCCACAGCTTTATACATCTATGCAGTGTCAGGTGAATAAATTTTCTTTAGTAGTATCTTCAAGAACACTATAGCAGAGCTATGAAGCCTTAAGACATATTTTTCTTGGACTTAATACTTTGGTTTATGGACCAGCCAGCCAATCCTATTTTTCATAATGGTCTGGTGCCAAAAAGTGCTCCTGCTGAGCTTTGCAAAAAGCATAGAAATGACCATTTCTGGATCCTTAATTTGGTCCTGTCTGTGAATACTTATTTTACCTTAAGCCTGATATTTGCCAGTTTAGGATCAGGGACTTGACAGAGTATTAGGTAACACCTCTCAGGTGCAGCTATGCTTGGCTCCTGTCTGGCAAGCTGGAATTCTGCACCAGTCCTGCTGGCAAATCTGAAATGGGGGAGCCTTGGAAATTGTGCTCAGGACATGACCATGTGAACATGAAGTATAGTAATGTTAAAGAGGAAAAGCACCCTCAACCAAAGAAGGAAGAAGGCAAATATATGTCTGCATTTCAGCCCTAAAAGTTTCTCCCCTGACTCACTACTATTCACTTGTAGATTAATTACCATGGAAGAGGTAAGGAGGTCTGAGAAATGCTGCAAATTTTTCTTGCAGTGACACCTGCACTGCTGGCCATAGCTACTGGCCCTAAGGTGATGAGCAGGATGAGCCACAGACCATTAGGTAGTTCCCAGCACCGTGTCCCCTGTGTCTCAGTGGGATGAGTTAGGAGCAGATGCCTTCCACAAAGGGCTTAGTTCCCCTTTGCAGGTCTTCCTTAGGGTTCACATTTTCTTGCCATTGCACATGTAGCTGTGACAGATCATGTGCAGCTGCTTGTGATATGCAATTTGATGTGTGTGCATTCAGACTGCTGCAGAGCCTGGGACCTCCACTTTTCTTAATGTACTTGTGCTCTGGGTGCCAGACCTTAATGCTGGCTGAGTGGCCACTACATAAACCTGCCACTCTGAATCTTAGAATGATTTAGTCTTAACATGCTGATTTCCTACCCACCCTACCTACTTGTCAGGAACAACTTACTTCAGGAGAAATAAACTTACGTGATTAGCTGAGCATTATCGTGCTTCCTGTACGTCCGCTCCTTACTGCTCCAGGCCAGAAAGGACTTCAGGGTGGAGTAGGGATTCTCACTTACATCACATTTATTCCAGTTACTCCAGATCTCCAACCCCACCAAGGCAATCCTGATATTCAGAGATCTGTAAAACTAAGATACAGGAAGGAAAGGAGATGACAAAATGAGCACAACTGATTAATTTTACTGTGTTTTAAGTCCTGAATAGAAACCCTGCTAAATGCTACTGCATATACACATATCCAGAGAAGATGGAAATTCACTGCCACTTGGCACCACAGCTCTGCAGAGAGAGAAATGAGAACCACCCACAAACCTAAACTCAACTGAAACAGAGACATTGAATTTTCATTTTAAAATAAATGACAAAGAGATAATCTAGAGGAAAAAAGACTGGAGACTGACATCATCTCTAACTCTAGATATGTCAAAATTCCTGAAAAGAAGAAGGAAATAATCTGCTGCCCACATTAAATACAAACAGAACAAGTCTTCATGGGCAGCAGGGTAAAGTGAGTGGTGGAAGGATTTTAAAGGGAGGAGTATGAAGGGAGTAGATGTGAAAAGTAGTAATCTTTACTTCAGCAACACTGGGTACCACTGCAAGGATCACCTTTGAAGGCTCCTTCCAGCTCCACTTCCCAAGATTTCTAGCATGTGATGTGATTACCTTAGTCCCTTGTCAAAAAGCAGTACGTAGGTGCCATGGTTACTACAGGAAGTATTAAAACACAGATGTACAGCTTGGCTCCAAAGTAAGAACTTGGTATTTTTCCACCTCATCCCTGATATCCAACAACAGAATTGCTTGGCAGATGCCCTCCATTCCCCAAGCCCCTGAGAAGAACTGCCGAAACATTCTCTCTCCCAGGAAGGCAGTTTTCCTCTGTGACAATTAATTCCCATAATTCAGGATTTGCTCTTTGCTTTCCTCAGTTCACACACACTTGATCTCACCTTATCTACGTAATTAGCAGCCTCCACTAATTTGAGCCTTGTTGCTTCGATGTTGAAGTGATGCTTCTGAAACTGAACAAAATGAACATATCAGGCAGCACAAAGGTAACTAGAAAGAGGTGAAATGTGTTAAAACAAGTCACATTGCTCTGGGAACAGGGAGGTAACTATGAAGTGAAGCCCAAAAGCCTTCCTTCACTATACTTCTGATTATAAGCCCACCTGTACATATACATTCAACATTCATCCCTGGCATCCCACTGCAGCAATGTCACTCATGCAGTGGCAGTTACACAGTGGAGCAACCCAAACTTATCAGTCCCCAAAGTGAGGGGCTGACAAAGAACTGACAAATGTGCCAGGTTCAATATATATATATGGTAACATGACTTTGTGTCCAAGGTCAAGGCTGCTGCAGCACTCATCACATCTCACTCATCCAACAAAGTTGCCTACCAAAACCACTTGGCAATGAACAGGTTCATTTTAGCAAACTGATTCAAGGAATCAACGTTGCAAAATGTTTAGATTTTTGTTTAACAGATGGCAAAACCTGGGAGTATTCTTCTAGCAAGGGAGACAGTAAAGTAAGGGCAGTCAGCAGTGACCCTGCCAGGGTGCCTACCCCAGCTTGTCTAATTGAATGGTGAACAACATATGGCAGTTCCTGGCTGTAATATGTTCTCTCAGAGCTTCCCTCCTCTCCTGCTGCCTAATAGAGAAACCAAAATAGGTTCTGCTTCTTTAGTTTTGTTCGGAAGAAATTATAGCCCAGAGCACTACGTGGCTTTCACTATTGGAGTTTCAAGTTGTAAATTATGAATAAGAGCAGCTTGACTCCAGTTTGTGCTGGAGATTAAATGATCAGCAAAACACTATACAGTCTGCACTGCCAGTGAGTACATCTGCTGTGCTGTCCAAGCTGGGGAGGGGGGAGGGATTGCTGATTTCACTGGGTCTCTTCCAGCCCTATTCTGTGATGTGGAGCCTTAAAAATGTCTGTTTATGTATCTGCTACCAGCTCAGAGCAGAGGATAATTGCAGTTATCTTCTCCAGAGATTAGGTGTACTGCAGAGTTAGAAGCACATCATTCTTGGAAACCCACAAGTCACCCTAGGTCAAAGGCAGTTTCTCCTATCAATAACCAGGGCTGACCACTGGTAACTTGGGCAGCCAGAACTGACCTCCAACCCCAGACCTTCATCCAAATCATAGCCTGCATCTTTCCCCTGGCCAACAGTGTCTGACAGTGGTGGCAGAAGGATGATGGCTGTTAGGACTCTGTCTGCTGGTGAGGGTAGGACCTAAGGGTAGGCAAGGGAGAACCTGAGCACCAGCTGCTCTTCTCAGCCAGGAGGTGCTGCAGGTGGGATGCTTGCTCTGGGTCGAGCACTCAGTTGCTATAAACATGATTCCATTTCTTACCTCTGCATAATCAGCCACAAGCAGAAGCTCCACATACTTGGTAGCCTGCAGAGTCTCCCGTTTCACCTGCAGCAGCAGCAACACAGGTTATATCCTCAACATCCCCCAAGAAACTCTTGGCAAAATGTATGGTCAGGTACTTTTTCCCCTTTTTGATTTTCACAGGCCGTTCACCCCACTCCTTCACACACAGGGACCTCCAGATACTATTGACTTTCAGTCACCAAGTGTCACAAGTCAGCTCAGCTACAGCAAGTGCCCACGTGCTGCCTATCCTCAGCCAGCCCATTTGTTCACATATTGGATGCACAAATCTGTGCAGGAACAGCTACAGCCTGGATTCCTCACACCACACAGCAGTCCCAAACACTTATTTATTTCCCTGTTGAAGCCATTATTTGACAATCAGTTTGCTAAAACCCATCTTGATTATTTACTGCATTTCACTTTTTGAGGTATGCTCCCAGAGAACAGCAGTCCCCTGCCTCTTAGAAAAGGTAGGAAATTTGGGGCATGGTGCATGGGCCCAGTCTGGGCTCTGCTCACCCGCTGATGAGGTGGTTTCATCCCAGTTGTGAAGTCCCTGAGCCAGTCTTCAGCTGCATCCCCAGTGCCCTGGTAGCCACAGGCTCCTCCCTGCAACCTCAGGTTGTCCAGCCTATAGATTAAGTGCTGGTCTGGGCTGTCAGGAACTGGTTCTAAGATATAGCTGGAATTGCTGTTCAGCATGATAAGTCCTCTGTTGAAGCAGGAAGCAATAAGGGGGAAAGTTAATTACTATCACAGCAACCAGAGACAAATTCTTCTACTGCTACTGAGCTCCCATCTGATCCTGGCAAGGCAGTCACCAGGCCATTCAGTTCATTAAGAGAAAAGGAAGGGATTATTTTTAGTTGACAGAGGGGAATCCTGAGCTTGCTTATATCACAATCTATTCAGTGGGCCTCACACATTCAATGAAGGGGCTATTGGTGCCTGTGCTGCCACAGTGCTAATATGAGAAGTACTGCTTTATGGAAGTCTAGCTTTTTGTTTGGGAACTGTGGACACTTTTCAACCAATTAAAGAAATTTGTCTTTAACAGAACTGGCCTAAAAAATGCAATGATTTTGTTTGTCCACAGGAAAAAAACTCCACACAGTTCTCTCTGGGACACACACAGCATATGGTTCTGGGTTTCTCAATAAGCATGCTACAGGCAGGACATCTGTGTTTGATGTCCACTAGAAGATACATGGCTTGATGGGCAGCACGCCTCCTGGTGAGGCTCAGAGTAAAAGCAGCTATGTGCTCAGCTCCTGTGCCTTCCCAGCAAGTAGAAAACCATGCTGAGACATTACCAGCAGAAGCTGACAGCTCAAGGGTGCAGGAACCCTACTGCCTGCGCATACCCAGACTTCTCTATCTCCTCAGCAGCTGGAAGGCAGAGCCCAGGAAAACATAGGCATGCAGAAGCAAAGACCACCTGTGCCTACTTTTGCTTTTGGATTGTTTCTTGCAAGCCACAGGTGGCTGCACTCTCCTGTTTATCTTGCTGGGCTCTTTGGCCTGTGCTACATCCACTTTAGATGTCTCAGGTTTGCTTTGGCACAGGCTGTTTCCTGGCTGGAGCTGCTCCCATCAGCACAGCTTCCAATCATTGCTCACGAGCAGATGACCACTAATATCAGTAAAGCCCATGTGGTGTTTTGGAAACAAACTCTGAGCTGGTGCAAATGAATGAAGCTCCTTGGTCACAATGAGCTGCTTCATTTACTCCTCTTGAGGACACAAAACATCTTTTCCTGCCAAAGACTCCGTTACTACCCAAGTGAAGGTTTTAAATGCATAACACACACACCCCTGACACCACCCAGGAAGCGTGCAGAGAGTGAAGCTGATAGCTCAGGAGGAAGTTCAGACCTGAAGACATTGCTTTAAAAATGCACACAAAATCTTGCTAACTGAGAGGAGGAGAGTGCTGTGCTGGGGCATGGCAGGTCCTGTGCCCATCTCTGTAAGGGATGCAGCCTTTAGCCATCTATAAGTCTTTTTCTCAAGTGGACTTGAGCTAAACTCACTTATTGCATGAGTCCACCTTGCCAGCACAAAGGAGGAAGAAGTCTGGGAGCTGGCTGAGAGGCCACAGTTACTAATGATGCCCAAATGTCTGCACTGCCCCCAGCATCTTTCCTTTTATGCCCAGGACTCTTGGTGGGGTGACATTTGAGAAGAGTTCTGTCTGCCCAGAAAGAAGCACAGCAAGGGGGCTGCTGGGTAGCAGAGCTCAAGTGCCAGCAGGCTGAGGAGCCCAGCAGAAGCATTCCCACAGCTCTGGCACCACCAGGCACTTACCGCAGCCCTCGGCAGGCGCTGAGCATGACGCTGGAGTGCTCCTGGCCCCGCACGACCCCGTGGTAGAAGCAGTGCTCCTGGAAGGCAGAGGGGAACGGGGCTGGCAATGCAGTTTTGGGCTGGCCATGTGCTGTATTTAGGCATTGCTGAATCCCACATGAGCAGGGCTGATACTCCAGCAATTGTTCTCTTTCCACAGCGCTTGGCAGTTGACTCTCAGAGCTAAATCTCTGTGAGGCTGCATGGAAATTTGGCCTTTCAGCTGCCATGCACAGCCTGTGCAAGTGCATCAAACAGCTCCTTGTTGCTGGTAAAAATTAAGAGCTTTGAATCCCCAAGGAAGCAACTCAGATGGCTGCAGCACTAAGGCGAATCCAAAGCTCTCCTGCCTGTAATGGGAGCTGCCTATCGATGGCAGCAGGCCCTGGGTCAGGCCCCAAAGGATGTGCCTTCAGCCCCAGAGAGGATGATGCCACAGGCAGTGGGGAAGTCCCCTGTCTGGGGGCTCCTGGAAAGACAAAGGCAGCCTCTGGCAGGGACAAGGAGGCTTTGGGGCAAAAACACCAACATATTCATCACATCATTTCCCCTCACCCTGGGGCAGCATTAGGAAAGATGATCTCATGGGGTTTTTATATGTTATTTTTGCATCACAACCAATGCAGATCTTTGTGCCACTGCAGCAGAGTCAGTCATAGCCTGTGTGAGAGCAGGAATTTTACTGAACAGGAGCCAGCTTACATGGGCTGGGTTTCCCAAAGGGCAGGAATGTCCCCAGCATGGAGTACCAGTGGCAAAACTAAAAGCAAAAGGATGAATGGCAGGAGAAATAACTGTTTCCCCAGCACCCAGAGAGAGGGGAGTGACACTGACAGCTGATCATGGCTCTCACAACAGCACCTGGGTAAAACAGAAAGACAGTTTTGCCATTTTTGGGAGGTGGTGACACCACCTCACTGCATGACCCCAGGTCAGGAAGCCAGACTGCCCTCCCTTAGAGCTGTGAGGACCTGTGGCCTCAAAGACAGGCTCTGGAGAAAGAAACCCTCCTGCATCTCTAATCCCCCTGCCTGGTGTTCTCCCCTGCATGTGGTGGAAGGGAAAGCACCCTCTGCACTCACCGTGTGGGCCAGAGGGATGGTCTGGGTCTGTCCAGTCTGGCTGTAATGAGTCTCCGTGTAGCCTGGGGCAAAGAGGTTTCTGCAGACATGGTAGAAGGAAAGAAAGGGAAAAAAAAAAAAAGACAGTAAGACTTTTCTTTAGACCCAGATTTCTGCTGCTTAGGTGTGCTAGAAAATTGGCTAGATCCAGGTTTTTCTGAAGTCAGCATTCCTGTTGCAGTGAACCACTGTTGCAGACTCAGGATGGTCACTGTTTGCTACTGGTAGCGTGAAACTAACTGCAACAGAGAGAGGGAGGGCAGGAAACAAGTTATTTGTGGGACACCAGCTGTGCTGCATCTCTGCTCTGAACCAGCACTTTCCATCTGTGAAGCACTTGTTAACATGCTGTCCCCAGGGATGTGGCAGCTAGTGGCTGCCTGGTGGCACAGGAGCCATCAGAGCTGCTGCAGGACTGGTGCTGCCGGCTGTGCGTCCCTGTGCAGACAGTGTGCTGTGATGACAGAGAGTCACAAGGTGGAAGCACAGCTGACCTTGCCACATCCATCTATCTGCTCCTCATGGAGCACATTCACTTCTGAAAGGGTGGAGCAAACCATCTTCCTAAGTGCTGTTTCGAGCCATTTATAACATTAAAATAATAAAGGAGAGCCTGTCCCTGAGTTCAGTTAGATGCTGAGATCCAGCTCCAACAGCTGCAAGAGAATAACTCCATTTTTATGAGAGAACTTTAAAAAAACCAGACCAAAACAAGAAACAAAGCAACAACAACAAAAGCAACAAAACCCCCACATAAGCCAAACAAACAAACACCAACCAACAAAAAAAACCCCCAGAAACCGAGTATCAGCATTGTTTACTGGGTACAAGTCTCTGCAGTTTCCTTCACTCCTGCAAGTTATGCCCCAGATGTCCTGGCATTAGACAAAAAGCATCAGGTTCAGTGTAGCTAGCACAGGCCAGTTCAGGACACATCAAGGCACTGGTGTGAATAATCAGCTCCAATCCAGACTCTTTCCAGTGTGCAAACCTGACTACAATTAAACCTGCACTTCAACTTCAGCCCAGAAGCCAGTTCTCATATTTTTCCTAGGAAAATGCTGATTCCCCAATTTGAATTTTTTTATGCCATCCTCATACAGACAATATTCTCCCTGTCTTCAGCCCAGGATCAGACCAAGTCTATAAAAGGAGCTCCTGTGCACTGAATAGTAAGCATTTTGACTTTGTTCCAGAGGAAACAGCCTTCCCCTTCTTTTTAAACATCTGCATTTGCAAAACAGTGATGCAAAAAAGTACAGTAAGTCAAAAATCTGGGCCAAACCAAGAAGGTCACATCCTGTGTCTATCTGAGCAGCCATAAAATGTAGCTTTAAAACACTTTTTAAAAACAATGGCCTCATTTCAAAAACTTTGGAGAAGGATCACAGAACACATCCCATCTATGAAACACACTTCTGCAGCCACTCCACAGTGCTGTCAGGCCACCAAAGTGCCACACTTGCCATGCCGGGAGGATGCCACATGCATCCTGGGCAGTGGGATGCCAGCAACACTGCAGTTGTAGCTCATTCTTTCTGTATCCCTCTTTAATTAATTTCATGCAGCAGGTTTTTGAACTATTATCTGCAAGAAAGAAAAAGTTTTCTTCTTGATTTCTTTAGGCTAGATGAAGAAATCTGTATCAGAAGCAAAACTACGGATTTTTTAATCTGCCTTGGATTTTGCTATGTGACAGTCAGATCTAATCTAACCTGAAAGCCTCCCTGTTTAAATAAGGGATTGGGTGCTTGGGATGTCTAATTAAATTAGGCCAGAGCAACAGGAAACACAACCTTTTATCAGTGTTTGAAAGCACTTCCCTCATCTCGCATCCAAAGGCTCAGACACCTGAACAAGTACTGATGGCTTAGCGTCAGACAAACACCCATGCTGCTGTTGGATTTGATAGCATTTGATGTTGAGAATACAACAACTTTTATCTCCACCTTCAAAGTTCACTGCAGCCCATGAAAGCTCATTTTGTTTCTTTCTGATGTGTTAATTCTCTTCACTTGATCCTGTCAGTGATCAGAAGATGAGATTGCTACATTCTGTAAACTGAAGATAGGGACAGAAGCGCCATCCCACAGGAAAAAAAAAAAGAAAACAACAAACCAACCGAACAACTCCATCTCCCTGACTGCTACAGCCTGCTCAGCATGAGGCTGCATGAAGTTTATCAACAGATTGCATTAACTTGCAGGAAATTGCCTTTAGCAATGTGCCTTGGCAGGTATCTGGTCAGTGTAAGCCTGTCATCTTGAGAGTGTACAGTAGACCAGTGTGCATCTGCCTAGTGCTGCTAAAGCCAGACTTAGACACCAGCCCATGGATTTCCAGTAGCTGAGGCTTGCACAGCCTGCTTGTTCCATTCTCAAACAAGCATGCTTATGTTTTCTTCCTGCTCCTTTATTCTTGGAAAGCACTCACTATGAATAGCCATTTTATCTCTTCTCCAGCACTGGCCATAAAACTTCTCAGTGCTTTGATGCCTGCCCAGCCCCATGGTGCTGCTGCCCAGTCTCAGCACTAAGTTGGGCCATGCTGAGCACCAGAGCCCAGCACACCAGGTTTCAGGGCAGAGGATGATGCTACACATGTGCACATCTCTTCCTACCTGCAGACTGAGGCTCTAGCCCCTTCTAGAGTGGATTACAAAGATGAGAGGTCTGCCTGTATTTTGAGGGGCACTCAGCTGCTGAGCTGAAAGCATGAACCATCTGACTGAGCAGTGCCATGTGTGACTTTCAAGCCTCTCTCCATCAGTTGACTCCTATCTTACATTGCAGGTTCTCTATAAAATGTCCAGATTCTTATTCTGAGCTTGCACCAGTGCTGTTTTGAAGACTCTTCCCTGCCTTAAGAGGGGAGCCCTGAGGCTCTTGCAGCACTGCTGAGAAAGGCTATCACAGTGCATTGCTTGGTGTGTGGTGGGGAGAGCAGTGAGGAAAGAGGAAAAACAACAGCACATCTTGCAACACCCTTGGGGTGCTGTATCACTTTGAGCCTGTGAAAGTTCATTTCCAGCCCAACTGACTTCCTCACCCAGCATCAAGCTTTCCACCTAACCGTAAATAAATACAAAAGAATCCTTCTTTTCATCTCAGAGTGCACCATAGTTATCTGCCAGTCTTGTCTCTCCTCTCTATATGTACCAGTTGTTGGATAAACAAGAGAGATTTGAGACACATGTACCCCAAAACCTTATCTGCCACCATTTTTGGACAGTGTCACTGCCAGGCTGAACAGCTGATTCCAGGGAAGCTCAGCCCTGCAAAGTGCTGAAGGTCCTGCTTCACCATTTCCAGAAAAGCACAGAGCTCACCTCCTTGATGGAGAAGGAAAGCCTGGAAAAAACAGCACAATTCCATCCTTTCTTGACTGTTATATTATATGCCTCAGTGACTACCTCTCCAGCAGCTAGAGATGAAGCTGCTAAATTTTGGATGCAAAATAAGGTCATTTAAAGGCTTCTGAAATCCATTCAGGCAGCTGACAAGATTGCAAGCACACATCATCTTCCTAAAAGGCAGCATGGAGCCCTTCATTAGAGGAGCTATCAGCATAAAGAATTGATTATGTCAGAGAAAAGCCATTTTGGGGTGGGAGGACTCTCCCTTGCTAGATCTCAATCACAGCTGCAGCCATGAGGGGCTGCTTGAGGCCAGGGTAAGTTACACACCAGTGTAACTCCAGAGAAGCCCTCACACCTTTCCAACAGTGGCCAGCTTTCAGCAAGATCAGTTGTTCCCTAATATCCAGCTCAGCATCTAGCTCAGGGTGGGACAGCCTGCTCTTGGCAGGATTTGCTCCCCAGAAAGCCTTGGGAGCTGAGTTCAATACAAGTGAGGAAGCCAAATGAAGGAAGAGTGGCTCAGTGCCATAATGTACAGATGGCTTGAGACTGTTTCTGCTGATGACCAGTGTGGAGTGATCTTGGTCCTGCTCCAGCCTGTCAATGATATCATTGTTTGAACCCAAACCCTCCTCCCCACACTGCTGTGCTGCTCTCTGGAAGGCCTGGGCTGTGCAGAGCTGACATCACAGGGCAGCATGGTTCTGTTTGGCCACATTGAGCTGCTGTGCCAGGGAGGTTGCATGCTTCACACGAGCTGATGGCATTCAGTGGGAGAGGCAGGCTGAGGACATGAGGCAAAATCAAGCTGTCTTAGTGGGCAGCTGCCCCTGTGGCACTTGGGGACAGTGTAAGTGACCTCCAGCTCATCTGGGCACTGTAGAGGTGTGGAAAAGCAGCTGAGGGGACAGGGGCTGCACAGCACATCCAAACACTCCCCAAAACAGCAGAAGAAAAGCTGGGGCCTTTCTAACACAACCAGGTTCATCTGAGGGAGTGCACATTTGCCAGCTGCTCGGGAGAGCCTCACCTCTATTTTCCTGATAAATGGGAGCAGTTTTCTCTCACCTGTTAGCACAAATCAGAGGGCTCAGAGCCTTCCATCCCAGGTGACCACTGTGAACACGCTCAGCTCCACCAGCCAGACATCACTCATGGGCACTGGGAGGGCCCTGGTGGCATTCTAGCGCTGTTGTTAATTGCAGCAAGGATATTCTTTCATAATTTGGTCCCATGAGCTACTTTCTTTGGGTTCATTTTACAGAGGGGCTAGACTGCATGGACAGCTGCCAGTTTGAAAACACCCATAAGTATCTAAGAGACAGATATTTCTAATTTCCTCACGAAGCCCAAATGCTAAATGGTCCATGAAGTTCTTGTGAGAAACAGATTCTTAATTTTTCAGTCATGGGACCAAAAAAAATGAAGTCTGCAATCTCTTACATCTCTTTTATCTGTCTCTTTCCTCAAATCACAATAAATCTATCCAGACAGGCTGCCAGCATCTTGGGGTGGAGGGAATTGACTCTCCCAAGAAAGTTTAGACATCAGTTTTCCATCTACAATTTGTGGCCCCACTCCATTGTTTCTCAACAGGATCCAAGTAGGGTAAGAAGGAGAATGTGATCCCTTACCTCCCAGTCACTAAAGTCAGAAATGATTATCAAAACCTGATGTGACCCCCTCCCATCTTGAACACCACCAACACATGATCCATGGCAACACAAACAGGCAGGCTTGCTTTCCATATCCACCACTAGTGGGAAATCAGAAATTTCACCTCTCTGGAATCCTCCAGCCAAAACTTGTCACTTCATAAAATCAGTGAAATCCAAACTATTTTTTTTTCTTGATGAGTTTCATCCAGACAAAGTCTGGAGCTGTTAAGCTGCCTTCCTCAAGAGCTTTTGCTGATATGTCTGAGAACATGTTTATTGTGTGAACAGCAGCACTTTGGAAAGAAAAAGTAACTTCTCAGCTATTGAGGTGGCACTAAACTAGCTGTTGGTAACACCTGGGAAAATATCACAGGCTAAAGACTCTCCATCTCCTTTTGCCACCCACATCATCTGTCACAGTCACTGTGTAAATCATGTTACAGGACCCAAGCAACATTTGTCACACAGCCCCTTGGCTTACCAATGGGAGCCTGGAGAGGAAAAAGGAAATAAAATAAATGGGAAACTGGCTGATAATGAGTCAGGGACCAGAAGATTTAATGGATTCCATTTCCTCATCTCTTCCTCCCTGCCCCATACAAAGAAGCCACTTGAATATCCCAAAGGAATCAGGAGGCTGAGAAGCAGCTATGACTTTCCAATCTTGTTTTCCTGATGACTCTAAGAGACAGTAGAACAGGATAAACTCAATTTCCCTCCTTCACATAACCCTTACCCCTTCCCCATGCAGGAAGCCCATTAGACACTGATGATGTGTAGCCCATCAGCGCAATAATCTCATACATCCTTCCTGCTCGAGGGTGGGCAGCAACCTCCCCTCCTCCTCACTCAGTTGGTAGAAGAGGCCCTAGAAATGAGCAAAAGCAGGAAACAGTGAAATACAAGTGACACAGATCTCTTATCAGACTCTTATCAGAGTATCAAAAAGGGCTGGAGTGCCTACCCAGGTGGGACCAGAAGCCTGGAAATGATGCTGCTCCCTATCAGATTCAACTGCCTAAAAATAACTGTCTTGATTGCTCCCAAGGTCAGGCCAGATGAGCTTTGGATTTTCTTTGCAGTGTCCTCAGCCAGCTGCTGCACATCTCCACTGGTGTCCTGCCACCAAGTGTCCCACACCATCATGGCTGCTGCAGGCAGTGGCAGTCAAAACATGCAGCCAGTGCAAGCAGCCAAGTTCTGAACTGCCCATGGGATACCCCCACAGGCAGAGATGTCTCCTGGAGAAGGTGACTTCTCCTGGAGAAGCTTCCACTGCCCCTTGCAGCTGAGTGGACCTTCCCAAGTCCACTCTCCCCATGAGAGGCAGAAAGAGGAAGATGAGAAGAGGGAAGAAAACCTTGTTGACACTTTTCCTGCACTCAGGTGAGAAGACAAATTCCATGCAGGCTCCCGCTGTGCAAACATGAGCTCTCCTCTTCACTACAAAGAAAAGGCTCACCAGGCAATACTGCCACACACATTCAGAGTGTCTCAGCATCCCCTCCCTGCCTGGCTCAAAGCTGCTTTTTATTAACAAATGCAAATGCCTTTTTAAAAAGTCACTTTTCATCCAAGGTTTGCAACTCAGATTCTTCCGCTCCTAAGCCCCAGCCAAATCTAAAGCTGCTTTATAGGCATCTCTCCATATTATTTGTTGTTTGTGCAGCTTTGAGCTTTTCAATCCTGCAGCTGCAGGACATGGGTTTGAGTCATTTAAAACAAGCTTAAGTCATTTAGGAGATAGACTTTTATCATTACTCAGAAACGTTAACCAGTGTCACAGACTCTGCTTGGAACTACAGCGTGGTTCCGCCTTATCAAACTCCTGAGCAGGAAATAATGCAACACTATGCTAACTGCTAATGCAATAATTGTGTTCATAGATATGTGAAACCCCAACTCAGATGTGTGCTAAGCTTAGTACAAAACACAAAGCTGTGCACAGCTCTGAAGAAAGACATGCAATAACTTCCGTGCTGCACCTCTGCGGGGGAACGCAATGTCCTTTTTCTATGGAGCATGAAATCAGGCTTGGTGTGAACATTACTTCCACAGACTGAAAACAGCACATTTCTTGCAAGCTAGTGCATCCCTAACAAAGACATGCAGATGATGACTCTTCTTCTCCCCCTTTCAAAGCAAGCTCATTCTCATCAGCTTTGTGTCTCCATAGAGAGAGTGGTGGGTGTGTAACAAGGCTGCCTAATTCACTGAGAACATCATTTGCAACAGCTTCCCTAGCTTGGCATACCTCCTTTCTAGCTTTGGGAACCACTGGGTAGATCATATCCTGACCAGACTTGAATTATGCCAATCATTTCATGCTTATTTTGAGTGGTGGAAGTCGGAGATGTGACTGTGAGGGTACAATAGGAACCAGCACCTCTGCACTGAGCCCAGGACAGAGGGGAAGCAGAGAGCACCAATCTCAGTGGCAAAGCTGGTCTCCAGAGGATACTCTAAAGTGTATCAATTAAATGACCCAGAACACTGAGGCTTATTTTCATTTTAAAAGCCCCAAATATCTTCCTTAAAGTTGCAGTTCTATTATACCCCCTTTCATGTGAACTTGAAACCAGGAACAGCCAGGTTTCAGATGGCTTTGGATGGACACTTCCCACTTGGGAAATTTCACCTTCTCTCCCACTGAGTGCCCAACAAACCCTTCAGAGAAGTCATTGACGCTGCAACTACTCAGTAACCTAAACCTCATCTAGAATCTCAGTCTTCTCTATAAGATAAGCACCAGCAGTGGTGAGCTCCTGGATGCTAGGGAGCAGCCCCAGGCTGGGAACCTGAGCAAGCAGGCTGGACTCTTCCTCACTGCATGTTTTAACAAGGAGATCAGTTTGTCTTCATGTAGAAGTACCCTATGGATGTTAATAATTACAGCATGCACAGGGCTCCTAGGGACATCATAGTTTTGTTTGCTTCATGATCTCTCTTTTAATTTGTCTCTAAACTACTTCTGCACCTTCACAAGTCTCTGAAAAGGGGTGGCTCTCCAGAGCTTCTCATCTAATCAAGTTCAGATTTGCACTTGGGGATTGTACCACCACCTTTCTTGAACAAGGACTTGAGGGCAGGCAAGACTTCCATGTGAAGCACTGCTGTCTATGAATCTCTTGCATTTTCCACCAAAAAACTAAACTAAACTAAACTAAAATCAAAATCTCCAAACCACTTGCTGCATTGCATCAGTCCTGGTAAGGAGATCCTTCCCACAGTGGAAGTGTGAGAGCACACTTAAGCCTGTGTGTATACATCTCGATGCATGAAAACGTGTTTCAGGAAATAAACACAATGGAAGGCTTCTACTATTGTAATTCTGTTTACTAACACCAGCAATGAGCTTGTGCTGGAAATAGCACAGCTCCTGCAAGGCACCTGGAGGTTATGTCATCATGCTTGGAGCACAAATGGATTAATTCAGCAAGGATCCTTGATCCTGCCAGCTTCCACTGTGCCAGAAATAAATTCACTTTTGCATAGCAACTATGGAATAGGCAAGACCTGACAGTCCTTCCAACAGGAAGGAGACCCCCAACAGTATTAGCAGTTATGTAGCTTCCAGGTTCAGCTCAAAGTCTGGCTTTGCTAACCACTGCCATCAGCAATGCCTGTTTTTCCTGCATTAGGCAGGACTGAGATAGCAGTGCTTATGCTGTCTGGGCTCATCTACCACTCCCCATTTTTCCAGTTAACAAATGCCAAAACACACAGAATTTATAGCTGGTTCTGTTTAGCTCTACGCAGGTGCATGAACGCCTGGGAAATGTGTCCAGCTTTTGCACTCCCCATAGCTTACGTAGCCTGTGACAGAAAACACCTCCCTAGGATATACTCATCTTTCATCAGATTTCAGTCTTCAATGCAGACTGTGCCAAGAAAAATCTGTTTTCCCCTCAAAATGGCCCTGAATGTCACTTAGTTGCATGCACTGACATCTAAATATTAAGATCTTCTGACACTTTACTCTTTCGGGAGGAAAAGTGAGGCCCCAAACTCTGCTGTTGGGATGTCTGATTCCAGCAGACAAACATCTGGTTGTGTTTCCATAGACTTATCTTCAGATCCATTTAAAAACGAATAAAACAGCAGAGGTGCATGGGGACTGCCCAAAGAGAAGCTTCATGCAGCTAAGCTTCCAGCTGCTGTTCCCCCCACTGGAAACTAATGTACTCAAAGGGCAGGGAGCCTCTGGAGCAGTCTGCAGACCGAGTCCTTCTACCTGCCTTTATCTCCTGCAGCTTCAGCTAAATTCAGTGCACATCATGCCCTGTTATACCACACAGCATTGCTGTATCATGGCTGAGAGGAGGCTACATTTCAGTTAATGCAAAAGCTTCTTTTTTTTTCAAGTCTACTTTAGCACAAAGGACACTAATGGAATTGAAACTGTCAGACCATTTCTCCTAGGAAACAGAGCAGGACCTCTTTGCATCACAGCAAATGAAGTTCTCATTAGAGTCACACTGACTCTAAAGCATCGAGCCATTTGGGAAATAAAGCACTTCATATCAGCAACATTTTCTAGTTAGGAGTAAGAATTATGATGCAAAAATAAGTATACAGACCGAGGGGCAGGTCACCATCTGCTTTTTGCTGACAAAGCTGTTACAGTCAGTGCTACTTGGCTGATTAACATCAGTGGGAACTCAGACCTGGAATAACCTTGAAATCCAGAAAAGGACTTCCTCATCCTGTCATTATTAAAACCCTGTTGAAGTCAGAGGAGGTTTTCCTGTTGACTTCACTGTAATCCTAATTCATTATTTTAGTGTGACCACAATTAAGACAGAAGCACACTTACCCATTTTTCTCCAGTTCTAAGATGAGCTCCTGGCCTTCTGCCTCTACTGTAACTTCAGCTCTGAATGGATGCTGCGTGCAAAAGAGACAGTGCCTGTTACTAATACATCATCATAATTATGAACACATCCAGAAACACAAACCATTCCCCTGGAAACTGCAGTTGACCTTAAACCACTCCTCACTTTCCTCCTACCTTCAGACCTGGAGTGCTGGCAAAGGGAAGAAACGGGCCACAGTGGCTCCCAGCTCCAGGCAGGCTGCCGCATGTCTTTGGCACAGTCGTGCATCTCGGTGGACACCGATCAGGGTCTGTGCCCAGATGTCACAAATCAGAGCCAGGAAGCAGTACAACAGGCATGCTGGAGGGATGCTGTAACTGAGCTAATGGTCCTGGTGTCTCAGGAGGGATAAATGGGCTCAGACAAAGCAACAAGTCCTGCTGCTGGACAGGTGCTTAGAGGTGCAGCTGGGTGGGAGGGATGCACTGCGCTCCCTTCTCTACGCTGTGCTCAAGATCACATCACAGCACATCTCAACTTGCCCCAGAGGTTTACATGTCAAATATATGAGCTAGTTAATCCACCTTTTCTTTGTTATTGTAACAGCAAAATACATTTTCAGAAGCCTATTTCAGGGCACAAGGAATCATGCCTCTTCCAAAGATTTTCACATAGTTCCATTACTCACAGAAAATGACAATAAAAGGCATGCAATGGAGTCCCTTAAACACCTTAGGCTGTAGCTGTTGTTCAGATAGTGTTTCACAGCTGCTCTTGTATTAGTCCCAGCCTGCCAAGGCACTGGGAACCATGACAGCAGCTTTCTAATGTGTTTCAGCACAAGGACACAGCCCTGCTTTGCAGTCTGCCTACAGCCAGTTCCCCAAGGCCTACTTGTGTTAACAGAAGGGACTCCCATTTCTTAGTGCAATGGCAAATGCATACATTAAACTCAACATTTAAGGAAAAAAAATTAAAAACAATGAAAACAAACAAAACCCCACTGGAGACCAAAAGTGTAGAACACGCTTCCTAGAGGACCAGTTAAAAGGTCTCCAGTTTTACCTCCCTCAAAGCAAGACCACTAGCTAAGACCAGCTGGGGATTTCTGAGTCTGAGTGCTTTCATATATAGGAAATGGATGAATAAACTTCCCAGAAGAGAAATTATCCATCTGATAAGAACAGACTTCTCTATTCAGCTGAAAGAAAAAAAACAAAACAGCAAGCCATAAAAACTGGTGAGATGATTAACTCAAACCATTTCCTAATTCAGTGCTGGAAGAGATTTTGCAGAAGAGATCAACTGAAAGCACAATAAAGCAAAGTTGGCTGAGTAGGATGTTCTGGTGAAAGATGTCAGCCCAGTGATACACTTGCTTGCCACTTCAATTCCAAGCTCAGCGACAGACTTCTCATTTCACCAGCTCCCTGCTCATATTCTGGGGTTTGTTCACCTTTCTTTTCCATTTCTAGGACATTGCACTAGGCCCACACCAATGATGCAAAAGAAGTTAACACACTTCGTACGGTGGCTAATTCCACAGGGCTGAGTTTGGTTTACTGAAGCACAGGTGCTCAGTGCATTTCAGAGTGGGTCTGTTGCTCTGCTAACTAACATTTAAGCAGTGGTGGTTACCTCACCTGTATCTTGGGGAGATCCAAGGATCTCCACCATCATAAAGTCTCTTCACAAAGCTTGTGCAAGCATCATTAGTATCAGTAACACTTTCCCTCTCCTTCAATAATGCCACAACTTCAGAGTCCATCAATTGCTGTGTAAGTGAAATATTCCAGCTGTACATTAGCTTTGCTAGCACTGGTTTTAAAGCAAACAGGAATTTGCCTGAAACGAACCTAGTACAACCCCCAAGACCCAGCAAATCTGTATAAAGGGAAAGGCTGTCCAGATGAATTTGTAGCACTACCAATAAGATAAAGAATCAAAACTTCCATGCAGTATTCCAAAGATATTTTAAAATAGAATTAAGACCATGGGAGAGTCATTGTAGTGCCTTTATTTTTAATATGACAGAATAAAAACTTTATAAAGTCCCATCATATAGAGAAGAGCTAAACCCCAAACTAACACTGTTTTTGGGGAGATGCCATGATTTGCCTTTAGTATAACACTGCAGCTTCCCTTTTTCTGGTTCACAATGTAAATAACAGCATCTGGATTTTCCTCTTTCATTTGATTATGAAACTGATAACTTCTTGATTGTGGTAATGCAAATCCTGGGAAGCTGAGCTGCGGTTTGTAGTTGATGTTCCAGCCTGACACCCCAGCACTTCTCAGAATGGCTGCAGATTACTTCATCTGTCCACAGAAAAAGTGGGGGTAAGACCTGTATTGATACGTATGGTGTGCAAGACACAGTCAGACCTGAGCTGAGGGTGACTTTTCTTAGTGAAGCACCCTCGCAGCTCGGAACCATCCATCCTCCAAAAGCTGATGCCTCTACTCTGCTCCTCCCTACGTGCTACTGATTGCATCGCAGCGCTCCTCTTTCAGCCATCGGGATCAGGCAGACCCGATCCAGGTTTGAAGGCACGGCAGAGAGCGAACGATCACAAGCCTCTGCACAGAGTGACCGCAAGCCACCCGACGCGGTCTCAGGCTCAGTGCCCGAGATGCGCCAGGCAGTTTTCCCAGCCCTTCTCGGCACCCGGCGGCGTCGCAGCAGCTGCCCGTGCTGCACATGGGCTTTCCGCGGCTTGTCACAGATCTCAGCTTAAAAAAACGCCCCAAAAGGCGCACGGCGAGGTGCTGCCCTGACCGTGACATCGTTCCTCCCCTGGAAACGACACGGAGCTTTGAAAGCAAAACACGAGCCGGGCGTGACCTACCTTCTCGTTGCTGGGGCTCCCCGGGGCTGCCCAGCGCGGCACCAGCACCTCGGGCTGCGGCTCCGAGCCGGCGACGACCCCTCCCGCTAGGGAAACACGAGAGGACCGCTCATTACCCACCCCCAGGAGCTCCACAACACGGGGCTGGGGCGGGTGGAGAGAGCCCTGCGCTGGCTGTAGGAGAAGCAGGCGGATTCCCCCCCACCAAACCATCCACCCGTTCTGCCTCCCTCCCTCCCCGGGGGCTCATGCAGCCAGCTATGTGCAGGGTGGAGGGCGGCCGGCGCAGCCCTCCCCGAGCCGGGCACCCGGCACTCACGGGGCGGCCGCAGCAGCAGCGAGAGGGCGATGCCGCACAGCAGCCCCCGGCCCCGCATGGCTCCGGGCAGCACACGGCGCTCCGCCGCCGCCCCGCCGTATATAAAACCGACCGGCGCGACTTTCTCCTCCCACCGCCGGCCCGAGATCCGCTCCTGCAGCCCCCTGCCTGGGGGAGGGGGTGGATGGGGGTGTCTCCTCCTCTTCTTCCTCCACCCCACGCTGGGCAGCACCTCACAAATGCCCCTCGCGTCTGTCCTAGGCGTGGGGATGTGGGGCTGGGCTGTCCTCCCAGGCCCCTAAGCATCTCCATGGGGAACCCTGTGAATAAACCTCTTCCCCTCTCCCCACGCCCTAGCTCTTTTGCACGGAAATCTACTGTACCTTAAAAGCTAGTGAAGAGGAGGGGACCTGGTGGAAGGCAGCAGCAAAATCGTTGTGAAGAGGCTCCTGTAGCATCTGTGCTGTAGCTTTAGTTGTTTATTATATTTGCATGTAATCCCATCAAACCTTTCATGGTTCCAGAGGCATCCTGAATCCCTGTGCTCCTGGAAAATGCATTGCCCCTGCACAACTGTGGGGATATAGGGTGAGTTTATTGTGTCTATATAAATAGGCAGAAGCAAGAATCTGTCCACTGCCTCTTTAAGGCTTGGGAAGGGCATGGGAGCACCCACATCTCGTATTTCCTGTGCTGCCCTTCAGTGATGTTCACTCACTCTGTGGCCATAAAGCTCCCAGAGAAGCATCCCTGTCTTCTCCTGCATCCTTCAGCACTAACACAAGGCTGTGGTCCACACACCACCTCTTTGCTAATCCTCTGCTCTTCACAGATACGAGCACCCAAAGGACTGCCAGATGCAGTCCCTCACTGCAGGGTTAGCCACTGTGGCTCAAGGTTGCATCAGGAGAGTCCAAGTTACTAGGGCCATGCTCACCAGTTGCAAACATCGGAGCTCTGTGGTGCCGTAGATGCTTCCTGCACATGCTAAGCCCATGAAAACCAACTGCCTTCCCCTCTGTCAGATTATTTCTGCTGTGACTCTCGGTTAGCTCAGCTGTAACCACACCAGCATTTTTATGACAAGCATTTTTATGGGGTCAACTCAGAGTGGCAGGAAAAAGCATTGCCTCTTAAGCATACTCTTTAGACAGCCATTGATCCACATTATCAACACAACCCTTTCCATTCATCTCTGTACTTAAAGTGGCTGCGTAGGTGAACCACCAGGAAATCAGCTTAAGAAATGTGGAGGATTTTCACCTGGCTGTGTTTCAGAGTGTATCAGTAAATTAGGCTGACAGGAAATTAATGCTTCATTCAGGATAAAGGTTTGATAGATAATAATAATAATGATATTGTCTCTTGCCCCGAGGTTTGTTTATGCTATTGAAACCACTGAGCTCTTGCTTACTGAAAGTCTTTGCTAACCCAAGCCAGTGTGCCCAAAGGAAAAATGGCTGTTTTGGTTTATGATTTTCATATATGTCTCCTCTCTCCCTCAGCACTTCACAGACTGAACCTTTGTGATCTTGTGAAAGTCAGTTAATTCCTGATATCACCGTAGCAGAAGAAAGCTAGGACATCCTGGGAACAGCAAGAGAGAATCATCAGGGTGAGCAGACGATGAGCGACATTTTAGCTGACCCACAGACAGGTCACAACTTTTTGTCACACAACTAAATCGTGGTATTTCCCAGAATAAAAATCCAGAAACCAGATTCCAGCCCTCTCCTAATCATGTGGAGTATCTTGAAGAGAAACCTTGAAATTTTTGTGAACTCTCCCATTTATTTGTAGCTGCCTGTAATATAGAAGAAAACAATGGCACAATTGTTGATGCCTTTATTATAAATAAGTAAAAATGCAAGCCAAATTTAGACACAGATTTAGCTATTTGCTTTCATCCCTGCATAAAATTTCCTTCTACACAAAGGGAAAAAAAATACTTTGATGAGGAACATGTATATTTGCATGGAAAGATTGCCACAAACTTTCACAGCACAACAAATCTTTCCAGGGACTGCTCCATATATTTCTCTAAAAGAATATCAGCTCAAAAAGAAAAAAAAAAAAAAGGCATTAGATGGACTAAAGGAGCCTTATTTAAAGATTGCTAAAACGCT
Source organism: Indicator indicator (assembly GCF_027791375.1). Taxonomy (NCBI): domain Eukaryota; kingdom Metazoa; phylum Chordata; class Aves; order Piciformes; family Indicatoridae; genus Indicator; species Indicator indicator. Next base: position 5,883,129 of record NC_072027.1, read on the forward strand.
TAGGCCAATAACTATCTGCTTCTGATTTCTGTCACCACCCAAATACCATAAAAATGAAATACGTGCAATATTTGCATTTCTTAAGTAGTGGTATTTTTATCTTTGGAATTTGGTAATATGAGAATTGATATCTTAATTTATAATCACCAGAAACTCCCTCTATAAAAATATAGCCACGGACTGTGCAGTGGTTATATATAGTTTAATCTATATTTGTATGATATATCACTTACAGTACTCAGACATGGCTGCATGGAAAGATTCAGGGTATTCTGCCCTTATTAACAGTGCTCAGATGCTGTAACGCTACCTGCCTCTGGCACAGGATGAGTCAGATCCTGCCCTTACCCATCCCTTCAAAAAGCTCTCACTGGAGTCAGCGGGACGTTTGCCTGATTCACAAAGAAAGGTCAAGCTTTCGGTTATCTGGGAATTACACAGACTCAGACTCATTTCCTCCAGGATCCCAACTGCTCGAGTAAAAGTATCAATTGGGAATTTGGGAGTCTGTGCTCTGTTCCCTTATCAGTTACATCCGCTGTGATGAAGGGATGGACACACCTGCAGCCTCCATGCAGCACCAGAGCATGGTCAGTATATGAGATCGATCAGTAGGCTTGAAAATTAGGTGCTTCAGTTTCCCAAGGGCAAAGCTGATGAGAATGCTTTTGCAGGGGGGTTTCAGCACTTACTCAACAGTTGGCAAGATGAATTAACACTGTTGTTGTTAGGTGGAAAGTAAAAGATGGAGAGATGGGAGAAATCCTATCATATTCATAGTAAATTAGGAGTTAGACACCTAGAAGGAAATAGCTAGATCCACAGAGGACAATGCCTGCTCAGGAAACAGATTTATGCAGAGAATGACTTGGACATATATCAGACTAAAAGCTCAGTAATAGTTCATTGGAACTCTTGCTTCAGAAATAGGAGCTGTTGTTGAACGAACTCCTCTGAAAAGACTCCTGATGACACTAGAGAAAATGCTACTGAGAATCCAAGTCTTAACAGGAGAAGGTAGAAGACTTTTTGTCCTGCCTAGCCTCTGCTTTACAGACACTCGTACTGATAAAAGAAATTTTCCATCTTTGGCTGACTTGAGTGGGATGTGAAAACTTCCATTTTTCAGAATATTTTTCTCTCTCAGGTGATCAAAGGAGGAAGGCTGTGAACGAGCAAAGGGTACTGGCAATTTAACCTCTTTATTCTGAGTCTTAACAGTTGAGAACAGTTTTGCCTGGCCCAGAATATTCTGTTTAGCTTTGGTTTTCCACCACCCATGCAGGACAGCAGGAATACTTAGAAGAGCTCTAGAGCAGCTGTCCAGCCAAAGAGGGAGAAGTGCTGTAAGATGATCAGGTACAAGACAAGGGCTTGTCCTGATGTGCCATTACTGAAATCATATCAAAGCACTCTCTATGATTTTTTTGAAGGGTGGGTCACTGCTGCTGCTTTTGCTTCATTCCTACAGGCAAGTGAACTTAACAACAGGAGACTCTATATGCAAAATACTGCATCTTTTTAACTGTATTTGTACACATAAAACACTGTTGTGCTCCCCTCCACACTTGCCTGCAAGCTTCTCCAACACAACAGCGAGAGAAGGGGAACAGGTATAATGGTGTAAGGGCTTTTAATAACATTCAGTCCATAAAAACATGCGTAATTTGGAAGAAAAAAAGCAGTTTCTGCAAATGGATAGCCTCAGGCAGTGATGCACTGGGTAGCACTACTGTCTTTAGACTTCTACAGCAGCAGGAGAAAAATAAACTTTGTTTGGAAAAATCTGCATCCAATTTGTTTTTCAGGCTAAGGAGCATGCAAGGCAAATTTTAGTTTAGATTAAGGTAAACATCAGAGAAAGAAGAAAATAATTGTAAGAGAGTAGAATATGTCTCTCATGTTTCCAGCACTCTGCCCTGCCATGAAGCAGGGCACCAAGGGACTGGCCCTGCCTATGACCCACTTCACACATTGCAAGAAGAGAAATAACAGCACAGCTAGTTGGCACGTCAGGAATCTGCATTTAGGAGATAAGTTTGAAGGTGGCTTGACAATGACCTAGAAATGGGAGCTAAAGCCCCCCCGCCCCCCATCACAAGATAATTCCCCTGTGTGGGCTGCCAGTGCATGCTGGAGTGATTCAGAGGAAGCTGGGTTTGAATGAGTTGCTTATATAATTTTCACTTTTGATGTAGACAGGACATAATAGTCTCAAAATGAGCTCGGCTGAGGGCTGGGTCCAGTGCTGTAGACCTGCAGACACAGATCCCATATGACCGATTCAGGATTTCAGCTCTAGCTGGAAGGGAAGAAGGGATCAGCCCTATATTTTGTTTGCTCATTAATACATTTAGGATGTGTTAAAGCTGTCTTCTCTTCTCCTGGCCTTACTGGTACTAAACAGAATAAGTATCTACTGAGGATATCATACTGTGTTTTCTTACATGAACAGCATAGGTCCCATTAGCTGCACAGCAAGTGCTGAATCCCACTGAAGCTCATACTGAGCTGTCAGCACTGAGTTCACAAGAACAAAGTAAAACCAAGAAGCCCTGAGGCATCTCCCTTCAAATGATACTGGACACCCCCATATAGGAAGAAGGCAAGCAATAATTCTAGGTTCTGGTGCATTAAAAAATGTTTTACATCCTACTCCATAGTGTATAAAAAAGAAAAATAGAAGAAGAGGAAAGTTAGGTCTAGAGAATAATCCCACAAACAGCTGTTTTATACCTCGAAACACACTTGTGTAGGAATTAGTACATTTGCCCACATACATTCCTGCAGGCCAGATCAGCTTTCAGTGAGAAGATAATTTAGAAATGAACAGGCTTTTTCTACTATTTATAAGACTTTCCTCTTCATGATTCCTCTGTATTGCAGATGCAAGGGGCTGTTTATAACAGTTGCAACATGCAGGGTGGACAGGATTTATTCATGCTTTTGTGTTCTTTAAAACAAGAGGTTTCAATCTTGGACTTGGAAAATGTTATGAGCCTACAGAAGCAGAAAAGCATAAAAATGTTGGTATGAGAGTGAAAAGTTAACGTGCAATGAACCCAGAGGCTGTCTACTCTACACTGATTTAGGACTATCTTTTGAGGCATATGGAAGTTTCATTTCTACCTGTCTTTGTCAGTAACACTTGTCTTGACGGATATAGGGGGCCTAGGGCTCAAGTTTGACAGGATGCTCAGGGCCCAACAGTTCCAGTGTGACAACCCATAAAATACAAGATGTCCTACATGAGACGGGCAGCCTAGCATCCTCTGAACCATTCCTCAGCATCCTCTCACAGCCTAGGATGGATGGACTTCTCCATCCACGGCTTTCAGCTTTTCCCACATTCCTGTGGTAGCTGAATTCACATAATTATACATATACACATATATATGCCAGTAGCCTAAATTGTCTGAAAAACTGACTTCAGCTCATCATTCCAGCCATGATGCAGCTCAGCTGCACAGTTAGCCTGTGAGTTAGATGAATTAGGATCTACCTGTCCCCACTCAGTTCAACATCCACAGCTTAAAATGAAGCACTGGAGGTATATTGTTCAGGTGAGTTTATTCAAATACAACAACAGCAACATAACAAGATTCACAGAAGAAAATGACTCTCTGTTCCACAAAACAGGGGAGAAGGGGGGAAAGAAAGTAACATAAACCACACATTTTGGCCAAAAGATTTTGAATTTCATTACTCTCTGAGTTCAGCACAGAGACTCCCTGTTAAAAACCTTTGCTACATCTCAGAGAATTTGGTATTGTCTGAAGAATTCTTTGCAGCACTAACTACACTCAGGGATGAAGTCATAGACCACTAGTGTAAGTCACAGGGCCAGAGCTCATATGGTTTCCTCTCTTTGGGTGCTACTATGCCTCACCACACCTTCTGGACAATCCCGTTTTGATTAATGGCACGGGCTTCAGACCAATTTATTACTAAAACTGATGTAAATTGTCAATCTGTTATATAGCAGTTATGCCACACCCAAAAGACTACAGTTAAAAATTAACCAAATTAAACTTAAACCTACCCCATGAAAGGAAAAATATAAAGCACTGCAGAATAACTGACTTCACTCTCCAGGCCTTAAGAGTATTTCACTGCAGTAAGAATTACATGACAGTCATAAACAAGAACTATTTTACTCACTAAAGCTCCTAAAGTAATACTTACAAAATTATGGCAAATGCTATCAAAGGGCCTGTTTTGGCATTAAAAAGATGTTCTTAAACACACCTCTCCTCAGGAAAGCACATTATCACATACTTAAATCTGAATTCCTGTGTAAATGGTCTCCTGAGACAGAGCCCAAACAATGCCCTGAGGAAGCTGGTGAAACTCCTGAGGCAGCTGGTGAAACTCCTGAGGCTTTTGACCTCCCCAGATCTATATGTGATCTCCCAAAATGCAAACAGATCATCAGACTTCCAAATGACCTCTCTAGATCTCTCAAGCTACAAGGATCTTCCACTGAACACAGTGAAGTCAGTGTAGAAGAAAGCATTAATAGCATTCTACAATATTTTCCTGGGTTTTAAATTGGTTCTAAAACTACAATTCTTGCAACAACTTTACTTCTTCCTCATCACTGTCAGTTACATTGACTAGGTGGATGCTGGAGGGAGATGAAGTGATTGACAAAACCTCTTCCAATACTTCAACATCCAGCTGCGGTAGGGGGCTGGAATACTGATCTGCGTTGCAGCTGCTGTGACATGGAACTGGTTCAAGGTTCTCATGTATATTTTCTTTTGGGTACTCCTTGAAAGGATAGTCTCTGCCTAAAGGTGAAAACATCGCCTCCTGTCTTTGGTATCTGTCTTCATAAAAGCCAAGGCATTCAGGCACTGGGCTGGAGAAGTTCCCAAAGCCAAATGGAGGCCGGCTGAATGGACATGTGCTGCAATGAAAGAGATTGAAAGTTGGCTTTCAGAAATGCAGATTGCCTGGACTTCCATTCAGCTAAGAAAAACAGAAAGACACTAATGGTCTATGCTAGTCAGCTCACCCTGTCAAAACACCCAAAACATGCAGACTTTAAAACCATGCCTAAATTAAATTGGGACCATAACCAGAGATATGGAATCTGTGCACATGTACCTCTCCATGACAGATACAGGCACGGCAAACACAAAAGTATTTACCAATGAAATAATACCATGGATAAACCAGCATCTATCAGCCTGCAGGATGATGACCAACATAGTCAGAATAATAAAACAAATTATCAAAAATCAGTTTGTGTTATTTCTGTGACAGAGCTGGTGTAAAATGCTCTTATTTCTTCTCTGAGTGAACTCTTGCATCTGTTACTCTGCTACTGAATAGGAGGAGGGAATCCTTGTGCCCCATATGTGGCTGTCAATGTTACTGTTTAAAGAATATGCAGGAATGAATTTTAAAAAAGCAACTACATAGTAGGTTGCAGGAAGCTGCCGTGTCAGATGTAACTGGTGTCAGAAATTGGAATTTTTATTCTGATGCAGAATGTCAGGTATTGTACTTTACAGTGGTATAGCAATTGATTACATTGTTAAGAAAACAAAGTATGGTAAGAAGTAACAGAACTTTACAGTGCAGACACTATAAAGACATTGATACAATGTCCATTGAGGTTTCCAGGAGATTGTTTAAAATTTTAGTGCATAAATCTGCATACATTCATTTGCATTGTCAGTGCCACTCAGAACATATTCTGAGTTTTGCATATATTCTGAGATTCTGGTATGCAAGAAACAAGTTTGTAAGATTACGGACTTATAAATCACTGGATTAGAAAGGTCCTGGCATTAGCAGAGCTGGCAGCCTTCAGTCCATTGACATGTGTGGACTCAGAACAGTCTTTTATGGTACAAAACACTCCTTTTCCTCAGGGGCTTCAAAAACTATCTCATTTCAGAGATCAAGGGCTAAGCAAAGTTGATGTTTAGCAGTGTGGGGAATATGTGTCCTGTGACCTCAAAATTCGAAATATCTTGTATTGCACTTAGCAGCTCATAAAGTTCTTCTGAGTGTGATGGGTCATCATCAGCCTAATTTATGACCACGTAGTATTATTGCCACAGGAACATATTTGTTGTTGCTATTGGTAGGAATGAGCAGTGTATAAAAGGGCAGACTTTAAGTCTTAATAGCCATAACAATTTGCTATGTTTGATACTGCACAGCCATGAATGAAAAGATGATGCCTTACAATGAATAAGCATCAGCAGGCTATCAGATGACTTGTTTTTGAGCAGCACATCTGCTGCTGGGAGGGCACTGATGCTTTCTGTGCATGCATAGCTTAGGAAATACCCAAGGGACAGTATGCGTAGCTTGTAAATTCTTTGATTAGGTGATCTCTGATTGACTGCCCAGAGACTGCAGAGGAACTTATGTAAGAATTCTGAAGACATTTCTCACCAGGCTGAGAAATACTGGTAGTTATGACAGCTGCAATCATAGTAGCCAGGAGACATTTCCCACACCTACTTTAATTCTGTCCAATAGTTTTCAAAATATATTTACACCATCTCTACCCAAGGCTTTTCTGCAGAGATCGACTGCACTTAGATGCATAAAGTGGAGAGAAAATACTTCTGTGGGCTTGGGAGTGCCAATTACTGCAACAGTACTATGCAGCCCTCAGTAACTGGGCATATATTACGAGCAGCCTCAGGTCAGCAGGTCCCACCACACAGCAGCTATAGGAAGGTTAGAGCACCTCTCCTGAATGCTTCATCTGCTTTCTGTAAGTCAAAAGACTCTCTGCCTTTTATAATTTGTTCTTACTGGTATTGAAATGAAGGGTTTCATTACCTTGAAGGGAAATAGTGAGGTCCAGGCACAATGTAAGGGTGGTAGAATGGAAACCGAGGAGGTACTCCAAACAGGCTGGCTGGCTGACCAATGGGAGGAGACTCATAGATATGTGAGGGAAGAAAAGGGGTAGGTTGGGGAAGAGGTACAGCTCTAGGAAACATAGCAAGCCCTGGGTACTCCTTTGGGGGCTCAATATTACAGACAGAAAATCTGCCATTAGTGGTGGTTATGTTACTTGGGTTTCTGCTAAAGCTCTCAGTGAAAACTGGTGTAAGTCTCTTCAGAGAGCAATTGAGCCCTGATGCTGCATTAAGAGCTTCTCTCTGAGCAGGTTCAGCAATGTGCTGTGGTGAAATTACAGGGTACAGGGGCAGGGTTGGAGCTGGAACAACCACTGATGTGGTGCTTGTACTAGTAGTCTGGAAAAAAGTAATTGGACCAGCACGTTGAAGGGAAGAAGCCGGCAGACGGATGGCAGGAGGAGCCCCACCTTTAGGAAACAGAACAGTTATTTATTAGACATGAACAAAGGAAGAGATTTCATGAACAGTAGCCCAGCAAACCACAGCCAGAGACAGAACCATTTCCCCCAAAACACCTTCTGGCATTACTACCCTGCAACTCAGTCATACATCACTTGGCCTATGTGTATTCTGACAGATGGGTTTGGACCCACATTCAAGCTTCCTTCTACAGAAACCCAAGGGAGAAGAAGGAATTCACTAGTGAGTGTTGAGGCTATGAGGGTGGTGTGGGCTGTGTCTTCTGATCTAGTCACAGAATGAGGTTGGCATTTAGTGCCTGAAGCTCAGAAGACCTCCCTGGAGTGAGCCAAATTCTTAATCAATACATGTGGTGCCAAAGCAGCAGTGAAGAACAGAAGCCACAGTTAAAACATCCTACTCTCCAGTGTGTTTTCTTATGTTTCACCAAGCTAACCTCTGAAACATTTTGCTGACCATACATTTGAACATACATTTTCAAATCACACATCATCTCAACAGGAAGATTTCAAAACACATTGCATAAGTATTTTTCAAACCCAACTGCTTAGTCTAAGAGTCTAAATTCTAAGTCAACAGAATGTAAATTAATCTAGATTTTTGCAGTTTATATTTAAAAATAATTTCAACCAGAACAGGGTAGTAAACTCTGTAATGAAACACAGTAGCATCTGAGGACAACATAATATTATAAAATGAAAACCAAGAATACATTATTCAGTCAAATTTACTGATGGATTTGAGAAAGGATCACATTACTAACTCAGAACTCCACCAGAACAAAGATGAGTGTTCATTCTACCTCTGAATATCACCAAGCAGCATGAACAGGAATTAATTTTCTTCTTCAGGTTTAGCAAGGCAGTGCTGAATAGTCAGAGCTGGTGAAGGAAGATAGATGTGAGGTGGAGACAGAACAAGAAACAGCTGTAGCTTAACAGGAAGCAAGTGTTGAGTAATAGAGATACAAAAAGTCCAAGAGGGAGCAGGAGGTAACCAGGAGCCACAAAGAAAATAGCAGAGACTTGTGGGCAACAAAGATGCCAGAAGAATTTAAAAGGCAGGGGAAATAGTAGGTAGAGACTAGGAGGCAGAGGTGCAGTGCAGAGGAGAACCAATAGAAACAGGAGTGTCAAGAAAGACTGAGAAATTGTTTTAACTACATCTACACTACCATGTGTATAACTTTTACTACAATAGGTAAATCCTGAATTTTTAAAATAATCTACTGCTGAAAACTCACAGACTGCATGTCCAATGCTGTTCTGAACATTGGGGATGACGACTGAACAAGCAGGTGACTGGAAGGGACAAATGGCAGCTGGATTTGTAGCAATGATGCTCTGAGAAGCACTGGAAAATACAGCAGAGACAGGCAGAGGAAAACGCTTCCTTTTGCCTTGTCGTGGTTGATAAACCCAACCTGTCAGAGATGAAAAAAAAAGATGCAGACATCCAGTTTTGGGGATGGTCTCATTCTTCATGCTAAGCTATGATACCTGTAATTCTGTAATATCTAAAACAAATTAGTCCAAAACCTGTTTCTATAGTCAATGGTAATACTCCTCTTGTTTCAGAAGCTAGCAAATGGGGCATTTTATCAGAGGTGGAAATAAAATGGACATATTTGGGCAATGCTGTTGTGTTACTAAATTGTTAACTGTGAGATGAAGAAATAGACAACAGTGGGAAGTGATGTGGCACAGCTGAGGGAAGCATGTTAAGGAGAACATGACACTGTACAATGGGCTTTCAGTGCAGAAGAAAGCCATGACTGTATTCAAAACAGAGACCTTTCCTGTTTCCTTAACCCATTCAGTCTCACATATACCTGTAAATTACAAGATACAATGGAAAACAAAATCCACTAGGAATCCTATATAGATTTGGGAGGAGTTACATCTGCCTTTGACTTGTAACACTAACCAAAGACTAACAGATGTATTATGAATTGACACTGAGTAGCTCAGTCTCTTACACAGACTACCTCTTAATGCCACTTTAAAGAAGCCTTTCTTTTTCTTTCTTGTAGGGTGTAAGAAGAGAGGGAGCGTGCTACTCTTTTCTTTCACTTGTTTATAACAGATCAGTCAGATCTTGTCTAGCAGGACTGGACATAACCATGAACTAGCAGGAGTATGGTGACAGAGAAAGGATCACAACACCTGGTATCTCAACAGCTTTTGAAAGCATTCAGAGTACTTATGTTCTGGTTTACTGAACTGCACTGTTAGGGGTTAATTTGTTAGGGGTCCAAATTTTTAACTCTTTTGACAAAAGGCTGAGAAACATCTTCCACACTGTTATTTGGGAATCCCACATCTAAACATTGAAGAATCACACAGAATACAATACTTGTTATACTTCCTGGGGCATTTCCCTTTCCTGCTTTTAAGGCATGGATGCATGTGTCACCACAAGGCACCTGGGCAGCTCTTTCTGGGGCATGTAAAATGAAGCAACAAGCCATGTTCACACTACACTCACTATCTGGCTGTTAAACTACTAAAGCATTCAGAAGAGCTGCTGTAGCTCTGGTGGTCTAAAACACTAAGAAACATTAGAGGCTCTGAAAGATGAAACATTGTTTTGATGCTTAAAAAAATTAATGTGCATGCAAGCCTTGGACAGGAGGAGGGCTGTGTGCTTGACAGTTTTGTATTTTTTTTGGAACTCTATTACTTGCTGTAATGAAAGAGATCCCTTTCTCAATAAATCTTGCACTTCTAAAGCATTCATGTAAATAAACACGTGTTTACCAGGAAACTCCTCTCTGTGCTTTTGTTTAATTTTATGAGCTTCATCATAATAGGGCTGCTTCTGCTCTTCAGTCAGTTTGCTCCACTCCAGTCCAAGCTGAACACTGATTTCTGCATTGTTTGCATTAGGGTTAGCTCTCGCTAGAGCAGGCCGATGAATCCTGGCCCACACCATAAATGCGTTCATCGGACGCTTTACGTGGCCACTTTTGTCCTTGCCAAATGGAGTATCTGGCATTCCTAGGCAACAAAACCAGGAAAGACCATCATCTTCCAGGCAATAGAGGCGACACAAGTACAGTCAATAGTACATCAAGAGGATATTTGGCAACAGTCAAAAGAAATCACTACAGCTTTGGAACACACAAAACTCAGTGCCCATTTGGAAAGCAGTTCCTAGAAAAATATCTAAGGGCAAGAGAGTACTGGAGAATCATAGAGTGTTAGGGGTTGGAAAAGACCTCAAAAGATCATCTAGTCCAACCCCCCTGCCAAAGCAGAATCAGCTAGAACAGATCACACAGGAACACATCCAGAGAAGGAGACTCCACAACCCCCCTGGGCAGCCTGTTCCAGTGTTCCATCACCCTCACAGTGAAAAAAATTTTCCTCATGTTACATGGAACTTCCTATGCACCACTGACCTTCAGTGAACTAAGGCCTAACAAATCATTTACCTGCCCTGTTACATACTATTAGAAAAAAAAATCCCAAACACAAAACATATGGGACTGCTAAAACACTAGTTTGGGTTTCATTTGGCTAAATTGCTTTCTTATGAATTTAGAAACTTCTACATTTTTCAGCTAAACATTGTACAGCATAGTTTATGTCACTGCAAATTTGTCATCACGACCAGAGCTATGGATCCAAAGTCCCAAGGATTCAGGGACCAGATCTAACAACTGTGTGGCAGTTTACTCCCACACCTGTGCAGCTGCTGGCTTTTCAGCTAAGCTTATGGTCCCACACCTGTGGGCTTTTCAGCTAAGGTTGTGGCTGTGCTGAGTTTCTAGGGGTTTTGTGTTTGCTTTTTTCCCCTCTCACTCTTCTCTCAGATTTGGACACATTTTCCTGGAGTTTGTAAATGACTGTTACATGACACCCAGCTTTGGCTCTTTGCAAACACAGACTTCATTTTAACTGAGCTAGTGGCATGGTGAACCCACAACCCCTTACAAGAAATTTCCTGAGAAAGATTTAGAAATTGACTCTTTGACAATAATGGGCAAAAGCCTTATAGTCTTTAAGACCTCATTTTAAGACCTTAAACGACTCAGTGCGTCTCTGAACACTAAGGAGTTTAATCTAGTCAGGGAGCAAATGGACAAAACTGCATCGATTTTAACAAACCACTAAAAAAACCCTGTGCTCCCAACATGTTTATGTGTTAGGCTGAAGAGGAAAGCTGTCTAGCAAAGAGGGTCTCTAACGCAACCTTTCCATTTGTGTTCTCCTATCTGGTAACCTGTCAACTGAGTGCCTCTTCCTGAACCCTAGCAAGCTCTCATAACAGAATACCTGAATCAGAGGGCAGTACGGTGAGGGGCACATTTCTAGTTTCAATCTTTACTGGAGGTGCCAGTAAAGGCTGTAATTTAAGCGGCACTTGTTTCTCTGGCACTTGAGTCACACGCATGAGCTCTGGTTGCACAGGGCCATGGATCTGTATGCGGGTGCCAGGAGGCAAGGGCTGAACCACAACTGGAATCTTCCGATTTTCAGGGAGGAACCCAAACCCCTCACGCTGCTGCGCTTTGATGGCATCAGTGCTGGCATGCGCAGGTCTACACACGGAGCCAGCCAGGGCATCCTCCTTTTCCGGGCCATCCCCCTTTTCCATCTTCACCCTCCAGGTCTCAGAAGCCACCTCAGGAGTTTCCACTTTGATAGCGCTCCAGGGCTTCTTCCCATTTTCCCACTCCTCCAGCACCTTCACCTCGTTCTGGCTTTCTACACCGCCCCATTTGTGGTCTCCTTCCCTCTTGATGGTGCCATGGGTCTCCTCTTTAACCGTCTCCGGAGCTGGGAAGCACCTGAACTGGGCGCCTGACTCTCTCCCGTCCGGGGCATCTCCCGCCTCCGGGTCGGGCTTCTCGATTTTGATTAACGGGACCTTAGCCTCCTCCTTCGGGGTGGACTGCGGAGGGCAGCGGGGTCGCGGGGGCGGTTTTGGGGGAGCCCTGGAGCGCAGCGGTCGCTCCCTCACCACCCCCTCCATCCCGCCGCGGCCGGTTGCCGCTTGCGGACGTTGGGCCAACGCCCGCCGTGCCCTCGCGCAGTCGCCCGCCAACGGCCGCGCACCGATCCCGCCTCGTGCCCCGGGGGGCACAACACAACCGCCATGGAGACCGCTGGCAGAGCCGGCGCGCGCCAGCCACTGGGCCCGCTGAAACCATAGAGAGGTCCGCCAAGGCGCCCCGAAGGGCCTACCGTTTCCGCTTCCGCCTTGGCCATGCTGTGCTGGCGGGCGGCATCGGCCATCTCTGCGGGGAGTGGGTGGTGGGCGCCCTGTGTGTGCGGCCGCCGTCGCTTCCTCTCCATGGCGAAAAGTAAGTTCGAGTATGTGCGGGACTTCGAGGCGGATGACACCTGTCTGCCCAACTGCTGGATCGTGGTCCGTCTGGACGGCCGCAACTTCCACAGGTGAAGGCCGGGCGGGCAGCCAATGGCTGGGGCCCTTATAGCGGTGTGGTTGCTATAGCGACGCCTCAGCGGGCGGGAGGACGGGCTGGGTACGGTGAGGCCCGGGAGGAAGGACCAGGGGCTAGGGTATTGCGAGCCCGGTCGCGGTGCGGCTGGTCCTGTGTAGGAGTTTCAGTGGCCTCATGGCTGTGAGGATGCGAGGTCCGAGTGCTGTCGTGAAAAGAGGGATCCCGGCTGGTGCCGTGCAGTTGGTTTTGGCTGTTCCCTGCCGGTCTTGTGTGAATTCAGCAGGTGCAGTGGTTACAAATCTTCATTCCCCCACATGATCCCTTCACTCGGCCTCTCCAAGGCGCGGAGTTCCTGCGGACGTTTATTCTCAAGAGCCACGGGATGCTTCAGAACCGTGCCTTCGGCAGGGTAGTAGAGAAGTGGTATACCAGTGCCTTGGGTGTGCTGGGGGAGGGACAGCAGCTGGTATACAAGGATATTTGCGTTTGGAATCAGTGTCTATGTGGCATTTGCCTTTCTTTAGAATAAATAAGAACACAGTTCTCTCGAGTGGTCAGTGACACGTTCTTGCTGGAGATTTGATTTCTTGTTCTGGTAAGGCTCTCAAGTTCTGACAAATTCATTGATAACGTTGCCCTTACTGGACTGAGAATACAGTACACCCCTGGAGAAAGTGATTTTACAAAAAGCAGTATTCGTCACACTTTTCCAAGTAAAATGTGGAAACTGGTTAGTGTGAGATACTGATGGGAAGGAGAATGAGTTATCCAGAGTGTATACAAAGAGTTTTTTTTTATTACTGCCTTTCGTACCTGGAGGGATGTCTGTATCAGCATTGTGTCTGTGCCAGCATGCTGGAAATCAATATGTGAGGAAAATGAATGGATTTGCATTTTTAGTAGCTTTTAAAGGGATTCTTATTCAACCATTTTTGTCTTAAAAGGTTTTCTGAGCAGCATGAGTTCAAAAAACCAAATGATGACCGTGCTCTTCAGCTGATGACGCGGTGTGCCCAGACAGTGATGCAAGAATTGGAGGATATTGCTATTGCTTATGGGCAGAGTGATGAATATAGCTTTGTTTTCAAAAAGAAGAGTAGATGGTTTAAAAGAAGAGCAAGGTAACAGCTGCTTTGATATGGAAGTGAACTTGTTTTTAACATCTCTTTCAAAACCTGTAATTCTTCTTTAGATTTGCCTTTATTTTGTACGCAGTAGTTAGAAGTAGGGCTGTAATTGGGTGCACACACCAACAGTTAGTTCAGGTTCCTCATATGAACTCTTTGCATGTGATCTTTCAGGAAAATATGTTCAGTGGTGCAGAGGGTTTTTTAATGTTTTGATAAAACAAACATTGTTGTAACAAAATGTTACCGTACCCAAACTCTTACTTGATTCTCAGTGCTTGCTATTCTTCAAAGACTATGCTGTTGCTGATCTGTTAGTCCATTATTAAAGAAATGCTGCTCTCCACCAGACTTACTGATAACTCAGATAATCACAGATATATAATAATACATACTTCTTTCTTTTTCCTTTTGCTTTGTGTTTGCAAGTAAGTTCATGACCCATGTGGTCTCCCAGTTTGCCTCAAGTTACGTTTTTTATTGGAAGGATTACTTCAAGGACCAGCAGCTTCTGTACCCACCAGGATTTGATGGACGAATTGTGTTGTATCCCAGCAACCAAAATTTAAAGGACTACCTGAGCTGGAGACAAGCAGATTGTAAGCATTTTTTAAAAATGGAGATTTGTGCACTTGAGTTTTCTTCCTCTCCAAGTGGAAATGCATTTAGTGCTAGTGTATTTGTATACAGGTGAAAGAACAGCAGACAGGGTGGTGGTTTTAAATACATAACATTTCAATTATATTGGGCTTTGTATGAACACAGAAATACTGACTGAAATGATGAGTCTTTGGGCTGCAGTTATATTTGTTACATTCTGGGAGTGAGTTCAATACAGAAAATATTAGAATTATAAATAAATTGAATTTATTATTTTCTGTGTTCCATGTTTGTTTAGCCAAGGTAATAATCTTTAGTGAAGAGATGTGAGTGTTCAAATTCACACCATGTAGCAATCAAAAGCTAGAATAGACCATTGGATTTTCTTTCCAGGCTTTGGTTAGTACCTAGTCCCTGTTGCTCAAATAAAGATAATTTATTTTACATGTAAATGCCCTTCACACTCTGCACTGCCTTTTTAGAATGATAATGAAATGTTTCTTGTAGTCATTCTTCCATAAGCAGTACCTTAAAAATTGATCAGAAAGATTGTATCTTCTCTAGCAACTGATACTATTAACTCTTTATTCCTGGCTGTTTCTCGGATACAGTTCTGGAAACAAAGCTGGGTTTTTTTCTTAGTAATCATTCTACTAAATACTTTTTCTCACTCATTTTTTTTCTGTAGGCCATATTAATAACCTTTATAATACAGTATTTTGGATGCTTGTACAGCGAAGTGGTTTGACACCAGTGCAAGCACAGGATAGACTCCAGGTAAGAGTCTCTTGAGGTAATGTTTTTTTCTAGCTACAAAGAAAATAGTTAAGAGTTGCTTGCCCTGTTTGGCTTGTCTGTTCTTACTGTAATAATTCTGTAGCTGTAGAGTCAACAACTTCTTGAATTTTATGTGTTTCAATATGATTAGCAAATAGTATATTTCTTGTCCAATATTGGCAGAATTTTAATTTCTTAGTTAGCAAGTTCAGAAATCTTAGAAACATCATGTAAATGTCCAGTGTCCATATGCACTAAGTACAGTAGCAGGATTCAGCTGCTATTTATTTCTTGTCCCTTCTGTAGTATTTTGTCTCATTGTGCAGACTTCAGCAGATTATTTCTGTTTTCTCCGGGAGTCTGATGAATTTATTCTGTTTGTCTTAAAAATGTAATAAAAAGCCTCTCTGCATTTAGTATCCTTATTTGGAAGTAGTTCCTCTGTTGGGAGAGGTAATTAAATGTTTAATTTAAAGGTGAAAAAACTATTAATGTCAGTATTCAGCCATATCTACCCTAGTGATTCAGTTTGTTTGTTTGTTTGTTTTCTGTACTTTTAATTTTCTCTCAGGGCACTTTGGCTGGAGATAAGAACGAAATCTTATTTTCTGAATTCAACATCAATTACAACAATGAACCTTTGATGTATAGAAAAGGAACTGTCTTAATATGGCAGAAGGTAAAAAAACTGTATTACCACTTTGCATCATGCTTATGTTTTAAGTAGGTACACTGTGATCTTACAAGCTACACAAGTCTATGTATAAATGTATTTCAAAACTATCCATGGTTACCATATAATGATGTGTAAGATGACTAATTGTTTTGGAGGTGTTTTTGAGATGTTTGTATCTATGAGCACAGTATAAAGACTAGTCAGTGATGTCGGGCTTAGATATAAACTAGGAATGTTGAGACAAAATATTTATCAACTAATGCCAATGTATATGTAGAATTTCGTAAGACTGATGCATTTGCTAGATAACTCTACCATGTATAATGAATCATACAGTTGGCTTCTTAGTGTTACCAGCTTTGAAAATTAAGGAAGTATTCTGCTTCCTGAAAAATTACATTTTAATGACTGTTGTCAGTTTGATATATCAGGGTCTGTGCCAGGCACTTCACAGGACTAGATTCCAAGTATTTCCACTGTGAAGGAATTACTTCTGTTCAGCAAAGTAGCTCACCTCATAGTATGCTTTCACTCCTTTTCTACTTCTGTAAAGGAGCATGGTAAGGATTGCAGCTGTTAGTGGGGATTTCCTTTTAATGGTAACTTGGAAATGTTCATCATGCTAGGATTACATCGATACAGAATTAGTGAGAGAAATTCCTATCCTGTATTTTGTATGAGATGAGACCCCAGAAAATCGTAAATGTTTATGGCCTTAATGTCCTTCTGTACTCTAAGTTCTTAACTAGAAATATCATAGAATGGCTTAGGTTGGAAGGGACTTCGGAGATCATCTATTCCAATGCCCATGACATGGGCAGGGATGCCTCTCAACTAGACTTGGTTGCACAAGGCCTCATCCAGTCTGGCCTTAAACACCTCCACAACCATTCTGGGCAACCTATTCCAGAGTCTCACCACCCTCATACTGGTACTGAATATGTGTGTTTTATATTATCACGATCCCTGAAAACATATTCCACTTGTTCCTTACGCTTCTTGGTTGGTTGGTTTTTGTTAATTGCAGACATTTCTGAGGTGTCCCATTTGCTTTAGCTCCAGATTAGATATTGTACTTTATTCAAGAACACTTGCAAGCAGTTATGTGAATTTGCAGATAACTTCTTCAAGCCATGCGATGATGCCACACAGTTTCAACTGCTCATGTGTTAGTCTTTGATTTGAGAATGGACTCTCCTTCAAGAGGTGCAGTGTTCAAATTCTGTAGTATGCTATAGGATTGGTAGTTGCTTTTGTTGTAGCTTTGCTTCTTGTTCATTTGTGAATCCCCTCTGGAGTCTTGCAAGTCTAATAATGTGTTAACTGTATTTTCAGATTAATGAAGTCGTGACTAAGAAAATAAAACTGCCAAAGGAAGCAGAAGAGAAGGAAGTCGAAGTGACCCGGGCTAAGACTAAAGTTGTTCCCCTGCACTGTGACATTATTGGGGATCAGTTCTGGGAGGAATATCCTGAGATTCTGGCTGAGGATAGCTGATACCTCTAATGAGCATTAACTGGTAGTTCACATTTTGTTCTGCTTGGGTTGTTGACAAGTGAGGAGTGGCTGATGGGGTTAACTTGTACCTCTCTGCAACAGCTAAGTTGGTTTTAGCACTGTTGTTGCCTGAAAAAAAAGACACTGGTATGTTGTCTCACACACAAGGATATTCTCATATGGAAAATCTACAATCATATAATCTTTTGAATGTTAAGAACTCCTTATAAATTAATACTGCTCCTTCCTTGTACTTGCATATTTGTAGAAAAAGCATCCATAAATCTGTGCATTTCTATAGCATTTAAACCATGAGGTATTCTGCTGAACTGCCCAACTATAAACAAGTTTGCATCATTGAACAGTTAAAAGCAGAGGAAAAATAATTCTTGACTTTTGTTTCAAGTGAGATGGACCAGAATACTGCAATTGACATTTAGTGTTAAATCTCAAGGCCAGTGTGTTTAGTGACAAACCATTCAACTGCCTGATATCTCTGATTCTCACAGAAATGAAATGGGGCAGCCCAACAGTTTCCTGTGATTGATTTTCAAAGCTTTCGTCAAATGTACAGGGGTTTTATACTTTTTAAAAATAATAAAACAACAATAATTTATTCCCTGCTCTGTTTATTAATTGGCTTTTCTAATTCCTGGGACTTTTACTAGGAATTGGTTGAAGTTCCAAGCAGTGAAGTTAATCATAAAGCTGCAGTACAGACATGAATTTTGTTAGGACATGGGTAGACACTATGGTGTCATCATCTGTAACCTGGGAAGTTCTTTCTCTCCTACTGTGCAGTTAAGTGGAAGGTATCAATGCTGGGAAAATAACCTGTTTCAGTATAGAAATACAACTATCATGGCATAAGGGGTATTTATAAGGATATTATTACTCTTTTTAACCATAGTGGTTTCAAAACCATGGTGCTAGAACAGTAATCTGGCAAGCTGTTGCTAAGGGAGAGATAGCAGTTGGGATTGGCCATAAAAATGGAAAGAAAGGATCAAATATTTCTGAGGAAGTGTACTGCTTTAGTTTCCCATGAATTTGTGTAGCAACCTACTCTCTGTTTCCCCTTTTCTTCCCACAAGAATTTACATGTTAAGAAAAGGTACATTTGGAAGGTTTGTTTTGTTTTGTTTTAAACCACTAAAGGGGTAGTTACATAATTGACTACTTAGTAATTTCTTTCTGAGATAAAACAGTGAGTCTGTATTCAAAATAGCACAGGGCTTCCCCTCTACTGCTTGTGCTAGTATCTGCAGTTAAGTACATGCAATGAGGGCATGCATAGAATGGACTGTGTAATTCCCAGGAAGAGGAGATGTGGGTGAGAGCATGATTCTGTGTAACTCATTGCACCACCAAGAACTTCCTATCTGTCTATCTGGGGATTTTACCTTGTAATACAAATGTCATTTAGGTGACTTTGAAGTGTCATATGTGACTGTCTGGTGTTGGACTTTGGACATTATATATTAAAGCAGCTGTTCCAGAAGTGAAAATTTTGGATTTTGCACCCTGAGCAAAGATTAAAAAAAAAACTATTTGGCAAATACGATTCATGCTTGGAAGTTAGTATGTAGGGTTATGATCATATATATTGTAACTACTTGATACATAAATATGTTGTAGAATGTATGTACATTGTGTGTGTATAAAAAATGGGTCTGTATTAGGTCTTATCCTCAGTGTTTTCTAATTCACTCATCCTTAAAATAGTATGTAATAAGTAAATATACCTGTTCATATATGGATGCAGACCTTTAAACCAAGAGAGAGATTGTCTGCACAGCCATGGCTTTTAATTTATATTAATGTAAATGACAGAGAAAGTAACTCCTTCTGGTACCCTCATGCATAAAAAGTAATATATGACTTTGTAGCTGTAGGGGAAAATAAATCTTCCCAAGGTTCAAGAAGCAAACTGGTGGCATACAGCACCTGTGTCCTGTTTCTGTAGCTGCAGAAGGCTCATACTATGACCCACAGAACAAATAGATGTTTCCTCTAAAGCTGGTCCGCAGCCTCTTGTGTTGCTGTAAGAGGAAGCATTAAATGTATAGGATCCAGTTATGAAAAATTAGTGGTGGGTGGTAGAATCTGCTACAGTAAAACCACTCTGCAGCATTAAAACAGTTGCCTTACATTCTTCTGCACTGTGTAGCCTTTTACTGGTTAAAACGGAAATTATATAGCGACCATCTTTAAAAAGGCAAATTACATCGCAACCACCTTTTGCCCAGAAGCCGTGTCATTGCTTGGGGCCCAGGCAAGGTGGCCTTTGGGCCCTCACTCCCAGAAGAGCCGGAGGGCTTCGCGGTGGGCTGCAGAGGGAGGCCTCAGTACACCGACCAGCGGTGGAGCTGCAGCATACCCTAAGATGTAGCCAAGAGGGACACCGCAGCAACACCGGAGGACCTGATTCCCCGGCGAGTCGTCCGTCACGCTGTGGGCGGAGTAGCTCCGCCTCTCGGAGCCCGTCCCGGGCGGTGCCCCGCGCTCTCCCCTCCCCGTGCCGTGCCGCCCGGACCTTGCTTAGCTGGCGGGCCCGCCGGGACTCGCCGGGTGGTGCGGTAGCGGCCCCTGGCGGCGGTGGGCTGGGCCGCTGCCCGCAGCCCGCCATGGAGGAGGACGAGGGGGCTGCGGGAGGCGCAGAGCAGCGGCGCCGCCGGCCGGGGGCCGAGCGCTCCCCCAGCCCCAGCCGCCTGGATGTGAGCTCCAGCCGCTTCGACCCACTGCTGGCTCTCTACTCTGCCAACACGCCGCTCCCCTTCCCCGCCGCGCCCTGCTTCAACAACCTCGCCGAGTACGAGAGCTTCCAGCGCGGCCTGCTCCGCCCGCGCGGTCGTCGTGCCGCTCCCTCCCGCCGCGGTCCCTCCGCCTCTCGCGCCGCCCGCCGCGGCCCGCCCGCCGCTGATCCCGAGCGCATCCAGCGCCTCCGCAGCCTCATGGTCAACGCTGGCCCCGAGCAGGAGGCAGCCGAGGGCGGCGCAGCGGCCAGGCGCCGGCGAGCGCCGCGCAACGTCCTCACCAGGATGCCCCGTAAGGGCCCGGGCGGGAGAGCGGCGCGGCTGGAGGGGAGGTGGGGAGAGGCGTCAGGTTGAGGGGTGCTGGGGTGTGTAAGGGGAGTGAGGTGGGGACGGGAGTATGGGTTGAGGAAGCAGCCTGAGGGGAGAGGAATGGCAGAGGGTGTGAGGGCGTGGGCGGGGCCCGCACTGGGTGCGGGGGTTGAAGGGAGGGAATTGGATGCGGGCTGGGCCCGGATGTGGAGTTGGGATGCAGTTTGGGGGAGTTTGGAGGAAGTGGTCGGATGACGGCTGGGTGTGCGTGGCTTAGAGGAAGGACTGATGGACTTCGGGTGGAAGATGATACTTGCGTGGGAGGTGTAAGACTGTGCATATCGTGTGTAGAAAAGAGGAATGGTGTGTTTCACAGAACCTGCTTACCCGGAGATTACGCTGTTTTTTTTATGGTGACTTGGTTAGTTACTTGGTTAGTCCTCTTGATTTTAAGGAAAAAGGATGAGAAACTGCTCTGCTTTCAAAAGCACTGTTCTCGAACCAGGAATGGGATTGGGGCTTGACCAGCATGAGTCTGTAACATGCTGCTGTATCTTGTCTACTAACTGTGCATCCTAGGGGCATAGAGTGCTGTCGTTTCTAGTAACATGATGGTAAACAGTGGATTGAAGTGGGTGACAGGTGTATGTTGCTGAGTTCATCAGCTGTTGATGATGGTACAAGTTGCTTGCATGCATTTATGTGTGCAATCAGGGT
The DNA here is from genome assembly GCF_027791375.1 of Indicator indicator. Taxonomy (NCBI): domain Eukaryota; kingdom Metazoa; phylum Chordata; class Aves; order Piciformes; family Indicatoridae; genus Indicator; species Indicator indicator. The sequence goes on from NC_072027.1 coordinate 5,904,320, forward strand.
GATAGCCTCTATATGTAAAGGGATGCAGCTCGTGCATCTACGTGAAGACTCAGATAACATTTAGGTGTAACTTTAGTGCACTTAGTTAAAAATACTGGTGTCAGGAGTCCAAATATCTCTTCTAGTCACTGGTATCACCTTAATATTCATGTCATAAAATGTCAAAGCCCAAAATGTTCAATTCTGAATGCCCAATGGAGAACTTTTGGACACCAAACCAAAAGGTATTCATTGCCATAGGTGCTGCATGATCCTAAATATCATGTCAACTTAGCAGCCTACACACGTTCTGTTGGTGTGGACTTCCAAAAGTTAACCTTAAATATTGATGTAGGATCTTAATGTAAAATATCTCTGGATTACTGTGATGGAAATGAAAAAAAAAAAACAAAACATCTCTGTAAAAGTTAACTCTAATGGTGGCCTGGCAAATAAATAACAGGCTTCCACTGAGAGCATGTATTGAATATCCAGAAGTGTAGGGCTGGGCAGCATAGACTTTGAAGACAGACAATTGACTTAGGAAGTGCTATTCAGCAGTCTGAAGAGTTTTAAGAATGATTTATAGCCATAATTATGTGCTTAGCCGGTAAACAGGAGGCCTGTCTGCACTGCAGGTGGACCAGCATTTGAAACTTGGATTTTAAGATGATAGCTGCCTCTGGAAGTAACTGTGATATGTGGTTTGCTGTGACCTGCAGTTGTGATGCTGTGCTGCCAGGCAGCTGTGACAAGGCATGATGTGCTCCATAAACACGGTGGATCAGCAACGTAAAACGGAGCTAAAAATTTCCCTGTAATGAGGGGTGATTTCACATGTAGCCATGGAAGTAGGAGGGAAGCTGCTTTAGTGGTGCCTCTTTTGGATAGGTTCAGGAGAAACTGTTCACAATAACTTTGCATTTACCAAGGGGCAGAGAACTTCTGTGCAAGTGGTTATTGCAGAGCTGTTAGAAAGGCCTTTGATAGCATTTTGAGTTGCTTTGACTGTTCTAACTTGCTTTGCTTGTTATGTTGTTTAAATCTCACCTCTTAATAAAGTCTACCCTGATGACAGGGACTTGAACTTAACCAGAGTTTGGATCTTTGTTTTCTCCCTCCTGGGGTATTTGCCCACTGGCTTACAGTAGTTTTCTAGTCGTTCATCAGAATCCGTGTGCTTATTTTATACAACTAAGGATTGGATTTGAGTGCAAAACAAGAGGTAGCTCTTTTGTCCATGGATTGAAAAATTATTACTGGTACTTCACATCATCCAAAGCCATGGGCAAACCTAGCTGCATGCAGAGCTAGCTCATTGCAGGCTTTGATGCTTGCAGAGGAGACACGTCGTGAGAACAAACTCCTTGTGTTGCTGGGTTTATTTTTTCTGAGAGATGGATGTTAAATTGTTGAAAAGTTTTTGAATGATATATCCTGACCTTTTGTTCAAGTGAAGTTGGAGGCTTGCCCTGGTGAAGCCAAAACCTTACACAACACGGAAAAGTGAGAAGATTTGGTAGAGCTGTGAAGTGGTGTTTTCTACCAGGCCTAATGCAAAGGCATAGTTGGAAAGAGACTGTACTTAGATTTTTATAAAAAGTATAAAAAGTTCCTTGTGTGAAGGGAACATTGGAATCTAAAATCTGAAAAAGGATCTAGATGTAAAATGATGCTGCAAATTCTTAGGGTTGGTTAGGAGGAATAGTGTTCCCTAATTAAAAGCATCAGTCTGGTGTAGTGATGGTGTTATCTGGGTTCCCATGATGGACCTGTGAATTCAGAACATAAGTTTGTCATAAGTTTGAAGGAAGCACAGAGACCCATGAAAATACCTCCCTCATAAGCAAAGCTGGAGGTTACTGAGACAGCTAATGCTTCATATGACTGCAATTTTCTCCAGGTAACTACCTGGAGAGGGCTGACAAGAAGACAGTGGATCTCAAAAAATAAATGTGATTAGGTTAATTCGAAGGAAACTGCTTTAGATTTCTCTGCTGTGGCTAAGAATTGTCATGCAGCCCAATACTGCAGATCTGCTGCCATGTGGTGATATTTTACACTCACAGGATTCATATTCTAGTGTGCAAATCAAACCTTGGCAACTAAAGTCCCTAAAGCACAAGGTGAGAGATCATCTCTGACTCAGGTACTCAATGAGTGTGAAGAACCGTGTGAGATTTTAGACTCTTAGTAGGAATTGTGCAGCAGCCCCAGGGCTGCGTTTGCAGAAGCAAATGAGGAGCTGTAATTTTATCACTGTAACAGCTTTGCTGTGGTGAGGGTGGATGTTGTGAAGTAAATAATAGCTACCCCTCTAAGTAATTTACCCTTGCAGAGATTTCTAGTGTGCAGATTAGGCTTGTGTGTGCCAGGTAAGCTTTATATTTTACTGAATTCCTTTGAGTTTGTGTTGGCTAAAAGCATTATTTTTCTGTGCTTTGGTGTTGGTTTCATTGACGGCTGCCACTTAACAGTAATTTCATTTCTTTGCCAAAGACTTGTACATCTTTGAAGGGTGTTCAGATGGCTGCTGAAAGTTTTAATTAAAACAATCCATTTTCATCAATTTAAACAGATCCAATTGAGTTAGTTGAAGAGCTTTGAGTCATTGTTTCAGAAATCTCCTTGGAAAGAAATGGACCACATTTGATACGATACTGTGTTAACAGGGGGTAACTAAACTGAGGTAGCCTTCACTAGGCATTTGTCTTTGCAAAACTCCCCCTGCCTTTGTGAGCTCTCTGTTCCCTCTGAACCACTTTTATTTGATACTTGGTATGGTGTTTTCTTCTTAGATGTAGCAAAATGACTTTTCAGTTAAGGCTGATTTGTCTGTTGGTTATGAAAGCAAAGCCGTCATATTTTCTGAAGTCTTTGCTGCTCCTACTCTTGAGAAGAGTTTTGGTGGTGTGGTGATTACAACTGCAGCCCTTTACATTTCTCCAGGGCTTCTCATTTCTGTTGCTGTGAAGACATTTTACCAAGATCTGCCATACTTCTACAGAGAGTAGATTTCTCCATATTATTCATATATATATATATATGCATGTATGTATATATATTTATTTAATTTTTTAAACTATGTAAATAAGTATTCTGTTGAAGCCCAGTGATACTCTCTTTCTGTTTTAGTCCATGAAGGCAGCCCTCTGGGAGAACTTCATCGCTGTGTCCGAGATGGTGTAAAAATCAACGTCCATATCCGCACTTTCAAAGGGCTTCGTGGGGTCTGCACAGGGTTCTTGGTTGCATTTGACAAATTCTGGAATATGGTAATTATTTTTTCCAGCCTTTATTTCTAACTGCTGTATTGAAAATGTGAAATTTGCAGCAGGTTGAAGCAAACTACATTTTGAGAAGATTAATCATGTTTCATAAAGCTAATGTGCTCTGGCAGTTAGTGCTGGCTTTCAGACGTAAGTGGTGCTTGGTGTGGGGTTGGTACATCTAAGAGGTACCTAGCCATCTTAGATTGGTTTTAGGTGAGAGAGGAGCTTTGAAGAATTCCCAACATCTTCAAAAGTTTGTACAAGAACACAGAAAGGTGTAATACAAGGACTAGCAAAAAATTCCAAAGTTTTCTCTGTAAAATCCAATCTTACAGTGGTAGCTACTACTCTGTGCTTTTGTTGTGGTTTTTTGTTTTTTAATAGGATGTCAGTGGCAAAAGCTTCTCCCTGTGTTCTACCTCAGAAGATCTTAAAGACAGTAGATAGAAAATCAGCTATTAAATATTTGTGAGCCTGGAGCTGCGGAAAGTTTGGAAATGGTGTGTGGGGAAAGGATTTTGCAGGCAAGGCTCACAAGGATTTTGCAAGTTGTACAGGATGGATGCTAGGCTTTTCAGTTGCTTTTATACCTCAGTACAACTCAGATGATTAAGAAGCCAGCCCCAAAGCACAGCTTGTCCTAGTTTGAGTTTTCTCTCAGAACATAATTTCATAGTGCTGTGACACAGAGCTGGTCCAAAACTTCCTTATGTTTTCTTTTAATTTTGATCTTTCCATTTCTTTTATCTTCTAGGCCCTGACAGATGTGGATGAGACATACAGGAAACCAGTAGTGGGCAAAGCTTTCTATGCAGAGCCTCAGCTCACACTAACCAGGGTAGGTACCCATCTCCATTTTTTCTTTTTTTTCAGTATTTCCTTTTTCAAAGCAGTAAAAGAAGAGCATTGATTGGAAAATAATATTTACATTTGAAATGTTTAACCTCAAAAATAACTGGGGAAAAAAAAAGATTTTTTTGATCTTTTTAAAGTACTTTGGCCATAGCTCAGTGTTACAGAAGTTCTACTTTAGAGTTTCTACTATCAGATCACAGTTGCTGCCACTGCTTAGTACAGTATACTGACCTTCTATAAGCTCAGTCTGTGATTTTTGATGTGCTTGTTCTGTGTATTTTTTTCACCCATGACTGGTGGAGTCCATACTTGTCCTGCCAGGCTGCTTAGCAGTGCATAATTGTGGTACTAACGCTGGTGGACCAACAGTCTGTCTGCAGCCAATGAAACAATGTGTTGCCTAGGTCACTTGAACTTCTACTCTAGGTGCTATGAAGCCCAAGATTGTTCATCTTGCCCCAAAGCAAGACACTGTAAGATCCAGCTGCTGCAAAAAAAGATGTTTATGAAGTTAAGAACTGAAGAGATGATAGATGAACTTCTGAACAATGAAGGAAAAAAACTGCGGTAGGGCTGTTCCTGTTGAATGGCATAGCTCTGGGCCTTTTGAATATCAGAGAAGCATCACAAAAACTTCTAAACAGTTTCATTGTGAGGAATTTACTTTCAGATTCCTGCCATTTAAATCTCTTCTGATAGACCCCACCCTTCCTTTTTAAAAGATTAGTAAAAAGTAATCAACTTGTCATTGTTCCTTTAGGTCACTCTCACAGGGTTTGGCTTTCCATCCTGTTGTTGGGAAGAGACAGGCTGAGAATGTTTTTCATTTGTCAGTATTTTGTAAAAGTTTGTCCTGTGCCAGAGTGAAAAGCAGCACCCTGTGTTCTTAGATCAGTGAGTTCATATGGTGCTTTGGATCTGCTGCTATGGCCTTTATTATTTGTCTCTTGTTTGTGGTCTGCTCACTTCCCAAAATGCCCACATGGCATCTTTCAGTCTGGGGGAACAAAAAAGGTCCATGCTTTTTTCCAGCATATGCTCTTTGCTGATTGAGGCCTCTTACAGAGACTCATGTCCTGTCTTGTGGCCCCTTGTCATAGGGGGTTCATGTCCTGTCTGAGGGCACAAGGATGGGAAAAGCAAGCTAACGAAACAGCTTGGTACCTTTCTGTTACTGACCAAAGCTGAATGCTACTGTACATCAGTATTCCTCCCCAGCTGAAATTTCTTGGTGCTCACCTAAAGACGGGCATGCACATGCAGGAGATCTGTTCACTTGTGTCACTGTTTGGCAAGAAAGCAAAGTCTTCATTGCTGGGAAAGGTTCTTCACTACTTGTGCATTGTGAGCTCTGATTTGGGATCATAAACGCAAACACTACATAGGAATGCTGAGCAAGCAGCCTCTCTGTTTTCCTGAACGTGGTGATAAACACTAATGTTCCTTTACAGCTCTTTGATAGACTCAAACTGCAGGAGTCCTCAGCAAAGAAAGGAGCTGATTCAAAGACTGCTTCAGAGGAGCTAACCCTAACAAAGGACTCTCAGGCGCTGGGATTGAAAGCTGGATCAGGACGAGGGAGAGCAGAAGATGAGCGCGAGAAGCAGAAGCGCCTAGGCAGAGCTGGAGAAAGGAAGATGCCAGGTGACACTTTGCATCTGGCTGCCAGAGGTGAAGCTGATGTGGGCAGCGGGACTGCCCACACAGAGGGTGCCAGTGCTGGTGGCACCCGTGCAAGAAGCCAGTCACGGAAAAAAAGGCGTCCCAAAGTGGATTATCAACAGGTGTTCACACGTCACATAAACCAGATTTTTATTCGAGGAGAGAATGTCTTGCTTGTCCATTTAGCACATTGAATTGGCTGAGCCTTCATCAGTGTATTTATTTGATAGCATGAATTGCTGCTGCAGCTCTCGTTGCTATTTAGTGTTCTTGTTATGTGTGATGGTACTGTGACTGGTTTCCCATTGCCATAAGAAGGTAGGGGAAATAATTGTAACTGGAGCATCCTGAGCCAAAGGGAGTCTCCTCCTTGGATCTCTCTTGGGGGTCTCAGGACAAGGTCAGCAGCAGAGCTGTTTCTGAGAGATGAGAGAGGTAAGCACAGGTCGTACTGCTCCTTCAAAAGAAGCTGAATGGAGGGGGTTGGAAGAGAATTTTGGTGTACTCAGTTACAGGAGCTATTTGTGGCACAAGTTTAAGGAGCTTAAGATGAGATCTCCACCTGAAATGAATCACAAATGCTATTTTGCATGTTCTGAGTAAACTCAAGAGAAGATTGCTAATGAAACTAAGAGTTTACCTGCTGTTGGTACACAGATACCTTCTTTTCCAGGCGTAATTCTGATAGTCACTTACTCTGGAAAGGTGGAGTGACATCGTACTGATGGCTGTTAGCCTCTTTTTTATAGTTAGCTCTCTAGTGCCCTGTGTGATAGAAAAGCTCCTCACTGAGAACTGCTCTTTTTCCATGAATGATGGCAGGATGCTGGTTTTCAGTATTAAAGTTTAGGCTTCTGTTTGTACTGCTGTGCTTCAGCCCTCTGTCACCAGCGAGCAGATCATGTAGCTGATCTGGGAACCTCCAAGTTTGGAGGTTGTCTGTGAATGTTGTGGATGGAGATGGAAAGTTGTACTTCTATGTTTCACCCATTTGCTACTTAGTTGTAATAGTGAGGTTTGCAGAGGTGTAGATTTTCTGCTCAGATCTAAGTGTTTGTGCTGAGCACAACTGTACTGTATCTAAGCGCCTTTCAAGGTCTCTCTATTGAAACTAGAGGTGCTGTGACTCCAGCAGTTCTCATGGAGCAGAAATCTTCATGGGTCTCTCCTATCCATGTGAATAATGCATCATCTAACTCCAGTTGAACTGAGCTTTGAAGGTGTGCCTGAACAGATTCTGCAGTATAAAAGTCAAATTCAGCTCATCAGTGGTGTTAGTTTAGCAAGGTTGTTAAGCTACTGAAGATCAGGCCAGGCTTCTGTAGATACAAACAGCTTTCCAAGAAAGCTGCATGCCAGAAGTTTGAGGTGAAATGAAGCTATTATATTATCCAGTCTGTTCCCTTAGTTGTCAAATGACACTAGATTTTACACTGCTGTTCCTGAATTCATCTCGAGTACCTTATGCTTTGCAGCAGCTCCGTGTGTTTAAGATGAAGTTGAGAAATTGCTTTATAGTAGGTCTTGTATTGCATATAGAGGTCATAAGTCTTCAAAGTGAGCAGCTGCACTCTCAGTGACATGTATTTCTGTTGCTGCAAATGCAGCATGCTGCTTGCTTGTCGTTAGGGGTATACCTGGTGTTTGGGTGAATTGCAGAAATCATTTAGCAGGAGTTCCTGGACACACAAAGCAGCTGTATGCCTCTGGGGGAGCCTGAAACTTTTATGTCAACATTTCAGATGGCATAGGGCTTGGATGACTGATCAACACAGAGCTACAAACTCAAGTTCACCCTGGGACAGAAGTGCCTCAGAATAAAAAGAACTATTGAGGCAAAACAGTTTCATCAAGAGTGGAGAAAAGAAAAAGAGAAGAGAGTATCTACAGTTTCTTTATTGTACATAGCTTTATTGCTGTAATCCCTTCCTGCTATGAACTGAGACTAGATACTGAAAGGATTCTTCTCTTGGGGGTTCTTGTTTCCTCTCCCTTTGTGCTGTTCTTGCTGTTCACGTGGTCTCTAGTTCTTCCCCCTTGGTTTATTATTGGGTTGTTTGTTTTTTTTTCCCTTCTCCTGTAAGTACTTTGTCTCCTCAGGGCATTCTAAACTGTTTTAGGAAGATTGTTCTTACATTCACCCTGGCTCACTGAACCTTTCCTGGTTGGCTCTGTGTGGTTGCCAACTAATCAGAACCTCCAAAAATTATGAGAAATGTGTGAGGCTAGAAGGAAGGGGCTTATTCCTGCTCCTGTCTTCTCAGAACCATTTATTGCCAGTGAATATTTTTTTCCCCCTCTGCATTCTGACTGTTCTGTTTTTATTTCAGTTACTTGGGATAACTTATCTCTGCCTTTTCCATTCATGCCAAAGGCTACTGGTTTTGAGCTCTCCTCTTTGCTTCAGACTTGACCAAAGGTTGTTAGATTTCCACTCAGGCCTGTGTGCTATGGCATCTCATTGAATTCTTGCTTTTCTTTACCTCATATTCTTAATTCTCTCTGTCTGCCTCATTTATACTGCCTTGTGCATTACGTAAGATACAACTACCATTTGTTTTCTTGTGGTGGCTGTACTGCCCTCTTTCCTTGTCAGTTGTCGCTTCAAGTTCTCAGTTGCTACTAGAGGTCTCTGTTTGCTTTCACCAAGAGTTTTTTTCTTTGAAATCTTGCAGGTGCTTGTTGCTTCACATCAACAAGTTTCTTTTTTTATATGTTAAGAAAAATGCTGGTGCTCAGACTTGCGTTGGTGCCTTGATTTTTTTATATCGTCACTGACCTGTTCTTCCAAAATCACCACCTCAGTCAACAAACCTGGTTGAGAACTACACAATTTGTTTACTTTTTTGGCTCTACCTCATTATTAAACTGTTCCTCCTCTATTCTCATTGTTGTCCCATCTGTGGAGTTGGTTAAAATTCTTTCTTCCAGTTTAGATTTATTTTCTTATTTGGTTGTTCTTCATTTGTTTCGTGTTTCCCTATCCACTGTCAGTATTTCCAAGCTGCTTCCTAAATACAGCCTCTTTTACAAACTTGGATCTTCCAGAATGTCTTCCTTTTCCCTTCTTTTTCTGATGTTTTTGAAGCCCATTATCAAAAATCCTATTTCATGAATTTTGTCTCTTTTGGGCATCATGATTGTCACTAAGCAAGTGATCCTGTAGGTGCGTTGTCACTTGCATGTTGAACATTTCAGATAAGCTGCTCTTTAAATAAAACTGAATGTGAGATTCTGCAATTCTTCTACCTCATTAAGTATTTGTTTAAATCTGTTATTAGGAAAAAAAAATATCAAACAAACCCTAACCAACCCTTGGAAGCAAATGAGATTTGTTTTGTTTTGTTCTTTTTTTTTTTTTTTTTTTTAATTGCTTCTTTCCACGTTTTTCCTTTTTCCAAACTCAGCATACAATCTGGGTTCATTGCTCCAAAAGCTGTGTGCTCCTCACCATTCCTCTGTTGCTGTGGTGTCCAAAGATGGCGTGAGCATGGACACCTGAAGTCATGATGCTAAGGAATGAAGAACAGGAGCAGGAGGCAATCTTCAGAGAGCAATGTGAGATTGAGCAAGCTTTGGGCCAAATAGAACTCAGTGAAGGATCCTGGTTGCATGGTGTCCAGTGTTTCTAGGTCATTGTTCAGCCTGCTGCTCAGCAGTGATTCCTAAGCATGCTTATGGCAAGGGTCTGAATTCCTGCAAGGAGCAGTTTTCTGAACTGCCTTTGAAGAGCTGCTGTGAGAATCTGTTAGAGTCATTTCTAAATGGCAGACAAATAGGAAACTTGTGAAACAGTGCAGAAGCAATGTGATGCAGTGGTCTTGGACTGTCACGTCACAGATCTCGTGGTGTTATTAGGTTATCCCTTCATTAAGGAGCCAAGTCTCATAGTCATTTTATTGGAACATTGATAGAATTCTAGGGACCTTTGCAGACAGTCTCAGTGGGGTTTTCCTGGAACCACAGCATAAAACCTTGCCACGCTGTGGGGAAGGAGAGAAAGCGGTAGGGAGAATCAGGCTGAGCACCGCAGCATTACCCTGCAGTTATGGGTACCGTGGCTGGGATTATTTCTTGGGGAAACTTTTTTGCATGGGTGCTTCATTTTTACCCAACACTTCTTAAAACAGGGCTGTGGTAGTAGGATACATGAGGCCACAGAAAATAAAGGAGCTTGTCTAAAGTAGGGTTTTAATTCCTTCTGACTTGTCCAGCTTGCTAGTTGTCTGGAAGCTGCTTGTTTTTCTGATCTAGAGACAGGTACTTAGCATGTCCTCACCAGGTGATTAGTGAAGTGGTCAGTGAGTGCTGTTTCCCATCTGCTTCTTGTCCTTCAGTTTCTGGATTCATTGTTTCTTATTCAGCTTTCCCTTCTGTGTCATTTGGAACCAGGGCAAGGTCTCTCAGCAGGAGCAGGCTTGACTGCTCACTGTTTTGTTTTTTTTTTTTTTTTTTTCCCCCTCTTCTCTAAGGAATGTTACCCTCTAGTATTGCATCCTAATAGCCTTTGGCTATCCTTGATTTTCACACTGTTCTCCACAGAATTCTGGAATTACTTGGTCAGAAGAATTAGTTATCTTGGATCAGTTGGAGTAAGCTGATTTTTCTTTCCCTGGTTTCTTATTTTTTAGCTTATTTTCTTGACCACAGTGCTAGGGTTTCCTAGTTTGCTGTAGCAGTCACCTATTTGCACCTGTGAATCCCTGTGGGTAAAGAAGTATCCAGGTGAAAAGAAGCAAAGGGAAAAAGATGCCTGATTTGTTGAATTTGACATTCTGTCCAACAAGCTGCCCACACTTACCCTTTCTGTTGCTTACTGGCATGACCTAAATGGGACAGGTGGAAATAATTATTTCATTCAGAATCTTGAAGAAAAGTGGAAAGGCAGCAGGATCAGCAAACTGAAAACACTCTGAGCTTCTGAAGATCTCCAGATAACCACCATCTTAACCTGCAAGCTCTGCACCTGGATAAAGCTGGGAGACACAGTCCTGTACCTTTTCAGAGGCAATGCAGCAGTAGTAGCAGTGATGCAGACATTCCTTCAGCCAGGCAAGCTCTTGATATGTTAGTGTCTGCCTCAAAGCATAACTGCACAATAATGTGAATTAATATGAAGATGTTTTCTCTCCTGCCTGCACTGCAAAGTGTACAACAAGAATTACTAAAGTATGCATCTTTTGCAGCCTAGAACTATTTCAGGTCATGCTTCTGCTTCTTGCCATCGGCTTAAAAATGTGAAGTTTGTACTATAGCAATCCTCAGATAGTCTTTGCTAAGACATTATGAAAGGCTAATACTAGAAATTATATTGAAAAATGGAGGTGTTAAGGAATTTGTGGAATTAGGGTATTGCAAACCCAAAATATCTATTCCTAAGGATATTATCAAGATGCACTAAATGGAAATGTGTGGAGCCACAGCTGGGAGAGGAGATGATAAAGAAACACTTCCTTTCTTCTAGTGAAGGAAGATGATCTTCCTAGAGCAAGGGAGTAATTTCAAAGCTAATTCTTCCAGCTTGTAGACTTGGTGGTAGGTGGGCCTGAACAGGCTGAAACTTGAAATAAGCACACAAAAACCAGAGCTGAAAGAGGCATGGCCCATTTTGCAGACTTGAGTACCAACAGTCTTAACTTCACCATGAGAGCTTCTAGAGAAGCAATTTCAGTTTGCAGTCCTGATGTTTACAGCATTAGCTCTGTGCAGAGTTTTCCTGGCATTGTTACTGTGGCCCATAAGAAGGTAATACAGAAAATGGTTTGTGATGTGCTGCTCTGTATCCTCTTTTTCAAGACACTGCAGTGTACCCAGTAGTGAAACCTGACAAGGTGGACAAAGGAAAACAGGAGGGGCCAGCTGCAATAGGAACTCAAGGTGAGAGACCTAAAATCTTAGTAATATCCTTCTCCATAACAATCTAAAAGTCTAGCAAAGGACTATAGAGTCCAAGCTGAACTTCATTTTTTAATTTACCCCAACAAAAATTAATACTCTGGTAGGGTATACGTGGACCAAAAGAGAAGAATTCACTTGAGTTTTCATTTAGAAACTTTAACCTGGTCAGACTTTTTTTCCCAGCAGTGCCTATATCTCACCTTCAGATAAATATCATTACAACTGTTTTTAAGTACTGCACTGTACACTTAGTCAGTAGTGTTCATTTAATATTTAAAAGATGCTTTAAGAGCCACTGTTTTTAGAAAGAAACACCCAGTTTCTGGAGGTTACATGTCTTGTCTTCTATTCTGATTTATAACCTAAGATGAAATTGGCAACAGCTGGATATAACAGGTTAAAACTTGCTTGGAAAGAAAAAAAAACCCAAAACCAACAACGTTTTTAAATCAAAGCTTTTACTGTCAGGTGTTGCCAGTGTATCATCAGGAAAAAGCATCAATTGTTACCTGGTGGAAATGCAGTGGAGAGAACCTTTACTATTTAAGAGCACCCTTATCAGTCTGATCAGACTGCAAGATCAGTGCACTTGATGAACTCTCTTCTTGATGGAAAAAAATGTGCATAATCCACTGTAAGGCATTTTTCCAGCTATAGGCTGTCATGGCAGAGGCACAATGTGGGAAAGCAGGCAAAGAAAAAAGAAGAGAGGAGTTACTGCACTCAGTGGTAACTCCTTGAACTGGGAGCTTGCTTTCTGATCTGTACACTCTGGCATAATTTGGCCAGCATTTGGCAGTTTGCTCTACAGGTAAAGGAAGAGTTTGCAGAGGCAGATCCTAGGGTGGCCTCTGTTATGTTGTGAGCATTTCACAGCACAGGAACTGTGCCCCAGAAATCTGCCAGACTCCTTCCCTGAGAACCAACATGTTTGATCCTGACTCTTGAAATTTTGCAGAGGAAACCCAGTGGGAGAAAAAACAAGTAAGCAAATTGCCCCTTCTGAGGCAGGGATGGTAGGAGGCTTGGTTATCCTTATTAGCTTCCTGGGGATGCAGGAAAAAGGACTACTTTGGTGGAGGAATATCAGATGGCTTGTCTCATGATGTTTGCAAGTCCTTTTAGATGTCACTGTAAGTGCTCTTGCTCTTAGCTGGTAGAAGTGAAGGCCTGTCAGAGAAGGAAAATGCCTTCTGATGTTCCTGGATAACTATTTTATTAGCTGTTAGCTTCACAGTGTACACTTGGATGACTTAGCTGAAGAAAATTGGTACACCTGAGACTTCCAGTCAGTCTTGTATTCGTTTAGAATGAAAAGTAGTTTGATCAGTTTGTGCAAAAACATATCCATCCTTTTTTCCTCTCAAAAGATCAGTGCTCTCCCTCAGGAAAGAAATGAAAGCTGCTCCTGCTCCTATAGCACTCGCTTCTGATTTCCACTGCTTCAGAGCAAAGTGCAGCTGTGTCATTGTATCTTCAGTGTGACAGATCATTCTGGGATGAGAAAATGAGAGAAATGTTTGTTTTCTTTAAGACTAAATAGACATTAGGAGGGGAGCAGTTGTGTTGACCTCTTTTCAGGCAGTGCATGCATCCCCTGTAGCTGCATGGATTGGGACTTGTTAACCAATTAGTTGTCCTTAGTGAAGCACAGAGAGCAGTGTGACTCTACTAGCCTGGGGTGGGACTGGAAGTCAGGTGCTGACAAATTCTGCTCTCTCTACTGCCACTTGCTCACTTAATGGCCTTGGCAAGTCACTTCCCTCCCTTTCCCTTTGCTCCACAGCTGTAAGGCATCTGAGAGCAACCCTTGCCCATGGCAGGGAGCTGGGGAAGCTGTGAGTGCTCTACAAGTGCTAAGTATTGTTACTAACACTACATCAGGTCAGGTAGCGCAGATCCCTCGATCTTCTGCCCTCTTCAGGCACTTGACTGTTAGCCTTGTGTCTCGGCACACCACGGATGTGCAGGATATCAGGTACAATGATGCACTTCACTCTTGGAATTACTTCTGTCTTCAAGGTCAGATTTGGTAAGTTCAATATCTGTCTCACAGCTGCAATACTCTGTTTTGGTCAAATGGTGATGAATGAGAGTGTAACTTCTTTGTAATTCCTTCTCTGTCTTCCTAAATACTTTATTTCTTAGGAAGCTGATGCTGCTATGAACATACTGAACAATACTGAATTTGCAATATTCTGCTTTCCAGATAGAAATGTTTCTATTTCAAATTGCTAAGAATGCAATGCAATAAATATAACCCTGCAACAGTTTGCTTCAAAGTCTTTGGTGGGTTCTTTGTTGCGCTGTCAGTATGCTTCTGGGAGTGATGAAGCTGCCACTGCAGCAGTTAGGACAGATGCCTGGATGTGGAGACCACCAGGCTTGAATGCTAGTACTGTTGCCTGATTACTTGATTTGGGGACAAACCTGTCATCTGTGTATTCAAAAATATATTGATCTACAGAGTGTCACTACAGCTGTCTTTTAGAGGTGCAGAAGAGAAGTGAACTTCATGTTGGAGAATGTAAGAACTCAAAAATTTGTTACCTTAGTGTGTGGTCTTCCACCATGGCATCAGGAGATGGTTTTCCAGAAGTTGGAGAGGTCCAGAGATAGAATCCAAGCATCTGGTCCAATGTGGAGAACCTGACTTCCAGGAACCTTTTTACCCCCAAGGTAACTGATGCTGATGTACTGGGATCGGAGATGCTGGCTATACAGATGCTGCTTCCTACAGAAGGTAACGTACCTCAGTGCTGGAATCCAGGTGTTTGTGAAAGGAGTAATTCCCATTATGCCCTAGGCACTGTTCAGAGAACAAAATATGCAGTTTAAAGCCAGGAGTGGCAATATGGGGAAGCTTGTAATGAGAAAGAGCAGATAGGGAATTCACAGAAGGTCTGCAACCCACTGACCTTCATTTGCATTTTAAAGTGGTGTTTTACATGGGGAGTCTGCTCTGCTTTTCCAGTGTCTGATGTTTCCCTCATGTCTTACAAGGTGATTTGCAGCCAGAGTGGCAGTAGACTCCCTGCTCTTTCCCAGCTGTGTCTGTTTAATTTGCAAGGGCAAAGGACATGAGTTTTCCTTTGAAAAGGTGCTTAAGGGTAGGTGAGTGCTCAGATACCTTCGTGAACTGGAGTCAAAGCTGTTGACTGAGCAGTTCTGCTCTGAAGCTTTTGGGAGACAATGTTCTATACTGCACAAACCCCATTACCTGGGCTTTTCTCGTGGTGTTTTACTGAACAAAGAACAGTAAAGATTATTCAGTAACTATTTTTTAGCATGGAAAGGGCTGTTAAAACACAGTGCACCTGAACTAAAGACTTCATCTCCTGTGCTGAGGTAGCAGATTGGACCATTTGGGCCCTTCCTGTGCTGCTCTGAGTGAAGTCAGATGGCCAGGTTAGCTCCTGAGGTAGGTGTGAAGAGCCCATCCAACCCTCTCCACCTGCTCCACCATGAGTGCAGTCATGTCTTACCTTGCTCCAGCTGCTCATCAAGCAAATACCTCTGCCTACTCTGTTAGCTTTGGGAGATTTGTGCTGTGGGGTTTTTTTGCATGCAGGTGACACGTGAGAGAATGTAAGCTGACATTCTTCTCTATCCAGCTGGAGTATTGCTCCAATTAAGGGAAAATGAGAGCTGGAGTGGTCAGAAGGAGTCACAAATTCAAGTTCTGATTTTAGCTGCTTTCCTGGAATTGTAAAATGGTTTAAATTTTCCTATTTCTGGTGTTGGTTTGCCCCTCTTTGAGAAGAGAGCTGACATTTTTAAAAAGATGAATAGAGAAGACCTCTCTCCTTGCTAGAAAGGCACAGTCACTTCTTGTAGCCATGCTGAGGCAATTTTTTTTCTTATCAGAGGCTACCTCTACTCTGAACAGTTCTCAGCTTCTCCTTGCTGTGAATGATTTTATTATCCCACACAACTAACTTGTGCCCCGCAGCTCGCCTCTTTCCCTGTCCTTACTGGGAAGAACTCGAAACGCGGCGGCCGCCCCGCTCCGGCGTCCCCCGCGCTCCTGCTCCCTCTGCCCACCAGGTGGCAGCAGGCGGAAGGGAAACCCCGGGGCTGGCGGCGGGGTGGGCAGCGCTCCGGCTGTCGGGGCTAGCGACGGGGAGGGCAGCGCTCCGGCTCTCGGGGCTGGCGACGGGGAGGGCAGCGCTCCGGCTCTCGGGAACGGCGAATTTCCCTGAAACGCCGTCCTGGCGACCTGTTGGAGTGCAGGAGTCCGTGCGAGTGGTGGGGGCTCACGACCAGCTTCTGCCCGGTGGCAGGGCGCATAGGGGATGGTTGTGCTGCTCGCTGTGTGTCTCCAGGTGCCACCTGTGACTGTGGAAGTGAGACACCTCCCGCTGGTGGGAGGTGAGACCGGGGCAGCAAAAAATCCCGAGTGGATCCGTGGGGTGTGTTCAGGCTGTTACCTAGCTCAGGCCCAGGAGTCTGGATGCTCATCAGATGCTGCATCTGGTGTTCTGTGGTGCTTGCAGCAGGCCCTGAATGCTGCACCCCTCATGTGAATGGCTGTGTGTTGGAGCTCTGCAGAACTTCACTTCCCACCTTATGGGGCAAAGCAAGCAAATGCTCAGAAACATCTTAAAGATATCAAAGTGGTGGAAGGAGCCAACTGGAGGAAAACTTGTTTTAGTTGCTTGGAGGCTCTGAAATGGGAGGAGTGGGAAGCTGGAAAAGGTGGGGGGGAATGGACACTTTTTTACAGGACCTCCTTGTATCCAGAGCTTTGCTGAGAGGCATTTCCAAACCCAGGGATTAACAGGTTCAAAACAATGCTCAGGGGAATACATTTATGCCTCTCTTACCACCTCGTGAATGTGGCTAGGAGTAGGAATGTGCCTGTCCTGGTGTTTTATGGAAGTTAAGGTTTTGGTGCAGATGCTGTAACAGGCCATGTGATGGGAAGGTACTCCAACAGCAAGTCTTCAGCATTGTTTGACAGGTTTGAAAATCTGTTTGTATGTGAGATAACAGTGCTTACAGTTAGTTCTTGGTCAGGGGGTTGAGCTTCATGGCTAAAAAATGCCAGCCAAGTTTGCTCAGGCACATCTGAAAGCCAGAGGGGCAGTGCTCACAGCCCAGCTGCTCTCAAAGGTTTTCAGCCAAGTGGGCTGCTTCCTGCAGCCCAGCCATGAGCTGCAGAAGTAGGTGTGTGAGACAAGTCCTCAGCTTGCCCTCTTGCAACTTCTGTAAAAACTGAAGTGTTTAAACCTGAGAGCAAGGAGTCCTTTGGAGGACTGTCTCACAGGAGAGGGGTCCCTTATGGAACAGGTTTTTCATAGCAAGCTGTTAGGGTTGCACACATTGTATGAGACCATTACCCACTGTGGGTCAGCAGAGGGTTGATTGGTGAGGAGCAGCAGCTCTGCTTCTCAAATGTGTTTTGCAGTGTTTGTGTAAACCAGATGCTTTAGAATTAACTCTAATTGTGCAGAATACACTGGTCTGAGGGTGTACCTGCAGGCACCCCCAAGCAGGCATCACCTGGCCTGGGCTCTGGGCTCCTTTCTCATGTTGAGATAAACTTTGGCAGGTGATGTGAAAGTGGGTGGTGGAGGCAAGGTGCACTGGAACAGGTCATGGATGATGTAACTTTTGTTCTAAATATACCCTGAGGGTGTGAACTGATGTCAAGTCTGGTCTCCTCCAGCTGGCCTTTGCCACTTGGTGTGCTGCTTGTGCTGCAGTGGTGTTTGCATGCACACAGCCTGGTTTACAAAGCTGCTTTGTACATGGGTTTGCCTGCCCTCCTCATGTGCTGGCCACTCCATACGAGTAAGATAGTGAGGGGGGTATTCATTAATTTGTTTTAAAAGCAGCCGTGTGCTTGTCATTCCTTGGTGGGTCAAAATGCTCTGAAGTCACCCAGTCCTCAGCTTGCTGTTTTAATTAAAAACACAGCCCCTGAGAAGAGGCTTGTACTGTCTCCAACTCTCCCAGGCAGGGCAAGTGTTAGTGCAGCAGAGTGTGAATCGCTCGCCGAGAGCCATCCTCTGCCCTGGCCTCACATCTATTACCAAGTGTAAACTAAAGAGCTGGCCTTTGTCACAATATCCAGGGTAAGGGCTTTCAAAAAGTGCTGCAGGCTGACATGGAAAGATTGCAAAAGGCTGCAGCCCTTGACCTCAATAAAGGCTTCAAAGGAAGATCCTGAAAAGTTTTTTTTTTTTTCAGCACAAAAAAGATATTCTCCTGGTAATGTAGCAGCCAGCATGCTTTAACAGCTAAAACTACATCAAGACTTCTGCTGACTGGGTGAAATGGTATCTTTGGTTTGCATGTAAATGCTTTTTTTGCTCCATTAAAAAAAAAGAATGTCTTACAGGATGAAGGTCCCAGCCTATGCAAGCAGCCCATCTCCACAACTGAGCTGGGCAGTGTGTGTGTGGAGGAGGAGCTGGGAAAGCAGAGCCACACAGGTGCCAGTCCCTGTGTTCCTGTAAAGGGCTGGCATGCTGCAGTCCCACTTCCAGGGAGAGAGAAGACCATGGTCTTCTCAGCAAAAAGGGCGGGGAAATCTGCAACTGCTCAGGCACCCTCCTTTGCTGTGGGGCTCTCTCTGTCCCTGGAGTGGCACAAGTCTGGGGGGCAGCAGGAGCACAGGGGCTGAGCAGCACAGGGAGGAGGCAGCACTGCAGGGCACAGTGCAGCTCTGTGGGAAGAGCCTGCTGAGCTCACACAGTGCTGGTGCTGCTGCTCACTTGGCCGTGGCCATGGCTTTGGCCAGGCTCCCTCCCAACAGCTTTGGGCTGCGCCAGCTGTTCAGCTGCCTGGTGTCAGGGCTGTGCTTCAGCACAGGCCAGGTCCTTCACTTTGCCTGCAGCATGGGCACCCCTCGCCTGCCTGTAAGTCCTGAGGCCAGGGACAGCTCCGCTCTGCCTGTGCGCTGCAGTGCCCAGCTGGGTGGCGTTCCTGAGTCTGGGAACCAGGCGCTGGCTGCTGGCAAGAGGGAGACCAGGGCAGCTCATCTGGCCAAAGCAGTTTGTCTGTAATCAAGCTGAAAACTGTCATCCTGTCTCACCTCCTGCCTGCAGCCTGCTCAAGGCCTCGAACACAGGCCGTGGGCAGCTGACCCTCGCTGTACCCAGTGCTGCAGGCAGAGCACGGAGCTCCCATCAGTGACAGTTTTCCAAACCTTTGTTGATTGCAAATGCTTAAGGTCTCCCAGGAGCTGCAAGCCCCTGTGTAGGGAGTGGAGGGTGATAAGGACCTGGTTTGGCTGTTCCCCACAGCCCAAAGATAATGTCCATGGGACAAAGGTCAGGTACGACTGCCTACTGTCAGTGGCTCTCTCCTTGCTCAGTCATCCCAGTGCTGTTGTGGACCTGGAATCCAAGTGACCCCATAATAGTTGTACCTATAAGGCAAAAATGAAGAATGTTCCAGCACCAGGTAGGGAGGTTCTGTGGGCATCAAACTGTGCTAGAAAAGCACCTGGAGGCCAGTTTAGGAAGATCAAGTTGGAGGCAGATGCTTTGTCTTCTACTTCTTATACTCAGTGGGACCTGAGATGATGTGGTCTGCTGGCCAGCAGGGCAAGGGCCAAGGGGCAAACAGAGACAGGGAAAGAACTGGATTGCTTGGCTTTTAAGAATTTAACCCATAGTGTTCTTTCATTCTGGATTTTGTTTTCAAATAAAAAATGGGGAAGGATTTTGGTAACCTCATAGTATCACCAACAGTTTGTTAAAAGACTAATTGCCAAGTAGCTTATGCATGTGGGACCATTAGTAATTCTGTAGCTATGCAAATTAAAACAGTGATGTATGATTTATAGCTTTAATAATGTTCTGAAGGCTCTTAAATTTTAATCACTTGCAACATCCTTTTTAATATTCAATTACTTTATTAACTAATTAGGTCACTTGCTGAAAAAGCACATAAGGCTGGTGCTATTTTAATATCAGCTGAACATCACAAAATACCTTTGAAATGGTGTAAATGGTTTATTTATTTTAAATAGATCATTAAGATGCTATAATTAATAAATCAATTACAGAAAAAAAAAAGACGACAAGAAATTGATAGATGCCAAACCACAGCAGCAGTGGCTTCTCTGCTTGCTTTATAAATGTTCACAGGGATGCTGAACTCTGTGAACATGGCCCACTGAAGCACCTTCCTGGATAATTCATATTCAGCTGAAGGGATAAGGTTCAAGATACGCTCAGTTCATTAGAGATGCTTTTTTGTATGAATTTAGCTTTCTGATTGATAAAAGCTCCACAAATGACCTTGAAAAGTTAAAGTGTTTAAAAGGACAGCCCTCCTTTACAGCTTCTTCTTTTGTCTGTCTCCCAAAAAAAGAACCAAAGAAAGATAAAACCATAACATCTTAGTCCTGCTGATCTGTAAGGCAGAGCTGCTGTGGAAGGGAAGCTGAGCTGCCCAGCAGTGACCTACCTGCTCTACTCCAAACGGACCAGGATTGCTCCTGCCCAGAGACACAGGAGGTGTGGGAGTGCAGCAGCACTCCCACTGGCAGCAAGAACAGAGGATTGTACGCCTGCAAAACCCAAGAACAGAAAATTGTACCCCTGCAAAACCCACAGAGATGCTGCAAAACCCACAGAGAGAGCTGCTGCTCTGGAGTGCAGAGGTTTTTACACCTTCAGTTCACATCTATCTTTGATGTAAAACCTGAAGTGTGAGAAGTTAAATTTGTCACCAGTGTGGCTGCAACTCAGAACTTTAAGTGATCTTCAGTTTCAAAACTTAGTAATTAAGAGTAAGACAAATACTCATCTAGGAATGAAGTCAATCTTTTTAACAGGTTTTTTTGTGATACAAAGTGCAATAGCTGGAAAAGATCTGCAGTAATTACAGAGCAGTCATCTTCTTGTTTTAACTTCTCTTGCTTCCATTTTCTCACCACTAAAACTTGCAACCCAGGGAGCACAAAGCTTTATGCTTACAGTGATCTTTCTGCTA
The DNA here is from genome assembly GCF_027791375.1 of Indicator indicator. Lineage (NCBI taxonomy): Eukaryota > Metazoa > Chordata > Aves > Piciformes > Indicatoridae > Indicator > Indicator indicator. Next base: position 5,924,938 of record NC_072027.1, read on the forward strand.
AACTCAAGACTGCCCCTTACAACTGAGTGGCAAAAAAATTCCATATCTCAGAGTTTCCTGGGAACTAAAACGTGTGTGGGCTAAGTCCGACTCTAAAGCAGTGTCCAGGTGAGGTACAAGACTGTTAACCAGAACCAAAAAAAAATCAAAGCTGTGTCCTAGAGGAGCCAACAGTTGACAGAAACTTGTACCATTGCTGTGGCTTTAGGTAAGATCGGAGTTTTTAGCTCAGGAGAATTCTACCTAGTTAGGATTTCTCATCAAAATGATCATCAGGGCTTCATGAGGCTCCTGCTGAGCATGACTATCCATTGAAAGGAAGAACACACCAGGCTAACCTGGGCTGGAGCAGACAGCTGTGCAGAAGGGATAAGGATCCTAAAAAAATGCTAAACCCACTTCACATGTTCTGGGAGCTGCCACAGGAAACAAAGGTGCAGAACACTGCAAATAAAAGATACCAAATGTTGCTACAGGTTGGGACAACAGAGGATGTTCCACACCTTGGAACAAGCGCAGATACAGCTCTTAAGGGGTCAGAGATAGTTACATAGTCAAATGATGCCATCATCCTGTTGTACAACATGGCTCAGGGGCTGTTCCTAGTCCCCATACAAAGCCCCAGGTCTCAGTCAAGTGGATTTTTATCAGGTTCCTGTAACTTCTTCCCAGTCATTTATTCACATCGATTCCCATGTCGCTCAGATTATTTGTGTAGGAAGACCCACATCCTCTGTCAAATCAACAAAATTTAGACTGGCTGCAGTTGCAAATAAAAGGGCACCTCAAACACAACCGGTACCAAGAGAAATGGGGAGCTAAAACACAACAGAACCCACCCAGGCTTTGTGAGTCCAGCCCTCTCCCTCCACCCTTTGCCGTGAGGCTGCAGCCACCACAGAGCCACTGGCAGTGAGGAGCAACTGTTAACCTCCCCAGCTCGATTCAATGTGACAGTGACACTTCACAGCACATTGCATCCAATCTCATTTGAAGCTGACAAAGATTGTTTCTGGTTTATATCTATTGGTTTATTAATGGCCTACAGCCTCTTAAGCAGATGCATATTCATTAGATAGCCAGCTGTTAGGAGGTTCCCAGATGTCGAAAGTAGCTCAGTCTTGGAATGCATTCTCTTTTTCCCTTATCATGAAACAAAGTAATTGTAGCTCTATTAAAGAACCAGTTAATTACTGAACCAGCACCTTATGGCATGATTAAAAAAAATATCTGCAAATTCGTGAGGAGTAAAGACATTTTTGAAAACAGATGAGTTGAGCCTTTGCTGTGATCTGCACATGCAGAGCATACACAGAGGCTTGGACTACTCCATGTAAAGAACCCTCAGCTGCAGACACACAAAGTTTTGCCAGGGCACCTTCTTCATTTTCTGCATTCTGCAGAGTGTTTCTCTTACCTCTTTTTTCCTTCCCAATCTGCGCAGTGGATGCAGAAGCACCTGAGAGACATCTCAATTTTTAAAGGTCATTTTAGATGAAGGAACAAACTTCCAGCTAGATAAAACTGTAACCAGATCATTGAACAAGCTGTACAGATTGACTTACCAATTCCACAGGCCATGCCTTTCAGTCTCACAACATTAACCAGGCTCACCTACTTGTCTTTGCAACTTACTATTTTTTCCTGCCTTTCCCCACACCACTACAGGCAGCTGCCAAAAACAGGTCTTTGCAGCATGGCTATAACAACCAACACCTTCCTGCCACCACTTCCTGGAAGCTCTTCTCCCACTGAAGTGTTTAGAAGGTTAAAGCCAGCTCCAAAACAGAGTGGTTGGGGCAGAAAGGTTCCCACTGATTCTGTGTTCCTGGCTGATGGGAACAAATTGTGCAGCCATTTGGTCTATCTCATACCAAAGCAGGAGCCTCAAGGAGCAGGCACCATGGTGCTGCTTCGTCCCCAGGCCCACTGCTGAATGAGGTGGGTGCCCTGGTGACATCAAGGACAAAAAGGCAGAGCTACTGAATGCCGCCTTTGTCTATACTGCTGGAGACTATCCTCAGAGGGCTCAAAGCAAGTCAGGATAAAGGAGGAGTTTGCCTTGGTTGATGAGGACTGGGTTAGGGATCAGTTAAGCAATCTGGACACCCATAAATTTATGGGTCCTGACGGGATGCATCCATGGGTGCTGAGGGAGCTGGTAGAAGTCATTGCTAGGCCACTCTCTATCATCTTTGGTAATTCATAGGAAACAGGAGAGATGCCTGAGGAATGGAGGAAAGAAAATGTCACTAGTCTTCATAAAGGACAAGGAGGACCCAGGTAACTATAGACTGGTCAACCTCACCTCCATCCCTGGAAAGGTGCTGTCTCCAGGCATATCAAGGATAAGAGAATCACTGGGAGCAGCCAACATGGTTCTACCAAGGGGAATTCATGCTCGACCAACCTGACAGCCTTCCATGAGGACATACCCAGCTGGATAGATGATGGTAGCACAGTGGATGTGCTTTATCTTGATCTCAGGGAAGCATTCGACACCATCTCCCACAGCATCCTCACAGCTAAACTGAGAAAGTGTGGTCTGGATGACTGAGTAGTGAGGCAGGTCGAGAACTGGTTGAAGGACTCCTCCTCCTTTGCTCTGCCCTGGTAAGGTTGCATCTTGAATATTGTGTCCGGTTCTGAGCTCCTCAGTTCAGGAAGGACCTCATGGAACTGCTTGAAAGGGTCCAGTGCAGAGCCACAAAGATACTGAAGTGGAACATCTCCCTTCTGAGGAAAGGCTGAGGGAGCTGGGGGTCCCTTGGAGGTGACTGAGGGCTGACCTCATTCATGTTTATAGATGTGAAGGGTGAGTGTCAGGAGGACAGAGCCAGGCTCTTCTCAGTGATGTCCAATGATAGGACAAGGGGCAATGGGAGCAAGATGGAGCAGAGGAGGGTCCACATGAAGATAAGGAAAAACTTTTTCACTGTGAGGGTGACAGAACACTGGAAAAGGCTGCCTAGAGAGGTTGTGGAGTCTCCTTCTCTGGAGACATTCAAAACTCACCTGAATACATTCCTGTGTGACCTACTCTAGGTGATCCTGCTCTGGTGGGGGGTTTGGACCGTTCAAGGTCCTTTCCAACCCCTAACGTTCTGTGATGCTGTGAAGAAGCAGCCATGATCCAATCACCAACAGAGGAAGAAGAGGGCAGCTTCTGTTCCCATGCTGCAGGCAGAGCTCCTTGGGGGAATAATTGGAAGTGTGCAGGTATTAACAACAACTAAAAAAGTTTCAAGTGAAACACTTAATTTGACTGCAGAGTTTTAACTTGTGTTCAGTGCCATTAGGCTTGCCTGAAACAGCTTTCAATTTCAGTCAGTGATGGCTTGGGATAAAACCTGAGGGGGGAGAAAAAATAAAATTAAACCCCCAAACCACATCTCCATGAAGAGCTTTAATCACAAGCAAGCCATGGCACTATAAAATGTCATGTGCTATAAAAGTGTTTACAGTCATGCACACAGGAACGTGGAGGCTATTTTGTAGAGCGACTGCTGGAGCAAAGGCCTCTGAGAATAAAAGTGTCTTTAGATATTTGTTATCCTGTTATAGTTGGTATCACCTTGAGTATACAATGCCTGCCTGCATTATGTAAACACTTCATTGATAAATCCCTCCCCCACCTCCCTGAAGCTGTGTCAGACTCTTCTTAGCTGACAAATAAGGGTGAAACAGATGCTGCTATAAATACCCTTGTTTAGCTGCTTTGAAGAGAATTCCTTTTGTAGAACATGGTGGATGCTCTACTTACCACTGAACTTGCACCTGTCCTGCAATTTATTAGTCCTCTGTACACATCCAGATGCACTTTTGGAATGATTCTGTAAGACACACACAGCTTGTTGGATTCTGATGCCCCTTTCTCAACTAGAGAGACATTCTTTAGAGAGGATTTCACCCATTTTAACACAACTCTTTAAAAGATTAGAAGCTACAGATTCTAGAGGTGGCAAAACTTTACCTCTTATGACTACACAGTTAATCCCCTCTCCCTATAACTATATATATATATCTTCTCCCTCTCTATATATACATACACTCTCTGTAGGCTCCCAACTCCCATGACAGTTGCTGCTTTTAAGCTTGGTGTGAAAGGACCAAGCAGCTACACTGGCAACAGTCACAGGCCTTACAGTCTGGGGTTTTAAACACTACCATGAGAAAAATAAATACTTTTTAATTATTATTTTAAAATATGCAGAGCACAACTTGTGAATAGTCTGGGGGAAGACCAAGGAAGGCAGATTTTGGCCAGGGGGCAGTAGTGGAAAGCTAAAGGCCTGCCAGTATGAGAGCACACACCCAAACGTAGGCTTCTGGGCAGTTGGCAGTTACAGCTGCACCTGGCATTAAAAAATGAAGACAGGAGCTGTACTAACACAGCAGTGTGACTGAGGTTCTGTCCAAGTTAGATTAGGCAGCAGCAAACACAACCCAGTTGATGTTCAGTCTTTTTTTTCAAAAGATGGAACCCACATTCTGCCAAGCACTGCTACCAGTGATCCACCTCCTTTTTACTGGGGGAGAGAAAAGGATAAAACTTCCATGCAGCAGGGTTGCTCACTGCAGGCTGAAGATATGTGGGAAGTTCTGAAGGAATCTTTACGGATTTTCTCTTCTGATGTTGATTTTGGTTCAGAGGCTTAGTTCTCATCTACCTGCTGACAGCCCAGCTTGCTGAAAACCTTCTTTTCACACTCCATACAGCCATCTTCATCATTAAGACACTGATCCATAAGATGAACAATGCATGGTAGAAGCAGTGACTCCGTTCAGTAGAACTGCTCCATAAGCCTATAGACCCTTCATTAAGGTACAAAGGACACAACCACAGAGGTCCAGTCTAACTGACCAAATCCACTGGAGTTATTCTCACCCCTGACAGATATGCTTCACTATAATTATCTCTTGAACAGAAGCCAAATCACTGCCTCCTCTGAAGCAATGTGAGCAACCCAAACAAGGCCATTTTTGAATTCAAACCTATTGAGCCAGCTAAACCTCCCTTAAAAGGAAGCCTTATGAACAGACTCACCCTGCTCAGAAAACCTTCCAAAGCCTGGCGAGAAACGCTGCACCCCTTCAGCACGACTGAAGGCAGCAACACTGACTGCAGCTTTGGTTTGCCTTGCCACCCATCTACCACCCCAGGAACAAGCTTTCTTCTTACCATAGTTTTGCTTATATTGAACCGGTTGGAGTCTTCCCATCTGTTAGAAGCGGAGGTTTTGAAGATGATTATTCCACAGGAGTGTAAAGGTTTCAGCAGAGGAAGCAGAGCGCTCTCTCCTACTCAGCCGCTAGAGCCTGCCTTGATTACTTTGATGTAACAACACTTGAAAGCTCCTATTCTTTGAAACTAATTTAAACACATTGAATTGTTGAAAGATTAAAAACCGCAGTCAGCTAATTACACTCACTCTCATCTCTTATTCAGCAAATGAATCACTTTTCATTACCACTTAGCTGAAGTACATGAATTTCTGCCTAATTAGAAATGTTGTAGATGGAGCATTAGCAAGGCTGGAGCGGGTCAGGATATCTTGCCTGCTTCATTTTTAATTCCTAACAGTAGAGCCAGATAGGAAAGGCTTCAGATAAGAAGTCATTAAAGAATTTTAAATTATTTATAAAAATTACTTTGCCCAAATTATAATTATTTTTTTTCCCCCAAATGCTCTCATAAATGTCAAATGGAATGAAAGGAAAAGCAACCCAACATTGATTTTAATGAACATTTTAATGTTATGTATAACAGAACATTATGAATACAATGGAAACAAAGTTTTATCAATTTAATAATAAAAAAGAAATCCAACATAAGAAAAAAAAAGGGAGGCAATAAATTTCATACCTATAGTATAGTGCTTATTCTTAACAATATTCCCAGCTTGTGAATATAAGGTCTTTGTATTCCAGATCCTAGAATCATGATTCGTGTGAACATAAATGCAGAATTACCGAAGAAAAAAACCCCAAAGACCCCCAATTCATTCTTTTGTTTTCAGTAAATCAGTAAAATCTTTTGACTGCTACAGGCTTCCTTTATTAATATATATATATATTTTTTAACTCTTCTATTGGATTCCACAGCTGATAATGCCATATTTACACAAAAGAATCATTGAATGTTGTATAAAAGCTACGACCCAATGCTGCTGGATTAGGCAGGGTTATAGAGTTACATAACTGAAGTGTAATTCCCCTTGTTGGAGGTGGTGGTTTTTGTCATGATGCAAACCTATTTTTGCTCTTTGACTGCTGCTGATGGCCTAAACCAGTGGCTCCACAGGGATACTGGTGGTACAAAGGATGCCAAGTGCCACTGTGAAAAGAACTGCAAGAAAGTGCATACTCTGGAGTTCTCTGAAAGGAAACCTTCCAGCAGTCTTGGATAAAGCATCTCCCAGACTCGCACTGGATCTCAGATATAACAACAGACCCCAAAAATCTGTTATCACCAAATTGCTGAGAGGATTTTCACAATAAAAATTTGGGTAATATAGCAGTGTGGTTGGAACATTAGCAAAAGTATATATACATTCCAGGTCCCTTTGAATTAGCCATAATCACATATGTAAGCCATTTTTTGGACAAAAATATATATTCTTATAAAAAACTGATCATATTACTTGAGTGACTTCAATTGTGGACTCAGTGGTAGTAAAAGGAATGATCCAACTATGACAAAGTGATCAGGGAGAGGGGGAAAAGAAAGTCAAGCTCTTCAAGAGAAAAAGAAAAGTATAAAATTAGATTCAAACATTTTTACCCAAACCCCAATTCCAGTCTTCCATCAAGTCTCAAAGTTAAAATTTGTTCTTCTACCTAGGAAAAGTTTTTTGGTGGTCTCGATACAAATTATTGTTGCAAAATCATCTAACACATTCCTCAGAAGAACCTTTCACCTCTCCAGAATTTGAACACTAGTTATTTCAACACTTACAAAATAGCTTTTGGTTATTTTATGTAGACACTTTAACTGGTAAAGAAAAAAAAAAAAAAAAAAAGAAAGTATTGATCAGTGTTTCCCACCCTTTTCCCAGCTATATTTGTGCAGCTAAAAATCCTTCATTCAGTCTGCCCAATTCCTTTAATTTTATTTAATTTTATTTCATTTATTTTACAATCTTTATTTGCTAAAATTGGCAAAATTTGCAAAGGCATCTTGCTTGGGTTGTACAGTCCCAGGAGTCAGAGAGGTCATAGCGATATTGGGTACCCCCATTCCTATTGTGCCTGTCAAACCCATTCCTGTAGCTGGCACTCCCATGTTCATGTTCATTCCCATCATTCCTTGGTTCATCATAGGTGTAGGTCCCATGGAGGTCATTCCCATCGTACCTGACATCACAGTGGGCATTCCCATCCCCACAGGCATGGGGCCTCCCATCAATGGGCCTGTCTGGGGTCGAACAGGCATCATATTAGGCTGAGGACTGAGGTTCACGGCTGCAAAGTTTTGAGTCATGACATTCATGGGTTGTTGCATATCTGCCAGAAGAAGAGGACACAAAAGTTAGTAATCAGAAGCTGATGCTGAAGGTGCTCATGTATTTTAAGAAACTTATATAGCAACTGCTGTGAACAGAGGCACAATGGCCTAAACTGTAGCTGTTTTGGTCCTTTCTTCATTTTCTGTGTGAAGACACAGAAAGCTTTTGTATAAATTTTATTTTAAGCAGCATTTTATAACAATAGATGCTGCTACGCGCCTTCTGCAGAGGTTCTGGAGATCAGGAATCCTGAAATCAAGACAAAATAATGGTGCAAACCCCACAATATAAAGCATGCACTAATACCAACCTCCTAGCATGACAGGCTCCATTTAGAAACTAACACTTGTGCCAGAGCCATCACAGTAGTTTGAGAACCAGTTAATTAGGAAAACAGCAACTGACAAAATACTCCACCTCCAGGACAAGCTGCTGAACACATGCAGGGCTCAGCATGCATGCAAACAGGGAAATAATCACTCACTTTGTTGCTGCATCATGGTATTAAGCGTTGGTTGCTGGGGTTTGGAAGGCTGCATCCCAGGTACTAAATTGTCCAAACTGATATTTACACTGGGATCTGACCAAGTTGTGGGTAGAGTCTTGCCTGCATTCTTCTGGACCATCTCTGTGCTTGCATTATAAAGAGGGTTAGGCTTCGGCATCATGGTGTTCACACTTTGCAGAGGCTAAAAAAAGAGAAGCTTTGTTGGGATTCATTTGCAACAATTTACTAAAGGAGTCAAAACTAAAACAGAGATTTTTAGCCATGAACTTCAGCTCTTTTGCACCAGTGTTGCCACATGCTGTTGCACCACTAAAATGGGTTAAAAGACTATTTTTGTAAGCTAGCATCAGGCTCCCAAATCAGTATATGGAATGACAGTGATAATCTGCAGTCAAGTTTTGACTGCACATTCTGTGGAGGAAGGTTTTAAGCTTTAACATATGATCAACCTCTTCCTCCCCAACAAAGCAGCAACCTTTCATAGAACAATGAAGTCCATCTCAAGAAAAGACTGGCTTAAAAAGTGTTCAATGTTCTTGAAAAGCCTCCTTTTCTCTTTTTAGGAGGCTACTCAAACATTTCTGGACAAAACTTTCTTAAGAAATGTTGGTCACCTCATCTGAGTGATCAGGTATAGATTCCAGGAGTGGAATGGATTCATTTTCAGTGTTGTGATTGAGAAGAAAGCAAAAGATTCATTGAGAAAGGTCATTAGCAAACTGTAAAAATAGCAGCATACCTGTGACCTTGACATGGGTAAACTGACACCCATAGCATTGGAGTTCATCATAGAGAAATTCATACTTAGTGAGGTGGTCATGGTTGTCTGAGAGGGGCCCATCAAATCAAAAAGATCAGTAGAATTTAAAGCAGCTGGAGGCTGGCTAGAAGCTGGCTGTGAGCTACCAAAGAGCTCTAGAGCTTGCTGCTGTGTCGTGCCGCTGAAGAGTTCTCCAGATGAAGCACTGGGACAAGGAGAAGCTTGGTTGAAGGCACTCCAGTCACCAAAGTCTCCATTTCCACTTGTTGCTGTCCCTGAAAGACAACAGTGAGGAAGGAAGGAAGATGAAGAGAAGAAAGGCAGAAGATTTAGAGAAAGGCACTGAGCAAATGCCATATTCCATGAACCGAAACAAATGAGAGCTGATCTGTGTCCGTCCGGATTAACATCTGCAGGTAGAACCTCCATCTGGACATCATTCCCTCTCATGAATATTCCAACAATTTTAACAAGGTAGCAAAGGAAATATGAAACACCCATGCACATAAAGTAGAAGAACGTTTGATAACATGTCACCTGTGGAGGCAAGACAAGTAGGGACAGGTTTTCTTTAGCTGAAATACAACAGGAAGGTAACAGGCACAGATTGGAGGCTGTAGTCAAAACAACACCTAAAACTTTGGTAATATTTAACAACTTTTTACCTCAGCACTCTGGTGTTTGCAGAGAGAACAGTGCCCAGGAAGGAGACACTTGATAAAACAAATTCCATCACAATACATCAAAGACAATGACTTCAAAATTTGGTTATATACAATTAGTAGCTCTTTGTATAAAACAATGCTGATGGAAATAAAACCCCAGAACTCTGAAAGCAGGTTGCAGAGAGTTTATTTGAGGAAGGAATAATTTCTTCCCACCATATGAAGTGCTCATGTAAAACATTAAGTTTTCTAAATTTGATTCCTGAACTAAATGCCTTGGCTTGCTGAAGCAGAAACTCAGTCTTGGATCTAGCAATTCTCAGCAGAAGTTTTGCTGAATTCTTAGTTTATTATCACTTAGAAGCTGTTTCACTTCACTATAGCAGGGGTTTTGTTGACAAACATTTAAAACAGCAACTGACAGCCCTCCCTGTATCTTACTATGAGGAGTCTAACGGTAGAAATTGTCTGTGGAAAATTGCAAGGGAGCCCATTTCAGGATCCCAGATGTCCAGAGACAAACCACTGAACAGAAACTGTGTCGTAACCTTTGAATCAAACAGGAGCTGTTATCTCCCTCAAAAGCATGCTTTCCTATTAATGAGAAAAGGGTTACTTCACAAGAGTGATTACAAAAGCAGCTACAGGAGACACTAAAAATAAAGCAACACCATTTAAACAGCTTTCATTGCTACAAGAGTGAACCTTGTTCCAAGTCTGGAGCGTTGTATGGGTCAGTTATTTGATTACAGCACTGACAGACTTTTGGTACTTCATCTGGAAGTCTCAAGCAATGTCACTGCCATATGAAATGAACTCTCAGTTCTAACAAACAGTTCAACCATCCCTTGGGTTTCTTTTGATGAGCGAATGCAGACTCAAAGACGTCAAAGCTGAGGTGGAAGGATCCAGTGCCAGTTTCCACTTCCTAACCTACACAATGGCTAGTTCTATACTGACCAAGCATAGCAATCATTCTACCCACTCAAAAGGTATCTGCAGTCTTTTATACTCCATGTAAGTAATTATCAACATGCACCTTTGACCTTTCGTCATCTTTACCTTTACCTACACATTTGAATTTAAAGAATAGTAGGAGAGTAAATCTGTTCATAAAATCCAAGTATTGCCAACAACTTCAGTGCACGAAGCAGACTAATATTCATTAGCTTGGGGCCTTACTAGAACATTTGCTTTGATCTCCCTCAAAAAGAGGGCCTATATTAGAATGTTTCAATTAGTATTACATATTAAAAATTAAAACCTACTTTAAATATTCCTGATAGATAAGTAAATGCTGAGTGTGCTGCTTCTATGTTCAGACCTGTGCACTGAGTACCAATAATGGAAGTGGGGGTAAAAAAGGATAAGGTTTTGCCCCTTCAGTGGAACTTCAAAGATGATTAATCAAGAAGGAAAAGTTTCCTAGAGGGGCTTACGCTGTTCAGGAATGATTAATCATTTCACAGGACTCCTTGTCCCTTGCATAATGGTGATTGGAACAGATTAATCATGTTAATGCAGATAAAGGATTGTATCAGTTTAGACTATATTAACACACAAATTATTTGCATAGTAGGCGGCTTTGTGTTTGCAAAACAACTTCATTTTGACTAAGAAAGTCTATATAAAAAACTAGAGTAGCTCTTTCCTACCAAACAAATTAAAGGTGATTTAACTAAGCCATGCCCAGTACAGTCTTCCTAACACAGCAGAAAATAAAGGCAGAGATATAAACACGCTGACTAAAAGCTGGCTCGCAGGTAGGTTTGCTGGTCAACCTCTTTTCTGTTCTGTTCTTATTCTGGACTTAATCCTAGAGCCCTGCTGAGAGCCCCCAGTCAAACACCACTACTGCCTGAATTAACTTCAGCAAAGACAGAGAGCCAGCTCCCTCCACTCCATGTTTGTTTGAAGCGCTGTCCTGTCTGAGTGGCACCATAGGGTCCTAAAAACATTCCACCAGAAGGAAGCTGATTGCTTTAAGTAGCTTCCCAGTATGTTTTTCTTTTTCAGTTCAGTTTTAAAGGGAGACTGTGGCCATGGCTACGGAACAGCTTGTATGCTGGCATGCAAAGTGACTGCACATGCAGTGAGCCAACTCTATGGTTACATGACAGCTCTAAACTGCATGCCATGCAACCAGGACACAACTGACTGTGGGCCCAACAAGCATGACTTAAATCTTGCTCTTGTGATTAGCAGGCACTTGTTCATGCCTGACTTAAGTGAGATCTGGATATCTTTTATTTAACAGGCTTCTCTAGAAGGGAGAGACTGCAACAAACTGTTATTTAGCCAAGCTAAAGTAAACTGTTGGTCAGCCTCATCCCACAAATGGACATAAGCAACTGCAAAAGCCATTGGCAAGGTGTATGGAGGACATAACTTGACTGAATTCCTTTCCAAAACAGAAGGCCTTCAGTAAACCAGGCATTATTGGAAGCTTTCGGAAGAGCTTATCTCAGGCTCTCCTCGTTATGCCACCCAACAATGCCAATATAATGATGTCTAAATAATTACAGATTTTGGGGAGATGGGTGGAAGCCCAGATCAGCTGTAGGTACTCTTTATTTTCCTATCACAGGTAGGCTGCTATTTTCCATTGAACATGATCTCACCTTCTCACTTTGTTCAACTTACCCATTTAATTTACTGCCCTGCCCATATCATTAAAGCTCCTAAGTCCAATCTGAATCCTCTGCACATATCTGGAAGCTATAAAAAGCAGCACAAACCCCTTTTAGCAAATTTGCAGTTCAGAGCAGTATCATAAGGAAGAAAACCAGACTATCAAGCCCTTCATGCAAGTCTTTTCATCCCACCAGGGTAGTTAACTTTTTTAAAATAATTAATACCTACCTGTATCTGAAAAGCTTGCAAACTGTTACTTGAAGCATCAGAAAAATGACTTTATTGCAAATAAAATAGTTGAATAACCTTGCATAAAACATGAAGAAGACTATAATGGTTAATTATCTGAGTGGTCCTATCTCTAGAGCCAATTTTCCTATCATTTTGGACACACAAATACTGCCATCTTGCAGCATTGACTGCTGTAGAACTCTAATTAAAATAGCACCTTACCCAGAACTGCAAAGCTGGGATGTGATGCGTTCTTTTTTCAATTGTTTGGTGACCAGCCAACATTTAGACCCATGTGTTTATTTCAGGTTGCCCTCTTCCACTCTAGGAGTCACATCTTATCTAAGTGCATTTCAAAATTAGACTTGGAGCTATGCTTTATTATACCCTTTATTATATCCTGTTCATTAGATGAACAGGGATATTTGCAAGTCCTACTAACATTTGTCTGGAACACAGTTCATTTAAAGTTTCAGGTCCACTAAGCCATGTGCTGTACCAGACAGCAGCTAACTTCCTTATTATAGCACTTGTGGCCCAGTTACATAAAAATAGTTTGCCCTGGAAAGGGAAGTGGCTTCCCCTCTCTGTGCCCAAAAACAGCATTTCAATATGTAAATTAATCCTACCTTGTGATGCTGGGAAACTTGCTGAAGCAGCAGCTGAACTAAAATCAGCAAATCCTCCAAATGGGTCAGCTGGTCCACCTAGAAACAGAAGCAAGACAAATACTGTTGCAGGACTCTGCAAAGATCCAATGCAACAACTGCACGTGGGATTTATTAAGACAAGATCCTGTATTGTTGATTATCTTGGATTTACTGATTCTTCTAAGTTGGCATTGCTCTCCCTGTTCATCACCATAGTACATTTTACAAGCCTGAGCAACAATAAACTGGCTTCTTTCCAACTGCCTTGCAGACTTTGCTGTTTTCTTTTCCTAGTAGAAAGGCAGGGTTTTGCTATCTCTAAAAATAAATTCAGAAAGATTTAAAAGGTTATCAAGTTTTTCGTAGTGAGGGATGTGACTAGTTTGGCAAGTCTGAAAAGTTAAAACTTTGGAAGTGTAATATATAAGCACCAAACATTCTTGCTGTATAACAAGTTAATTTATTATGCTTACTATGAAAAATTACACGTCGCCTTATATTTACTTTTTGTGTTACTTAAAGCATGAATGATTCTGCAACGATCTTGAATTGGGGATTCAAGGACAGAGCTTGCATTTGTGTTCATTTTTTTATAAGTTTGCTTCCTTTCTACAGCAGGAACATTAAGTTTTCCAGTCAGACATTTGTATGCAGCATATAAATTATTAACTCCTGAATACAGCACAGTAACAATTTTCCACTAAAAAACAGAGCCAAGGTATAAAAACAGAAGAAAGATTTAAGAATCATATTGGAAAGCCTTTTTTTTTTTTTAATAAACAAAATGAACAGTTTACAAAAACTAAAGATATAAAGCACCCTGTTGTCATTGTGGAGTATTCCACTGACCTGAGAAAGCCAAGAAGCTGACCTTATTTGTTTGTCCTCAAAGATTTCACCTCCAAGCAGCCCTATCCTTAGAAGAAGCTGCAGCAGTTCAATTATTTTGCTTTTAGTGTTATGCGTACATTATATAGGTTACATCACAGCTGCTTAGCCTGCAGTGCTTAGAAACTAGCCAGGTGGGACTGGAACATCTGTGCTGCACTCAAACACCACCAGGGACAGCTTCCAACATCTGGTGCCATTTCTGAATTGTCTTATCGCTGCAAGACATTCTGCCCCATCTGCTGCTCTCAACTGGGTTAATTAAACTAGAACCATCTCCTTTTTAATAAATGGCTAGCAGTAATAAAAGGAACCATTCACTTTCTAATACATGTGTACTTGTATTTCTTTTTAATGTTATTTTACTGTAGACATTGCCAGGAAGGCAACTGCTCTTCCAAGGGGAAAATGTCTTTTCTTGCCGAGTGCGTAGCACACGATATAAAACATGAGAAGATGGCTGCTGATTTTTCAGAAATACAGCACTGCTGAAATCCTTTTAGCACCTTTTTAAGAGGGAAAAGATGGCACACAAAGATCAGTTTCTTCAGTTCAAACTCTGAAGTGATCAAATAAGCAACTTCTACATGTTTATATACAAGTTTTAGACTGCAAGTTGAAAATGAAAAAGCGTAGGGCAAAGCAGTGAGCTGAGAAACTGTTCTGATCATGTTTACTCTGCCTGCTGCAATGGACATTTTCAAATCATTTTGTCATCACATGTCCTTACAGAGTTCAGAAGAGGTCAGTGATTTGAGGTTTTAGATCAGAAGGAGCAAGAGAGATGACACTCTGGACTACATCCTACAAAAAAAACATATATATAAAAATCAATGCTCTCATGCTATGTCTATGAGCCCTGGGCTGTTGGAGAAAGTACCTGGGGATTAATTTAATTTAAAAACCAGAGGTAAGTTCAAACTCAATAACCCCTTAACATTTTCAGTCAAGTCAACTTTTTCTCCAACTCTACTGCCTGTTTTCAAATGAAACAGAGTTCCAGAGAGAGCTGACAGAGCTTAAGCTGAATGCAGGAACTCTCTAAAGAAAGGTATCACAGCTAAGATTAAAGAACCTCATCTCTAGTAACACCAGCAAGTCTAAGCACAGATTCTACATCTCAGCTTGCTCCTTTATGGCAACCAGCTGTCCCACTCACATAATGAATTGTGTTGCTTTAGTAATTTCTAACCCCTCAAGCCTCACCAACCTTCTTCCACATCTCTGCACCTGAAAATACATAGGTAAGCAAATCTGGAGTTCCTTGAATTCACGCCACTTCCCTGCCAGTTCACTCACAGGACAGATCAAAGGCTGCATTTGACCCTTTCCCTGTGTCTTGCCTGACACTGGGAATGTTCCCACACCCTGTGCTGCAAGGAACAGTGGTCATAACAAGTGACCTGCACGTGAAGGACAGTGCTAATCTTCTCAACATGAGCTATCCTCAAAGATTCCCATGCGAGATCTGTAACTACAAATGAACCCTTTCCATCTGCCTTCCCAGGTCAGCAAAGAGGTTATTTAGCAGGACCAGATGCTAATAAGCCTCTTCTCAACACCATTTCTAAATGCTGCTTTGGAAAAAAGAAAAAAAAAAAGTAGAAGGAAAAAAAAACGCAAAAAAGAGAAAAAGGCTCACTACAGCAAAGAATCAAACTGATGAAAGGTTCAAATACACTGGAATGTGGAAGCTGCCATAGATCTGCTTGAAATACAGGAAGGCTCCATTTGAAGTAAAAACAACTATTCTCAATGTGATTATTTTTGTACACAGCAATAAAAACACATGTACATAAATAACCCCCAAAAAAGACCCTAAATTTCTTTTCCCCTAAGAACTGGATAGAAATGATATTTATTGGGGTAGTGATTCTGATCCAGGATCTTATAGTTCTACAGATGTACAATGAACACCTTTGTGTATGAACTTCATAAAGCAGGAAATAATGCAAAGTAACTTGTTCCTTAAATATGAGTGCATTTGTGCATAAAAGAACAGATGCATGAAATAAAATTCATTTCTTAACCTTTAAGACTTAACACATTTCAGAACAGATATATAAAGTTTATCTACTTCCCCCAAAATGAAAGTGCACAAAGTTTTAAAGAGAAGTCAGAAATAAAGACACAGACAGATCTCTCATACTAAATTACCATGACAATTTCCCTCCCCTCCAACAGAGTTTTGATGGATTTTATATTCTATTAAATACTTACAGAATTATCATTTTGGTAGCCTAGTGATGAAAGAAACTGTGTCATACAGAGAGTTCATAATACTGACTTTACTCACAGACTGTAATAAAAATATCTAGGGTGATGTATTACAGGAGTTCTCTCAACGAGGCACCAAGACATGCCATAGCTTCAGGCAGCAGTGAGAGCAGCCTTTACACATGCACAAATGCAGCCACCTTGCAACATGAGAGGGACTTCAACCACTGGACTGCCAGTTTTGGTATGGTCTCTGTGGTTTCACATTGTCTTTCCAACAAAGACTGGAGCAGAGTACCTGTCCCCAGAATACATTTCTACAAATCAGGAGAACTCTTCTCACATAGAAGAGAAGTTGCTTACTTATAATGGAGAGAAGTTACATGGAAGGATTCTATGAATTCTATGAAAACACACAGGCTTTTATCAGAACAGTATTTTATTTACTGTTCAAAGTGATCTTTAAACAAAATTCTGCCCACTCCCAACTGTGCTATTATACCACAACTCCTTTTTCTATTCCATGCTAGCCACAATCAGAACTGTTCATAGTAGGAATCCATAAGCACAGTAACAAATCTTCAAAGTTTCGGATTTTAAAATGCAAACCACCAAACCCCTGAACTCCTCTATCAATCCTGAGTGCAATGCATTGAATATTAACATACTCCTAAAAAGGAGCTGCAGTTTGAGTGTAAGTCCATATGAAGGTTAATGGACATAAAATGAACAGCACATTTAGAGAGCAAAGGGCTATGTTTTATGATGACTAATTTGACTTTTAGGCAGCAATTTCTTTTTGGTAGTAGGATTGGGATCAGCCAAGTGCCAAGATAAAATTAGATTAAGAAACAAGTTTTCCATATGCTTTATATGAAAGCCTATATGAAGATGATCTAGCTGCCTAGCCTGTGAGAAATGTTGGAATGTGAATGTATTGCACTTGCTTTTAGAGTTAATTATAAATAACTGTGTTACAAACACAGCTTCTGACAGACTGATCTGGCAGCTAATCTTTGTGCCGCTAACACTCATTGGTCCCATGCAATAGCACAAACAGTATCTTGCTACAAGAGGTTCTAGAACACTTAAAAAAATACAGCTGTCAGTTCTCACTTTGTCTACTGCTTTTTAACTATGTAACAACACACAGGTTTATCCTTAGAATTGGTTCCAAATAGGCATTAAGAAAATAAAACTAAAGCATGCCTACCTGTTGAGGCTGGCTGGCTAGTTCCATCAAACAACAGATCAACCAGGTCATTAGATGACTTGCTGCCAGAGGGTACAGAAGCCTGAAGAAGAAATTACACAGCAGATCTCACCTCATGATGTCATCACTTATCTCAAATGACTTTGAGAAGGTTTCTGGGTTTTTTATTTTGCTTTGGAGAGATGGCAGACTTGTCTTTGAAGCCAACAATCACTGGTACATGGCTGAATTTAAAATCAAATACTGGAGAGCTAGTGGCTCAGCAGGATTATAACAACTGAAGAATTTGTTAACTTTTCATTATGTGTGCAGGTTTTTATATTTTATCTTTGCTTTCCTGAAGAGAGTAAAACACAGCACTGACTATATTAAAGAAATTCTACACCTTAAAGCAATCACACAATCAGTTATAATGAAACTGTTCCACAGCCTTTGAAAATCCCAACTAAACATTTCTGATAAAACAGTTCTCATGGTGGCTGCGTAACAAAAATCCTGATCTAGAAATTGTCACACAGAGAGATCAGAAGAAAAGAGTTTTCAAAATCATGTTCTATTGTGCTCTTCTGCTGTCTCACCTTTGCTGTAGACTGTGCAGTGTGAGCAGCAGCATTCTGTTCTGGACTTGCTTTGTCCCCTGTATAATGTGCTGCTGCTCCCAAGTCAATGGTTTTTGAAGGATTTGCTGTGCGTTTGTGTCTGGTGGTTGTAGTTTCTGTAGCCTGTGTAATATGAATGTGTTTTGTTGTCACAGTCTCCTCTTCATCTTTAAATTCAGCTTTGGGAGATTTACCTCTTCTTGATTTTTCCTCATCGCTGTCACTAGAGAAACAAAAGCAATAGAACACCATTTGTGATGGTTGAGTTACTTAAGTGGACACTGGGCTTAAGCCACAAGTTTTGTTCACTCTAGGTCCTCGTAGTAATGGTTCAAGACAAAACCACTGCTTCTTCCTACATTTGAGAAAGGAAATGTTTTACTCTTACATAATGCTTCCACATAACACAGTGCTGCGCAAAAGCGACGAGGAAAAGTAAGTTTTGTTAAACACTAACTGCAAGGCCATGGCAGAGGGTAACAGCAAATCAGTGTTCCAACACAGTACCTTTAATTACCTTCTGACAGAACTCCCCCACACATTACATAACACTTGAGCAACAAGTGAAGTTGGCAGGTCTGCTCAGTATTTACACCAGGAGACAGAACGCAGTGAACCACGTACAGGTACTAGCTTTCAGGTTTCAAGGATTCCATTCCCATTTCACCTCCTTCCCCTTCCCAGAGAAAACAGGCTTTTATATTCTTTAAGATGTTTGTGGAAAAATAACGTTTACAGAATTAGGCAATGAAATTATACTGTTCATTTTCTACCAGAGAACACACATTTATTCTGGAAATGGAAAAGAACAAAAGTGTCACCATTTTACGTGAAAACTTTTTAGATGTCACTGTGTAATATTGTTTCATCTGGTACATTCTCTACTTCTGTATTTAAAGTCTTTCACAAACAAACCAATTGCCCCCCACCAACAGTCATGTTGCCAGTTACTATCAAGATAAGATTTATACATAACAGTGAAAATTGCTGTAGAGAAAGCTTAAATATATTGAAATGTATTTTGAAATAGTAATTCCCTTAGCAACACAGCTGAAAGTGGAAGGGTTTTATATTTTAATAATGCATTAGAATACTAAAACTGCAAAATTTAAGAAAGGCTGTCCCTTTGTCAGTGGGAATATGACAGTAACTGCAATATACTCTGGAGGGTAGCCTTTGTTCTCTCTTAACAATAGTGGGCTTTTTGGAATATATTGCATGTGTCATTTCCTCTACACATTACCTCCTTACCACCGGGGATGGCTCAATTCGTTAACGTCAGGAACAGAAAAGCTCACTCCCTCTTTCAATGTTTTACTTTTTAGAAGGAAAATGTCATAGCTGCTGGCCAGCCCAGTGTCTACTGGCATTTGCTTGAGCCAGCCTTACACAGACAAGTGAGCTCAAATGGCACCACCTAACCTTACCCTTCCAAAGCACTTCAACCAACTGACTGACACTGCTGCAGTACTGGATTTCTGCTGAGAGCCCACTGTGTGCACAAGTACAGCAAAGGGTATGCTTGGCCACATTGTCATTTGCAACATCAGGATTTTAACACAAACCCCCAGAGAAGATGATCTGCAGGCTAGCAGGGTACATCCTAAAAGCCTCAGAAGACTGTGGATGATGTTACCTTTTAGATGCACTTTGAAAGTATCTAAGGTAAGAACAACTTCAGTTAAGGCTCAGCCTCTTAAAACCTGCTGTAATGTGTTTCTTGTCATCACCAGAGAGCCTGCCTAGTCCATACAAATATTCTGTGGATTAAGGAAGTGACTGGCAGTCTGATCATGCAGCTGTTCCTACAAACCTGGTGGAGATCAATCTCAATAATGTAAGAATAAAAAATAGTGAGTCTTTGGCCATCTACAGCAAAAGAAGTGTCTAAAAGCTTTTGAGAAAAGAAATTAAAGACTTATGCAAGAAAGCAAGACAAATACTGCAATACTCAATTTTCTATGACAACCTGTACTGCTTCCAAACTATCTCAGGAGATCTGCTTTATATTTTCCTTTAATGGCCACATTAACAAGAATAACAACAAAAAAGTAATTACAGATTAATGTTCCCTTGAAGTCTCTGTGCTCAGAATAGTAAAATTGCAGTACTTCATCTGAGAATTGCAGATTGAATTTAAAAATAAAAATTATAGCTAGCATTGTACCAAATAATTTTTACAACTTCTCAAAGGAAGTACATGGCTGCAACTTCCAGATATCAAAGTATGGATACATGCTCTTCTACTATGCCTCAAGGGTTTTGTGGTGTGGAGACTTTTTGAACATTCTTTAAAGGCAATGAAATTAGTTTACTGATACTTTAAGACTAACTGAATGATACCCTGATACAGAAGTAATCCTTCAGGTGGAAGTCGTTGCATCTTTTTATAGACATACTAGAAGTTTTGCTTTCTTTCTATTCTGTTACCCACAGCAACCTTTCTGAACACCAGAGAGAGACAGATTGACAATTTTAGGAATTCTTATGAAAAAAGTGTAATTTCAGAAGAATCTCTGTGTATCTGCAGGTAGTTTAAAAAACAGAACTTCAGCACACAAGGCTGGATTCAGGGAAGCAATGGGTTTATTTACCCAAGACCTAAGAACTAACAAGCACCATAAAAGAAAAACAAGATGTTTTCCCACCCCAGGAGGGTATTGTTGCTGGTCTTCTCTGTTACCAGGGGATAATCCAATTTGCCCACAGCAGTACTAACACTTTATTCTAAAGACCCAAAAGCAGACTAGGCTCCTCCAGCTAGTTGTGTGAACTGTAGTTTCACTCAAATCTACTGTAAACTCAAGCCAGCTATATCACAGGTCAAGCTCTTAGCTACTTCAAGCACTCTTTCTTTCTCTGCAGACTACTAGCTTTGTTAGTAGGGTCAGAATCCAGAAGTTTGGCCAAGTTCTTCTGGTCTGTATAGTGGAGGTAAAGATTGCATCAGCCAAATTCCATTAACCACTGTAAGGATATGTAGGTCATGTTTATTCTTTGTGTTCCTAGACCTTTATTAGCTTTACAGTACATAAAGTAATAATGATTTATAAAGCTGTTAAGATAAACAATAGAACATACAATAGTCAATTTGCCAGCTGAGAAGTATCACCATTTAGTCACTTTTTCAAGAGAAATAGCAACTTAATTCAATGTTATTATAGAGCAGGAGGCTAGAAATAAAGTAGTCCATTTTGGAGGCTTCTTTCATGTTAAAAAAAAGGCATAACCATAGACCTGCATAGATTTCATAAAGCATTTACAAGAGAATGTTATATCGTTGTCAGCCTAAGTCACATTATTAAAATGTCATGTTTCTTTCAATTTCAATACTTATACTTCGTATAAAGTATATTATTCTATTAATACAACATGAATTGTGAGGTTTGTATTTACAGTTAAGTAAAAGTAGACAGGTCCTGTAACCTGGAGATCAAAATTCTTGGATCCTTGGATGCCTTCCTTAGAAAGAAACTCCTTCATTTCAACGCTGACTAAATACCTTCCATGTTATCTAATAACCATGTCAAGAGAAGTCAAAAGGAAATTTCAGGCTGGCAGCCAAAGCAACGTTATTGATGCAACCTGGATTCCTTCTTTTGACAGAGTAACTTGCAGCTACCAAATCAGTTTTGCTCATGTATGTCCTGCCCCAAAAAATTCTTTTAGTCCAAGCCTTGAGTTTATTACTTTCATAAATTTTGAGGCAAATACCACACCTGAGATTTGCCCAAAAGAGGGGAAAAAACCCCAAAACAAAACAGCAATGACAAAGCTTACAAGAGAAAAAAAAAACAAACCCAAAAAAGTTTTATTTGCCAGAGAAAAAGATCAGTGTCACTTGGGGTAGAGATATAGTGGAGAAGCCCTCAAAAAAAAGCTGCTTTTTATCAAGATTAGACTGCAGAGAAGACTGTCTACAATACTGGAAGGTGCAAGACTTGAAACCAGCATAAGTAAGAGACCAGAAGCCACTCAGAAATAAAGCAATTAAGATAAAAAAAATGTTTACTGTACATCCTCTCCATGAAATGTGGACAGTGAGCTTCACAGATGCCATGTGCCAAGTCACTTTTGAAAGGCAAGTACAGAAAAGCACACAGCAATATACCATTGTTAAATCTGAAATTGTTTGCTTTTCTTCTGATCCCTTCTTTGTAGTCTCTTGATAGTAAGTTCTAAGAGGGAACCCTGATGTGTGCAAATACCACCAGTTTTATGATTTATTAATGCCCCAGCAAGAAGACTGTATTACCTTTTTCCTCAGAAATGCTACTATTATAATTATTTTTGTTTCTGCGCAAAACAGCTTGAATTTTGTTATATATACATGTGTATTTTTATAGACACACATAAAAAAGTGTGTGTGACTCTATCTGAAGACATTCCTGCAAAAAATATTAATCAAATCTCAGTGCAAATCTGAATTTTAAGTTGTTACCCAAAAGGGAATTATTTCAATATACTCGAGCACTTTCTCTACAGCAATTTCAGATTCTGTTAAGTGTGAATTTGATCTCTGGATAATAAAATTCAGTGCACCTGTTGAAGTGTGATGTATGTAAAGTTCTTTCTGCAGGCAAAGCAGGGTAGGTTATAGTTCTTACTGAAAAAAAAAAAAAAAAGCGCCCAACTTAATGTGATGGCCAGATGTAAAATACAGGCTTCTTGAGAAGGTTCAAATGAAATGGACTTTGTTGTTTTGTTTTTTTTTAATAAGTCACCTTCAGTCTGCTCTTTGTGAGATCAGCTCAGGGAAGAAGCAGTGTGTCAAGGTAGGTCTAAGCAATTTTACATCTCCCTCCTCTTCGGCGTTTCAGCAGAGTAACTGCAGTGTTATATGGCATCATCCAGTATCCTGGCACAAGGAAGACCACTGAATTGCTGAGACAAAGAAAAGCTTAGGAAATTTCAGCCAAATTCCCTGCTTTGCCAACAGCTATCTAAGTTAGGGGCAGTAATGGAAGGCAGCCAAGAGCAGTTAACTACTGACAGAGCTACATTACTCCCCCAAGGCCAGTAAGAGCTGCACAAGAAATCCAGGAAGCAGGTAGTGAACCCAAACACACTTCCATAGAGACAAAAGAAATGGCAGAGTATTGTAACTGATCATCAGCAACATCAAACAGCTTTGCAATAGCAATTTCAAAGGATGAATTCATGCTAAAATAACTCTAGTACCTGCATCTTTCTGGAGAGTCTTCTCTATCTTTCCTTCGGAACTTGCTGATGGTATCATCGATCGTGCTTCCAATTTTGTCACTTAGCTCACCTAACTTATCACTGAATGGAAAAGCTGGTTTTTTATCCCATTCTTCATCCCATTTTGACTTGGGCTCAGGATCATATCTTTCACCTGCGTAAGACATTAAGATAAGAAATACTAAAGATGACAGAGAAAAAAAAAATATGCCTGTGGTCTTTCTGGAATCACTCTCAAGCCTCCCTGTCCTACATATAATAACCTTCCAAATTTTCAAAGTAAACTGAAAGCTCCCACAGTGCTGAATCGACACTATTATAGCAAGGCACAGTATGTAATGCCAGTCATTAAGTGGCAGGAATGCAGATTCAAAGACTTTTGTTTCTGACAACACAATCTTAATGCACTACATAGGACACTGTCAGACTCTGCTGGAGAAGCACAGGAGGCACAATCAACCCTGGCTGCATAAAGCAGCTTATCAGAAATGGGATATGCTGGCTTTGCAACAGTCAATTCATGGTATTCCATTCTTGGCCAAGCCATGTGCTCAGAGGTAAACCAAAGAATTTTTTTTTTTAATACACTGACATCTATAAATAGGTAGAAGTGTAGTACCAAAATACTGAAAGGCCTAAGTGTGTAATGCATGGTAACTTCCTGTTACTTCTTTTCTACACTGATTAAAAACTTTTAATGAGATGAAAAAAAGAAGAGGCACTTAAGAAAGAGGCACCTTTTTAGCAGACACTAAGAACCCTGGACATCTCTACTAAGTACTAGTATCAAGAAATAGAAGCCATTTTTTTCACCTCATCAAGTATTTAAGATGTCCATACCAAGATCTTAGCTTACAAACAACTGGCAGTTTTACTTGCAATAAGTATATTTGCTGTACAATCTCATTGCAGTTTAGAAAAAGACTTAAGCCTGGGTTTATTTATATGCACCCAGTCAACCTGAGATTAATTTTAAAAAGCAAAAAAAAAAAAAACCCAACACAAAACAAACCCAAACCCCGAAACACTTACATTTTAACAAAGATTTAACTATCAGAAGTGTGCACAGAGCACATTTTACTAACTTAGACTGTGATTTTCGATCAGACCTTCTGCTGAAAACAAGAGACATAAAACCACTCAACACAGCTTAGGTTCTAAACAACACTTGGACAAAAAGCATGTTCTCGAGCCATCACACCCAGGAAACAAGGCATTTTTTTGTAGCACTGAAAAAAGTGAGATGCTACTTATAGGGTTTTTTTTTAACATAAGCCAAAACTGAGTAGTTGAAAGGAAGAATGGTGAAAAATTCATTACTTCAAGTTACATACAAACAATATTATAGCTCAGGAAATGTTCAAGATGTATTAAATTCAGCTATTTTTTATAAAAAGAAAATGATGGATTCCAGCACTGCAGGGTGCAACTTTTCAGTTATATCTGGCCAAAGATATTGACCAGAGGATGTATTTTCTTACTAAATCAGTACAAGTCTCCAATTACATTTATTTAGATCTGTAAAGGATAGATAACCTTTTTCAAACAGTCCACAATTGGCAAGACACCCAGCAAGATCTTTATCATTGAAAAAGGAGAAATTGCTAAGAAATGTACTACTGTTAAATTTTGCAAGAGAATAAAATGGCCTTATTTCAGTTTACGTCAGGCTTTCAAGCATTTTAATGCAGACTCCATTAGAAGGCTTCTTTGAATGATAGGAATTTTAAGATTAAAAAAGAACTCAGCATTTTCAAGGAAAAAAAAAAGTAAAACTCTGAAAATACAAGCATTTTGTATTTAAATAACTAAAATATTTTAGATTTGAAGTCTGACCTTGGGAAAAGATTGTAGTGTGCTGCTAGAAAGATTTTTCTTCTTTTGCTTTACTTAACAAGTGAAGGGATAATTAAAAATCCTTCACCATAAAAATGAAATACAAGACAAAGGAGATAGTCCTTTAAATTAAGAAAACTTGAATGATAACTAAAGAGCATATAGAAAAAGACTTCTACCTAGCATAGAAGGATAGATCACGACTCTGTATAAAGCAAGTCAAAAGATAAGCTCAATGAAAGAACAGAGGAACGTCTTCTTAAAAGTACAAATGAAGTGACTCATAAGTATTTCCTAAAAGGAGAACCACCACATTCCAAGCAGGTAGCAAAAGCCTCGAAGAATATAATAAAACAAGACATGGAGATGGAGATATTCAACTGTTCTGCACGTGAGGAAAAAAGGAAGAACAGAGGAGCACACAAGTAACCCGCCCACAACACGAGAGAGCAAATCTAAGTTTAAGGTTCACACTGAAGAGTAAAAGGAATGCATAGCACCAGAGGTGGACAGGTGAAGTTTAGGTCCTGCACAGTTGCTACTCAGATCTTACACCAAAGCCTTCTCTGAGACATCACTGACTCTAGCAAACCAGAGCCTTATGCCACTGTGGCTTTGGAACTCATCCCGTATTGAAAGTGGCCAAGGATTTATTCAAGCTAATGAAAACACAGATAACATCTCAAGACTGACAGCTCAATCATGGACATGTTTGGATACATCAGACATAAAAGCCAGTTCAAGCTCAGATGCCTATAGCAGGGACTGAGGAGCAAGGAGGGAGCTGGACACTTGGACTCGATAGGCAAAACATAGTACTGGTTGTGTGCCCTTATCAATTGTAGCTGTCAGAGAAAACTCTGTCCTCCCTAAATAAAGACAAACTGAAGACATTACATCCTTTAAGGCCAAGATCCAAATAGTCTGATAGAACTTGCCATACATGAAGAACATCAGTTGCCTCAGCAAAATCGGTGAATTTGTTTCCAAAAGCAAGGGTATATCAGTTTACTGTCAGCAGCATTCAGATGTGGCTTTGGTTTATATGTTTTTGAAGTACCTCAGTAATGAGGGTCCTATTGCATGTACCAGATCCCAGCAAGATACAGGACTGACACCTTGTGCAATGCTGGCTGATTCTTTTATTTTCAGAATCTTGATTTTTGGCAAATCTGATAGCAAATTTTCTCATTTTCTATGATAGAGCCTCTTCACTGGCAGCTGTGATTCCCTGCCATTTAGGGATGAGCACTGGTGGACCAAATTTCCAGCCCACATACGGGTCTGCTGCGCAGCCAACATCTAGTTGCAAGCTTAGTCTACACTAAATAATTCTGTATTACCTCTGGGAGCTTTCCTTCAGAAAAGCACATGGGACCCACAGTACTAACCAAACAAGATTTTAAAAAGCACACAAACTGAGACAGTAACAACTGTATTGCTAAAGTCCTGAAATATAAGCTCCATCACTTCCAAGCTACTTAATACATATATTTAAGGTCAGAGCTGGCATAGATCAGAATCCACACAGATAATCCATCATTACCTTTCAAGTGTCCAAACTTGGGAAACCAAGAAGTCTAATGCCACATGGTATGTACATTGTTTAACCCAAACAATATTAACTGCCCTAAAAGTCCTAACCTAGATTAACCTATAGTTCTAACAGAGGTTAGCAGAAGCAGGTGAAGCAATTCTTGTGCTGTGGTAGATGGAAAGTACAATCACTGTTTTTTTCTTTTTCTTTTTTTTTTTTTAAAGACTAGAAAACCCCTAGAAACATGGGCACGTATCTACTTCTGATGCCGCAGCATTCATTTCAGAATGAGGCTGCCTATGGATAAAAAAACCCAAGACAGCTAAATTTTGGCAAAGCCAGTGCATTAATGTCATTTGTATAAGTCTATAGACAGTTGCTATCTAAAAAAAAGATTAACTTAAAGATTAAAAAAGCAATTAATTTGAATTTTTACGTGGGGGAAAAACGTGCAAGATTTCTTTTATAATAGTAACACTGATGCTTAAAGAAAAAGCATCTAAAGGAGCATCTAAGAAATTTTTTATCTGTATTACCTAAGCCAAGTTAAGAGTTGAGATTGCCAATCCTTGACCAAGAAAGTACTCACTGTATCTGAACCCTCCAACACTGTCTGAAGAGACCCCAATGTATTTGTCTTTGTTCTTCTTTGCTTTCTTCCTCTCCTCCCGAAGACGATCATCATCTTGAGCAAATTCAACCATTTCTTTTACCTTCTGGCGTATGTTTATACCTTGGTCTTTGCCATTTTCATCTGTGCAGGTTATGTAGGAAGAGGGGGGAAAAGGAAAAAAATAAATCAGAGACAGCAATACTGAAAATCACATTGAGAAGAAAACCTGAATTATGAACACAGCAGTCAGAGAGAGATCTTAGTGCTACTAGGGTTCTGCAACATTTGTTTAAAAGGGACCAAATATTTTGTCTCAACACAAATTTTCATCCATAGATAAATGGTAGTTGCTAAATACACCATTCAGTGAAAACATCTGACTGCTGCCGAAACACTGAAAATGTTAACAAAGACTGAAACAAAAATTGTGGGTTTCACTTGAACAATTTTAACCCTTTAAAAACACAGCCCCCTTTCCTCAGTCCTTTTAGTAAATTTTTTGCAAGTTTAATTGCAATAACTCTGACTTATTGCAAAACTGATTTTTTTGGGTTTTTTTTTTTTTTTGCTTTCAGTGGGAGGTACTACAAGCTAAATGTGCTCCTTTCCCAGCCTTTTTTCACATTCAAAACACACATTGGCTTTGCTGTCTTTGCACTGTAAATATTATTTGGTGGGAGGGAAAAAAAAAAAAAAAAAAAACCAGCTTCAAACAGATGTGTGTGTTTTGGAGCTCTAACCTTTTCTTCCCATATGATTAAAGCTATTCCTTTACGGACACCACAGGGGACCAGTCTCTAGTGCATATTTTAATATAAACCCGAACACTCATGTTGTGTTGGTTCTGTTGTTATTAGCCAGTCTTTTCTGCAAGTTCTTGTCTTCACTAATTAATACTCTAGGGTCCCACGTCTTGGATTCTGCACTCTTCACACAACTGGCAACAGTCACATTCTAATTAGACTGGGGAAGCTTCTAAGCTGGTTCAGGTGACTGACAACTCCAACTACTGTTTTAATTTGCTTATAAGATTTTTCTATTGCTCACCTACAAAGTGGTAATTTTCCAGGGATCGCAAATCATAAATGTGTTCTCTGGCACTTGTAACAACACGCTCTGATCCATTCCTTATGAGGTAAGCTAGGAGCAGCAAAGACTATAAAAATACAAAGCACCTTATGATTGCATGAACAAAAGCTCTATCTTTTTTTTTTAAAGGGAAAAAAAAAAATCATCAATGCAAGACCAAACCTCCTCTCTCCCCAAATTAGTAATAAGTAATAAAAATAGTAACACTTTCCCCTTTAGAGAAATACTTATGAGTTCACACCAAAAAAATCCCCAAATGTTTTCCCTACATGCAACTTTGGCTCTTGAGAATATCAAAACTCTATTTCTCAAACTCTAATTTCTTATTACTAAATCACAAATAGTTGCCTTCATCAACTACAGCTTATTTTGAGACAGCGATAGTAAATCGAGAGACAAAGTTAACCTTGCTGAATAAAGCATTTTCTTTTGCCTCTTTTTTTCCCCCCACAACTTTCCAATGGTTTTCACTGAAAAGCAACTCCTACAGACATTTAAGAAGCCTTCTGCAGAATGCACTGGATATACAGAACAGCATTTCAGGACAATTTTAAGCAAGCAACAAAACAAATGAAGATGAAATAGTACTTCAGTTGCAATGATTTTTATGTTGAGATTTCTATCAAGAAAAAAAGAAAGAATAAGGAAAGGAAAAAAAAAAAGAGAAGGAAAAAGAAGAATGCACTTTCTCCAAAGTAGTGTCTTTATTAGCTAAAACTATCATATTTCAACCTACTCAAACCTGATAAACAATTCTAAGCAGTCTTTATAACATTAAGTAGCTATGTGTGATAGCATTAAATATTAACTTATATTGTACTTCAGGGAAAACAATTACTATGAATACAAAACATCAAGCACCTGTGAAAAGCATAAACCATGCCTTTGGATTCCTTCTGTCTTGTTACAATTCTGGCATGAAGAAAAACAAAATACAAGCTAGTCTAATACATCCATTCTAAAAAATGAGGTTATATTTGCATAATTCAGTGACCACTGAACACCAAAAAGTGCAGCATGATAAATCTTAAGCAAAAAGTTTCTGTATCATACTAATTAGCCAAAGACAAGAAAAATGCAAATGATTCAGGTCTGTTTTCAAAACAAGGAGGACAAAAGCCTCATATAAGGTCTGAAAGAAAATTTGGTACATTCAAACCTAAACTGTAATTTTTTCGATAATTGAGAATTGGCAGAAAATTAGTTTTTTTTATTTCAGGTATACCTGAATTTGTTCAAAAACATTTTCCTGATACCACAATAACTCATCCTCTGCTTCTCATGAAGCACCATAACAACTCCTTTGGGTAGATTCAAAATGTGCATGCTACTCCAGTTCTTGAATATCAGCAAAATGTAATTGCTCCATTATGTTCGTTAAGTAGCATCTCAGACATGCTTCTACACCCAAAAATTTCTCTCTTTTCTTTTTTTTCTTCCACATAAAGCATCTGAAAGACATCTTTGAATTATCAACAGAATTATAAAGCACATAGTTAGAAAAATTCTTACAGGTTACTAGTGGAGTAAGTGATACAGTAGTATCTAAAAGAAGACACTACATCAAACAAGCATTATGTCCTTCATAGACCAATACAAAATCTTGAACACTTCCAGCTTGTAGACAGACACACCTTATAAACTCTCCTCCAGTTCTTTTTATTGTCTTTCAGCATTCGAGTCCAAAGCATGTTCATAAGTTCTGGAAACTGTTCATACATAAACGTAGCCCTAAAGAATGAAACAAAAGGAATAAAGATATTTAATCCTCCCCGGTTTGCCACAATAGCTTGCTAAGACTCAGGGCTGACGGTAGATGGCAGCCTTGATCTAAGCCCATTCGTATTGGATGACATTCCAAAGGGAAAAGCTATCCCTATTTCTTACTCATACTCTTACTTGTACCGGTACTACAAAAGAAAAAAAGCAATTCTAAAAAATCTGAAGCAGTAAGCGACTAATTTATAATGAAAATAATATTTAACATGAATAACCACTGTAACTAGTCACACATGAAACTTCCAAACTCATTTTAACTGAAAATAAAAAGTTCAAGGAAGAATTTGACACGTTTTGCTTTATTTAAAAAAGTCACAAGGAAGCAGGTTGAAAACAAACACTCCAAGAAAGTGAGATATATTTAAAGAACTGTGAGGCTACATGAATAAAAATCAAGAATTAAAAAAAAATACTTTCACTTCATTTTGTTTGGCAGTTTTCACCATATTACAAGATCACTCATTAAAAGAATAAGACTTTATTTACAGCAGCTTTACAGCACTATCAGTCAGCATGCTGTAGAGTTGATTTAGCAGCAAATTTCACATTGCTGTATAAAATGCACCTTTCTTTTCTTCATCACTGAGCCAAATTATCACTTACTTGGCAATCTCTCCCATGAGTTGCCCCGAAGGTCCCCATGGATCATCATTGGTTGCTTCTCGAACCTTAGACTCTATTTCTGAATAATTCATAACCACATTGGTGCTGCAAAGGAAAAAAATTAACACACATGAAGATTAGCATCAAAACTAAGAAATGCATGAAAACTTAATAATGACACCAGTGCGTATCTCCCTTAATGAGATACCTCTACAGGGTGGGAAAGAAAACATCTTTAGTGTAGAAGTTACCCTGAGGACACTACACAACACATTTAAGTTATCCTTAAGAAGGTTTTACTATTCTATTAGTCTTCAAGAACATAGACGAGAAACTAGGGATTACATTACAGCTGGATTCAGTCCAGTAAAAATGGCTTTGGGTCAAATTAAAATCCAACCCGAACCCCCCGAGTTGAAGCTGATAGCTTCCCCAACTAGATATGGTTTGCTTACACGTTTGTATGATCTACAGTTATTTGCAAGAGGCTTTATAACTCAATCAGAAGCAGATTTTTGATTTTTTTTTTTGAATGGTGAAAGCTACAAAACAAACCCAGGAATATCAGCCCCAGGTGTTACTTGAAAAAAAAAATTGGGAGGAAAAAAAAAAATCATACAGAAGACTGAAAGAAGGGAAATGAGATTTACTAGAAGGTGTTCCCTAGTTTGAATTTATTTAATTAAGGGAAAACAGTAAAAGAAGAAAAGCTGCAGAGCACTCAATTATGATTAAAGCAATGCAAACACTGGAAGGAGCTCAGGCTGTCTCTACCAGAGTTCACAGAAAAACCTAACTTGGAAAAAGGAAGCAATTTTCCTGTATCAGTTATATTAAAAATAGCCAATATGGGATTTATTTAATTTATTTTTTATTGAATCTCTCCAGCTGGTGACCTTCAACTATAAGCCCAGCAACCTCCTTTGTGCCCTAAAAGCATCCAGATATAATGAAAATAATTGTGTTATCAAATGTATTTTCAGGTAAGTAAGTATACTCAAAACATTCATTGGAAGAATGTTTGAAAACAGCTCTCTAGTTTTGGAGCAATATAGCACACAACATAATGAAAACATCAGTAACAGGAGTAGTGGCCTCTGCTTTCCCTACAGAATTTGCAGGGTATCAAAATAACATGTTTACACCTATTGGATCAAAAGTTTGAATGCTTACTTAACTGTTAAAAGTACACTATACAACTGGTTTCAGAAGCTAAAAACCCTGTAAGCTGACTGTTCAACACAAACCATCACATAAAGTCTGATTCAACTGTAGGAAGACCTAAATGATCTTACAATACAATGTGGCAAGGGCATTTGCTGCTTAAAAACCTCATCTGGACCTGAAAGGACTAGGAAAAAAAAAAAAAAAGAAAAAAGTATCAAGATGCTTAATAGTCATCCCTCTGTCCATGTAGGAGTTGGCACAAAACAGCATTCAAGCAATACTCAATCAATTTTATTTGGCATAAGGATAGCAAAAATCTTGAAATGGGGAGTTATGAGCAGCAGAAACAAGAATGAGATCCCCTTAAGTCTGAAAGTGGACACAGAAGGTAATTGTTAAAACAGAATAAAACTCCTGGACTTAATCTTGAATTCTCAGCATGAGAATTCCTGCTGTCAGATTCTGATGTATGATTTTATTCAACTTTGTGTCTAAAGAGAGTGCAAGCTACACGACTGAATAAATAATCAGCAAGCTATCAGAACCTATCTAGATATATATATATTAAAAGAAAGTAGGAACACAGCAGTAGTTAGGAACAACAGCAATTAAGGTTTTACAAATTCATTTATGCTAAACACACCTCAAGCTTCTGTTCCTGACATTTTTCTTTACCACACAGACAAACGTAAGCTCATACCATCTTTATTTCCCATACGCATGGAACGCTTTAAAATAACACAAGCCCAACGCGACAGGCTCCAGCGCTCCGCAGCTCTCGGCACACTGCTTCCCTTGTCCCAAGCAAGGAAAGGAGGGAGTTGAATGGAAAGGTTCTGTTTGTTTTTACAACCCCTCCTTAAGCGCTTGGTTGAGAGACTTGATGGAGAGTTGGGGAGGAAGCATAAAATGAAGCATTTCCTTCATTTCTTAGAGCAAAGTATTTCAGAATGAAAAACGCATGAAAAGATGCAAACTTACCGTACCAAAACAAACAAACAAAAGAGCCAGCAATAGGTATGGAAGAGCTTGAAGTGCATGGCTTAAAGCAGCATCAGGGTTAAAAGGGGGAAAAGAGGAGAACAAGGCAAATTAAGTAATGCCAAAAGAAAGAAGGTGCAGTTAAAGCCCTCTAAGCACAGAAACATGCTCTATTTCTGAAACCCTGCTGAAGTAAAGTTATTGTCCACAGTAAGCAGGAGAAAGTTCTTTTACAAATGCCTAGATGAGATCTAGGGCACAAAGAGTTTCAAAACAAAGTATCTTTAAGCCACATTTAATTCAGCAACAAATGTAAAGTTGAAGAAAAAAAAAAAAGCCCTTGTATAGTTTGGCATCATTCCAGGTCACTTAAAAATAACCATTTCTAAAAAGGTGGAAATACAGTTTTATTCTTCCTTTCCCATGTTTTCTATGGCCCTCATTCCATGCCCTACCCATGATTCCTGTGACCTCTGCAACAAAAAAAATAATTTACGTCCAGATGTGAAGGGAAAAAGTGACTAGCTTGATTGCCAAGACTTCCTGTGATTGATATAAATTTAATATCCGAGGACACTTTCAGACACCAGAGGGGGCACTCTGATTAGTTTACACTGGGCAGCTTCCAGGGGAATCGTGCTGGATCGCATGGACACAGTCTGCTTTGCCAACAAACAGACACACAACACTCAAGACGGACAGAAAGTACCTTCACAGTCAGTGTTTAATACACCCTGTTATTGGTGAGACCACGTTTGGATTTATCCCAAACTCTTCACTGCAACCCTGAACAAGAGAAATCTTGTAACAAGCACGTTTACAGAAACTTTTGACATGCACAAAGATATTAAATAAGTGTATTTTGAAAGTTACATCCAAAATAGAGGCATGGCAAATAAACGAGTTAACGTTATCACCACACTGTTGACTCAAGTCAGCAGATGATTTTTACTCTTTATTGTACACACTTAAACTTATTTCAGTATTGTTTCTTTTATAAAAAAAGAGAACTGTTCAGAAAAGCCAAGAGAGGGCACTGTCACATCTCTGTAAAACAGGGAGCATGGTGACAGTGAGCAAAATGTTAGCTTTTCATTTCTTGCAAGAGAGGACTCGACTTTAAATCTGTGTATCTACAGTTTATGGCAACACTGAATGGGCAGCTCAAGTTTGAGACCGGCATTCCTCCACATGAATAGATGGACATTGCTAGTGAAAAGCCAGTGGGTAGCAATATCCAATCACTTCCAACTGTGTCAGACAAGAAGACAAACTTTCTCTTTCATAAAAAAAAGTTGCAACAATTTACATGCATTCTATAAACTGTATTTTAACATATTTTGAAACTGAACAGCAGTACCACAGGTGAAATACTCCTAGTATTTTAGGGGTAATTTTGCCTGCATTTTTCAGAGAAAAATACCTCAAAGAATGCAACCAATTTTGAACAAATGTTGTTCTAAGTTACATTTTGAGATAACGCTGTCATCTGGATCCAAGTGCCACATCTTATAACGTGCTAAAACCCCAGAAATAAGCAAGAGGCAGAAAGGAAAGGAATGTGAGGGGTGAAGGGAAGTAATGCACATATGTCAAATCTGAGGTAAAAGTAACTTTTAGGTGGTGCTAGGGAGAGCAAGCAGACAAGCAAAGGGGACAAGAAATTCTGCACCTTCCCACATGAAACTAAGGGAATGAGAGAAGCCACCAAGATCCACCCAATGAAAGTTTAACAAGTATCTACCACTTCAGCCTTTTCAGTTTTAAGTGTGAAAGGCATTTTAGCTTGCAGGCATAAAGGTCTCAGACTGTCCTCTGAGCACTATTGTTTGAAACATGGAAATGAATGATAGCTTGTAGACAGCCTGCTTGAAAATAAAACCTTACAGACTGAAGAAACACTGCACAGGATGACATACCCAAAAAAAGGCATATTTTAAGAGGGGTCCTGTCTTTCCACTCTCTTATCAGTAGATACTAAATGTAACCCACAAACACCAATGAGTAATAAATACATCTGTGGAAAACATCTATGTGTGTTTGATTTCAGCATACTCCAGTACAAGGCTCTAATAGATGTATTTTGGCTTGGGCTTCTGCCCTTACACAGCTACTAAATCTCAGAAGGACAGTGAGGATGAGGTGCACCCTGCTCCCAGCAACACATCAGTGCTTCTTCAGTTTATTTTCCATAAAACAGACACAAAATAAATACTGACAAAGGCAGTTTTCCTCTTCCAGACTACAAAAAAATATTAAAAAAAATACTTTGATGCCAGGAAAATAAAATCCTTGTATTTCCACCCAGAAGTCTATGAACAAAACTAAACAATCACAACATCATATTTGCTTCAGAGTGAAAATTTTTCATTGTTCAGGACCACAAGGCATTCTCTATAGATTGATATGCTGTAAATGAATCAGCTCAATAATCTGGTAAGAAATTATCATCACCTATGAAATACTACACGACTGTAGCTATACTGCTTCTAGTAACAGCTTTGAACTGGTAACATTACAACCAGCTTTGTTGTGCCTGAACTAATTATTGCACATCAATCACTGCGAGTTCAACACTGGGAAAAAATCCCCATACCTAAATCTCTCTATATCATACCCCTTGAATGCTTTGGAAACATGGATGTAGAAAAATGAACATAATCAGCAACAGAAATAAGTCTACTTCTTCAGCTAATCTCTAAAATTAACCACCAAACTCTAAGGCTAACCCTCAAACAACATTTGATAACATTGATTTACATACCCTACCAGTAAACCTGCTAAAGAAGGTGGTGCAATTTTTGACTCTGTTCATTTGATTCAACACTTTGGTTAGACCCTTGCATGCAGCAGATATCCCTAGTAAGAGTAAACAGTTCAATGTCCACGATATTCCCAAAAGCATGTCACAGGTATTCTACTTGACACTCCCCAGGCATCTTCTGTATCTTCCAGGCTTTTTCCATGGTCAGTGGTGTTCTGTTCCCTCATCACTGACAACACACTCAAGTGTATCCAAACACAACTCATAAAGGAAGCTTAAAAGTTCACTGCTAGATTTTGGGAGCAATGTTCTTTTGAAAGCAGCATTCCTAAGATAAGCATTCATCAGGAAAGGTACTACCCACAAAGTTTCAGATCTTCAGATGACACAAGCTTAGCATTTCATATTAATGTTCCAATAGCAGCAGAGTCTTAAATATGCAGAAACATTTAAATAGCACGTGCATAGGAAACTGCAATAAAGAAAAGCAGGTATTTATACATCAAAGACTAATAAATATCCATCCATCCATTCAGAATGGAACAACTTCAAAAAATATCCATCCATCCATTCAGGATGGAACCTACTTTAAAAATATATTAAGGAATTGGGAAGCCTAACAGACCTTAGTCGATGTATCTGCACAAACTTGAAAGCCTTGAATATGCCCTGGGGCAAGAGTCAGACCACTCCATTAAAACCACCGTTAGGATTAGAGTTGCTATTGATGTGGGTGGTGTCACTGAGGACACCAGTACAATTCTGGACATTAGATCTACAGAAGATTTGTGAAACGCCATGTCTAATCTTGTGAAAACTAAAATAAACAGAAGTCACAGAGAGGGTACATTACAACAGTTTCTTTATAGTGATTATAAAGATATTGGTTTGGACAGGGTAAGCCTAATTAGAAACACTTCTCAAATCTCTGGGAAGCTGCCCACTGTGCCAAGGGACTAAGCAGCAGGAACAAGGAACCTGGTTACACAGTTAAAATTTTTTTTCAATGTACATTTCAAACCAATTACAATATCATGTATATGTGGGACTCCTATGTGCATAATATTATACCTTTAACTATTACTCCAAGGACATCACCGGATTATGCACCTTCTGTTTTCCTTTTTTTTTAATTTTACAACTGGGAACACTAAAATACTAAAAGCTGAGATAGGAAACTTCCTACATTTTACCACCATTAACAGTTTCAATGAGACACCATTCTGTAAGTATTGTTTAAAGACTAAGTACAGAAGGAAAAACCCCCAAAAGTCAAGCATTGCATATGTGGATGTCTATTACATGCAAAGCCTGAACAGTAGCGCTACTCAAACAGCAACACTAAAGAAATTACATCTTATAAAGAAAAAAAAATTGGTCCCTGAGGGAGAGGGATCTGGGTGAACCGAGGACAACAGAAACTCTGTTACTGTATAGCACAACATAGTACCAAAGTCTGTCAAGAAACAAATATTTTAACCTTTTGTTATTTAAGGTGCCAAAACAAACACAATCACTCTATCTTTTAAATAGCTATGTGCTTAGCACTAACATTTCAACAGGCAGTCTCCCATAATAATACTTGAATCTCATTCTCTCAGTGATTTTGTTGGTGACTTAACTTTTAGAAAGCCTTCTCCATATTTCCTATGACTTTCACAGTGAATAAAGGCAAAGCAAACTTTAAATGTGTTCCATGACAGAACAGATGTTACTGACTCAGAATAAAATCTCGTCACCTTACTTGGTGACATAGCAGATGAGATTTTTGCACTGTTTCTAAAGTGCACATGGAAAAAAACCCACAAAACAGTAAGAATACACTTGTGCAGATCTGTGTTGTGCTTCTTACATTTAAAAATGAACAGACTGCATTGTCCAACCAGAAAGGACCATAAATGGCATCTGAAAAATAAATAGTGAAGAAACCATCAAACAAAGTCTGCTTTAAGCCTGAGTAAGGAAGAACATATGCCTCTGGTTCACAGATTTGTCTTTCACATCTCCATCTAAACATTGCTGTGATTTCCATGGAATAGCAGACAGATAAGAGCAGCAGTGCTTTCTCATAAAGATGGCTTGTTATCAGCATGGCAGTAGCTTCAAGTAAACCTCTGAACAAAGGCAGCAGTAAGCTACATCTGGAGGCTGAGCTAATGCTCAGCTCCTACAGCTGAAGTGCTGGCTTTGTCTTCTAGCAGCTTATTTTCTGCTAACAGTTGGGCTGTCTGCTTCCTTTCAGCTGAGAAGCTAGCAGTCTTCCACTACAAGATGAGACAGGGACCCACCAGCTATTGTTCATCTCATCCATGGTGCATGTTTTATGAATGCTACCCAAACAACAGCAGCAATTTATTTTCAGATTTACCAAAAATCAGTACAAGGTCTGAAAACTTAAAGCAGAACAAAAAAAATTGTATGAAGTAGCTTTGCTTTTAGACATTTGAGACTGCATCCATATTTGGTTTTTAAAAATGAATGAATGCACTATAAAATAAACATCAGGAGAAGAGATAAGGCTGATCCTAGAAACATTTTCACAATACAATGTTATCTGTAAGACCCCTACCCCAAGACACACATGCATTTAAGATGGATGCCTTTGGAGGGAACAACATCCCCTATCTTCACCATGAATTCATGCATCTAATCTGTTTTTAGAATCTAGATTAAAAGGTTCCTGTAAAGTAAGACTGGAAAAAGATGGTAAGGTTTCTGAGAATGCCAAGAAGTTATTGTAATGTTAAATGATCATTTTTTAAGCTGTGTGCAGAAGTTAGTTTCAACTACTGAGAGTACATAGTAAATAAAAAACCTTGCCTGGGTACAGGCCACATCTTCCGTGCTCCCAGGTGTGGGAATCTCAACTTAAATTGTTAATTAGTTTCCAGAAACATTTTTTCCAATTAAAAAAAATCATTTAATACTTATTCATCTGGGCATGAAATACTTTCAACAAGCATTTGAATTGGTGAGCTAAAAAAGAAATGATCCCAATGCACACAGCACCACCTCCCAAACCAGCAGGGGCCAGCACACCATGCAAGAAGCACCTCCTAAAAAGGGGCATCCTGCATTAACTCCATTTATTTCCATGAGCATCACTTCCTTCAGGCTCTGAGGAATTAAACCTGATCACTGGTCCAAAGTTGTGCCTCAAAAAACTGAAAGGATCTGAGACAAAGACAAACTGAAAGATACATTTCAGCACCATACTTCACTGCCCTGTGACAGCCTGTCAC
The DNA here is from genome assembly GCF_027791375.1 of Indicator indicator. Taxonomy (NCBI): domain Eukaryota; kingdom Metazoa; phylum Chordata; class Aves; order Piciformes; family Indicatoridae; genus Indicator; species Indicator indicator. The sequence goes on from NC_072027.1 coordinate 5,963,624, forward strand.
TCCCCTTAGAAAGCCTAACATGCAGTTTGGTTCTCAGAGGGCAGAAAGATATCATTTCCTCACCTGTTTTCCCAAACAATATAACTAACATTCAAGAATTTATGTACCTATGGTTACTAACTTCAGAGAAAAATATATTAATCCTCTTCAAAATAAAGATGGTGCTGCTCTTGCCCTCAGTAAATTCATACATTCAGCATCAGCCAGCATCCCTCTCCTTGCCTGGTGAAGACATACTAACTAAAAAATACGTAACAAACTTAATGCATTTTCATTTTGCTCCTGTCAGTAATGTCACTTTTGTTATAAAACATGCAGCTTAGATTTAGAGCCTTACAGATGAAACATATGGATACCAAATATGAAGCCAGCAGTCCACATTCAACGAAGAAACAGATGGGTACCCATCTGCCAAAATGCCTGGTGAAATACCTCAGCTTACCCAGAGGTAACAGTGCAACATTAGCTGAAACTTGACTGTTTGAAATTATTTTTAAGACACTCCTCAGAAGCATTACAAATATGACACCAGTCAGTTTAGTACATGAATACCAGGTATTATTACAGAGCTTCTATGCAAGTTGCAATTATGCTCTAACCAATGATACCATCTTCATTAGGGTACAGTAGGATCTGAAACATATTTTCAGCCTTTCAAGTTAAGTTTCATAATTTATGTGGCAGATGTGCAAGGTAAACTGCACAGAAAGAGATAAGCCAAGAAAAACATCCTGATGGCCACAAATGAATTACGACTTGTGGGAGGAAGGAACTATAAAGCTATTTCCTGTGCCTTACAACTTCTAATCACAAAAGACTACCAAGTAAACAAGATAACCCAAAACCCACCACACACACACACACTTTCAAAAAGAACAGTGACTTTAAGAACTGAAGCCTGTTACTCAGAGGATCTCCCACTTAAACCGTGACTGCACACTGCTGAAGCCTTCCCTTTCAACGTTTCCTCCCTCTCAAAAGTCACCCAATTGCAGCTTGTTATATTCTTAACGTTTTTGTAATTGCTATGCTACAGCTGAAGTAGTTTTTACAGATGTTTGGAACATGAGGCAACTAATTACATGGTAGTTTTAAAGCATATTTATGCAACGAATGAACACTTTAACCCCAAAGTTGATTTAAGACTCATTTCATCTCTCCTACTGCAGACTCCCTGCAGCATGTAAATGTTGATGCTTTTGTATTCTTATATAAAACCATTCCTCGTGGTTTACACCAACAGATACATGGTTGCTCCAAATATCTTTTTGTCAACAACTGTAGTATAGCAATATGGGGTAGCAAAAGACTTCTAAACTCACTGGATTTTGACTTGTCAACGCTATTGACTTTGGGTTTGTAGCACCTCTATGAAAAGCATTTCTTCATTTAAAGCCCAGGCCCATTTCCTTATTTTTCCATTCTTTATGGGATGTTTTGGTTCCAAACACCCCTTTTAATTCTTCAGTTAGCACCCTCTAAATGATCAGATGATCTTCACTTCAAATATACATTTCTACAGTTCCATTTTTAACGCCTTAGTAAGTGTTAGTAAGTGTGGTAATTTTGCTTGTTATGCTTTATTCAACCTTCTTTAAAAGGTGACTCATCAAAATAAAACTTGTACTCGAGCAAGTAGAATGAATCAAAATGCTTCCTTTCAACTTACACTGTAAGAACACCACAACAATAGTTTCATTGGTTATCAGTATTAGTTTTTATGTCAAATTTTTAAGTTCAAATTTTAGTTGAAATTAGAGCACAACTATACCCACACAAATCTGATTAATCTTATGCATGAAAACAAATTTCACAAACAAGCAACATTTGACACTTTAGTGGGATAGTTGTATGCTAAAACAGCAGCCCTGGTTGTGATCCAGACAGAAAGATGATGCTGTTACTGCCCATTGCAATTTTCCAGTCTCCTTGCACTCATGTGAGCATACATCTGGCAGATCAGATTGAAGTCACTGCTCCTATTGCTGTGGATTTAATTTCTTTCAAAGTTCAACACACAATGTTTAAACATAAGCAGCCATAGAGTGAAAAGACAATTGGAATTACAAAACTTGGATAACCTTTTGTAATGGCAGAACTATAAGAGATTTCCCTATGCATGTTGTAACCCCATGGCAGTTCTCAGACTCACTTTGCTACTCTGCTCCTTACACTTTTTCTTGTGTAACAAACAAGCTGCAGCAATTTAAAAAATGTTACTTGGAGTTAACTACATTTCTTTACAGAATTCACTAAGATTGTTCTTCCTTCTTCAAGACTCAAAGGCCACTATGCATCCTCTGTTATGTACTGCATGTTTAATTTTTCCCTACTTGTGACCCAATCAGGTAACACGACTTACACTGAAAACAAATGCATAACCAAGTAGGAAAAAGAAAAGAGAAATATAATTAAAACCACATTTCTGTAGAGAGCTTTACATATGAATAAAATAGCAGCACAAAAAAGGTCAATCTCAATAAGCAGTGCTAGATAAATAGAACATAAACCTAAAAATTAAATACATTACTGTGGAAGAAAGAGATCAAAACACTCTTCACAATAGCTTACATTCTCCTACCAACATTCCTCTCTACTTGGTTGCATTCATATAATTTCAGGAGTAACTTTCCCTGAAAAGAGAAATCCTGTTTCAAGTGTTTATAATGCTGCATAAGCCACCTTCTGAATAAGGTCTCTACTTCTCTTTTTGTATGCACAAAGTACAAAAATACCATATTCAAGACCACAGCTCAAGTATTTTAACTGTACAGAAACTCACATGTACTTACACAAGCCAGTTAGTGAGCTTTCAGGATTAGGGGACAATATTTCAATGTTTGAGAAGCATTCAAAGATGTAATAAAAGGGGTAAGTTTTCAGAGGACATGCAACGTCATTCAACATAGGGCAAAAGTAAACTTGTAAGCTGTGTTAACTTCAACCCACTTGTGTACCTCAGACTTCATATTTTTCTATCATAAAAAATCAATTCTTAATAATAACACCTTTCAAATATGTCAATTGACAGTATTTAGTGTGGGCAGAAGAATGCACATGCAATAATATGGGGTTTAATATTGACAAAAAACACACATCCCCAACATTAATAGGCCATGCTTAATGATCCTTGTAGTTTCAGCTATCCCTTCATTGCAACCTGAGTACTACTAAAACATTGCCCTAATTCCAAATTTATTATGAATTAAGGATTACTCTAAAACACATGGTAGCTGTTCCACTAGGGAGGGGTGATTAAAGTTTAAACAATGCAGGCACTGAAGCCTTTAACACACAAACTGATTATTCTTTGCTGCTATATCATCAGTTTGGCATTGTGACGTCCCATGCACCCCTGTGCTTCACAGTATCAATCTGTTCTGTAAGCAGTTTGAGAGGAATAAACTTGAGTGCAGATAACTCCTCTAAGGCAACAGTAAGCACCTGTTTTACAGGTTCTTCTCTCAGGAGATCCCCAGGAAAGGTACAGGTAACATTACCAGACCTGCCTGGAGTCTTGCTATGAAAGCAGTAGCCTTGTTCCCTCCAGCCTGTCCAATGACTCTAATCCATCAGCTCCTCTCCTTGTCCCTTCAGGGTCAAGGCAACCAGAGTCAGACAACAGCACCCCAACTGCACATAAACTGTATGTGCCAAACAACTTTTATAACACAATCTGCACGCTAGCCGTACCACCCAGACTAGCTTTGAAGGGCTTGCAGATGCCTTCTGCCTTCCAACTACAGCTTCACATTTCACCTGTGATGGAGCCAAGTATTCATGTCATAGGACCTAAGGAAGCATGAGAGGTGTATTTCATCAACAACAGAATCTAGAAGTATGGTCCAGGTAGCAGATAAAGGAAATAACAAGAAAACCTTCAACTGCTGTTAAAGCCTTGTGTCCTGGAAAATGCCTTAAGACTGAGGCAGGAACTGCACTGCATTTTTCAGAGCACGAGAAAGGAAGAGGAAGCAACAGTTTACATGAAGTTATCAAATTGCAGGCTCATAACCAGTTGTTCTCCTTCATTTATTCAAATGTCTTTCCGTGGAATGGCTAGGCAGGAGGTATTCAGTAGGTGAGAGAGACACTTGAGACTATTACCTTCAACTTTGTTTTTCTAAAGTGAAGTGCATTATCAATTACTGATCTTATTTCTAAACGCACTGCAATTAATTTTATAGTTGCTGTTGTTTACAAAAACCCCAAACTCAACATCAGATTTCAGGCCTCTTATTTCCTGGAGACAATTATAATAAAATCAGAATCTGAATGTTGATTTCACTATGGAGAAGCTGATCAGCTTCTCTTCTCAAAACTGGCTTTTTACAGTCTGCTTGTTTACTATTTGAAGCTGAAAGCCAGAAATACTCCATACTGCATCTGCAGTGTTTCGTTTCATATCCAATCCAGAAACACTGTCACATCTGTTGGACCACCTAAGGAAGACTCTGCCTTTAAGACTACATGGAGTATGTCTTGATGCAAGAACCTTATTTCTTGACTCCACTACAAACAGCCGTAAAGAGAAACACAATCAGGCCCTTCAAATTTGTTTTTCACTGTCTCCAAAAGCTCCTTTTTCTTAGGAAGTTAGTAAAAAACTAAGCCAGTCACTGCACCTCACCTTGTTAACAAGAAATACATCTTATAAATTAAAGTGCAATCAAGAGTCTGCAGTCTCACAGTGAGCCTTTTGTCGTTCTTTAGCATAAGCAGGGCTGTGCAAGTAGAAACCTATTCAGTATTGTAATCTCTGATGGTGTCAAAAGATGCCCATTGTATCATGTTAAAAAGCAAAGGCAAGCATGCAGTAATAGTTCTGCAGAATAAGCTGAGAGCATCCAACAGTTTACAGCTAAGGCCAAAGAAGTCAAGGGGATTCCCTGCTGTGCCTTCACCTTTTGCCTCCAGTATCCAGTGGCCCTAACAGCACTCTGACTTCTTGCTTCCAATGTGTTTTGAACTATGTTTTATGCCTTTCACAAGTTGTTCTTTATACTTGTTGATTTTTTTTTTAACATAAGAAAGCTCTAAACTTTGCATTTCCTTTAACTGGATATTCCAATTTTCTGAAACACATGGTTTTGCTTTATTCCCTTAACCCTCCTCTTCACCAACAATCTTTTTCATCATCATCTGAGAAGTGGTAATAGTTTTGTTATGAACCACCAATATAGCATTTTCAATATTTGCATATCACCTGTCAGGATTACATTCTTCAGCATGCCCTTGGAAGCTTTTTGTAAAAAGAAACCCCAAACTTACTAATTTTTATGTAAACAGCACCCCAATTTTTTTTTTTTTAATGTTTCTGTTGCTTACAAAAAGACCTTGAGTCAACGTGCTTGACACTGAGTATTAGAGCAGCTCTGGAAGTAATCTCCTGAACCAGACTCAACACAGGGGGCTCAGGATGAAGTCAACGTTCACCACTTGTCTTTTTCACTAGCTCTTTGGTGAACCAAGTCCTGACCATCTAGATGTATAGTGTTCTCAATAGGACATGCTGATGCAACATGTATCTAACCTACATAGGATACATTAAGTCACCCTTTGCTATCACATTTCCTGCCCACATTGCCTCTCTGTCATCCATGTGGGGACGGAGGGTATCAAGCAGTGCAGTCCTCTTCCGGCTCTTGCTGTGTCCTCATGCCTCTAGTCCTGAATTTTCAGGTCTTTGGGACTGACTGGTTGACACAGTTTGGTTGCTACTATGGTTTGAAAAGGTTCCATTCAGCATGTTGCTAATACGTTGCTGGTGTTATTTTGTGCTTGGTCTGTAACAGAGTCCTGCTAACCACACCATTTTAGCACGGGACACAGAGATCAGATTTACCCCAAATTTTCTGAAAGAATAATATTCCACATTTCACCTTTACTCTTCAGTCTAAAATTCTGCCTGGTATCAAGACAAATACCCTTTATAACACCTCATACAATGGACCTGTGTCTACTTTTATTACTAGTCTTTTAGGACTATTACTGGATATGTTTTAGTTCTGTTTGCCATAAACAAATATTTGATTTCAGCTGCTTCTTTAGAAGGACAAATCTTAAGTTGCTCACTAAACCATCCCAGAATAAATGCTATAAGGAAAAAGGAAAGTGTAAAAGGAAAGCAAAACATCACTGTTCCCAGAACACATGGGGGTTAAAAAAAAACACTCACACAGAATTTAAATCCATTCAAATGCCACTCTCAGGAATGACAGAGTTACTTCATTTTCAACTTACTATACTGCAGCTGGCAGATTAACTGACAGAACTGCTTAAAAAAAGTTCTGATATTTTCCTACTTCAGACTGTTTATCTTTTAATAAACCTGAATTACACTGTTTCTTCCCTGCTACAAGCCTATCTAAGAATAAAAAGCAGTCACCATAATCCTAAATAGACTACATTAACTTAAGACCCATTTTCTTTTGTCATTCAATTTTCCATGAAGGCAGGTCACAACCTAGAAATCTTCTACTATTGTATTAAGCAGTTAGACAAAGTAACTTTGCCTAATGGTTAATGGCAGAGTGTTCTTTTACAGCTATTCACAGCAGAGTATCCCAAACCAGGTGCAAGCAGTAAGAACACGTCAGAGTAACTATTATGGTATCAATGACATTAGCATTCATTATTTCACTAAAATTTTCAGACTAGGATCTCACATTAAATAAAAAAGGGTAGCTTGGCAAACTAAAACCCCACCAGTTCACAAACGTGTTTTTACTCAAAGCAAGGCTCTTTTTGGAATGAGTCTGGCAAATTACACTCAAATTAACTTTCAAAATGCCAAGCCATGTTTATTTGTGAAGGATAATGATGTTTCCTCTCCTTTCATAGGTATCATTTGTTAAACTGGTTCCTCCAGGAGATCAAGTAACTCTCAGGTCCTAAAAAGGTAACTAGAGCTGTTTCATTTGCCTTGGAGCCCCACTTTCTAGTTCCTGTCCACAAACGACAATTTCAAATTACAATGGGTATTTACAACAAACCAATTTCACTATGATTCAGTACAGGAACTATTTCCTTATTTACTCACTAATGATAATATTAATGGATTTTTATCATCTGGTGTCTGCAGCTACAGAAATAAATTACAGTTACTGTGTAACTAACGAAAACCTGACACTGGAAGTCTAAAGGCTGAGACACTCCACTTTCCAATTAGAAGTCTGTTAGCACTATTTTCAAGCTGCCTCAAGTAATGCAATCATCTGTTCTGTAGCAAGGAGAAATAAACCACTGTGATAGAAGTTAACTCATTTAGACAATAAACACCTTTGAACAGCAGGGGTTTTTCCCATCTCTTTGCATGATCAAATGGAGGAATAGTTAAAATGAATTTTAAAAATCAACAAAACAATGAATAATTAAAAGTGACAGCAATCATTAATGTATCAGCTCTAATTGCAGATATAAGTTACCAAGAATATAATTTATTTTTCAGAAGATGCATCCACCCACTGCAACTCCAATCAAATTATCTAAGGTTATCAAAAGCCTTTTTCTTCTCTTGACATGCAAAATGGACTTGGAGAAACCTTCGACTAAGTAATCTCATGGAACACAAAACACATCTCCCAAGAATCACCTAGGGATGTATTTGTTTACTAAGTATAAAGTTATGCCTTGAGAGGAAACTCTGAACAGTTTGTAATGTACATTAGGATGCTTCTAAACAGCTTGACAGGATGGGGAGAGCAGCCAACAAGAAAAACATTTATTGTTATGACTCAGAATGGAGTTGAGAAAAAACTACTCCCTAACTCCCAATAGGTCTCATTACTATTGTAACAGATTAAAAAAAATGCAGGTCAGTCTCATTAAGCAAGTTGAATATACACTAATATTTCTAATTGTATCCCAAATGAACCAGTTAATATCTATTAAACATGTAGTCAATATTTAACTGGTTAGGATGGGCTACTATTCAGATGAGGGAATCAAAACAGCACAAGAAAATACTGAACTACGGATGCAGCTCCGGCATAAGGAGGGTAAAAACAGCGAGTGGCCAGGTATAAAGCGAAACATTTTCTCTTATTGGAAGAATGACCTTATAGCTCCTCAACCCACTTGCAAAATCACATGCTAAGGGTGTACTTTAAACACTAAAGCTGTACTTTGCCCTCTTTTGCCTCCAGTCACTTATTCTTACCCAAATACCTGTTCCTTCCTTGATGCCAGTACAAATATTTTTCTGACTATGGAGTTAACTATACTAGGCAACTGATCCAGTAGAGAAATAAATTGGCAAAAACAACTGGTTTCTCATCGAGCAGAAATGCCAGTGCCAGCAAAAGCAAGAGAGAAGTGTGCAGTCTGTGGCAGACAGAAGGCTGTGAAACCTCTTCTACCATCAGCCTACGCTTACACTGACTGTGAAACTACAGCCTCAGATTTCATGGCTTAGGCTGTGTTTTCATGGTTTCAGTCATGCTAATGGCATTTGAGACTTCACAACAACTATCTCAAACTTAACCATAAACCAATGAGAGAAATCCCAAAAGTTCCAAAATGAAACAATTCTTAAGGTGACCACATTTTTGTGTTCTAAGCCTATCATCCTATGAGACGATGCTTCACTCCAAGGTTTTCTTTCCATTTTTACAAAAGCTTATCATTTTCACTCAACTACAGAGAGTAATTTAAAACTTGAAATGCATGGAGGCAGATGAGAGAAACAAGAATCAGATTAGAATTTCAAGACTGCATTTCAGGATTATTGCAGTGCTTACAGTTGCACCTAGAGGCAAGCCTGAGGGCAGAAAGCAGTAGTGCGCTCACATTTGCACAATGCTTTGGAAGTAATTATATCTTGTATATGAAAGAATTATGTAAATCAGCTAATATTTTATAATTGACTAGCTGGCAACACAACCAAGAGGAATTAGCATAGAACTGAGTTAAGCATCTTGATCCCTTTGACCACAGTTGCACACAGTGATGTAGGTAAGGCTCTTATCTTTGACCAGCTTCATTTATTTCCCAAGCAGGAGCCTAGTCTTGCGTCAGGCAACAGGCAAGGCGACGTAAAGCTAAGCTTTAAAAATACTTCAAGTATGTAGAAGCTGTCAGTCATGCATACATCATTTAGATTCCCTGAAAAAACACAAGGCCAACACCTTAGCTAGCCTTACGCAACACAATACAAACTATTGTTAGCTTCTACAGGGTGTAAAAAGGGTAATAACGCATTTGGAAAAGCACTGACAAAAGCACCACTTGGAGTGTGTTGATGAAACCTGTGTTTGGTGACAACTACACTATGTTCTTAGTATATACATCAGCTTGTAATACTTGCCTACTTTGGATTGCTCCACCAGTTAAATATTCAAACAGGAGACTGACACAGCTATGTAGGTGATATAACAGAGAGTGATGCCTTCAAAGACGTTTAGCACCAATATGAAATTACACGACCCAAAGACTAGAATCATTTTTATTTCTTTAAAAACTTTTCCAAAACTTTCTGCTTTTAATGAGGAAGGATAAAAGCCCTAAGAAATAAATGCTGTGTCAAGTGGTAGCAGGCACAGCCACACACTGCTGTAGAGCCAAATGATATATTCAAATAGTCTTTCTTCACACTCCAAGACTATTTCTTCTCTAGTAACCAGGCAGAGGACAAGACCTCATAGGGCAGGAGACAATAATCATCACTTTGCTTGTAATAATGATACAAAATGCTGTTGTTAAAGCAGTTATCAGCAGGACATCTCTTAAGCAGCAATAGAAGGATAACTCATGCAGTGAGGGTTAACTGTCCTTACATAAAACGATGGAAGCATTCACTGCTCTGAAGATCTTGCTTATGCAAAGCAAAATAAATCTTAAATATAAAGAAAACTAAATGATCCTGGAACTGGAGCAAGGGAGTTTGTGGGAAGGTCAGGTAGCAAAGGACTAGTGCAAGACTGTTATTTACCCTTTTGCTGGATATATCATATGATGGATCATTTACCATAATTTCTGCTATTACTAAATCAGCAAACATCACTTCATTACAAAAAAGCTCAATAGTCTGGGTGGAGAAATCCATGAACCATAAGAAAACTGCTTGTAAACAAGAATAATTACAGCCATATTAAAAAAAAAAAAAGAAAGAATATAGGCAAAACTCCAAGCAGAGCACACATAGGATCCTGCTTATATGTTGGTTAAACATGAGCATACTACAGGCAATAAGAATCTGGAAGTTAACTGCAAGCCATGTAATTGTAGGGTGAGCTACTAGTGTGCATTTACCATATTAATAAGTATAATGCAGACACAGCATGAACTAGCAGACAACAACATGAGACTGGAAATCAGGAAATCCAGAGTTTTAACTGTTACCAAGTCACTTGACACAATTTTCTTTTTAGCCTTCTTCAGTTGTAAACCAGAGGTAGTCAGAAACCTCTCCTCAGATGAAGCGCAAGGTCTAATTTACATGCCATGCTTTAGGCTACAACAGCTAAAAACTGCAATGACAACTGAAGCAATAATTCACCCTATTTTACCAATAATTTACCCTTCTCTTTACAGCCTGTAAATTTGAAGTACTAAAGAAAACATGCTGTTGATTAACTAAAATAACTTCTCCCCTGCCTAGCTGTATTGGACAACAACAGCAGATCCTCTAATCCTGCCTTTTCTACTAACACTAAAAAACCTTCCTCTTTGTATAGATGTAACATCAAAGCAAGTAATAGAGGACACTAGTGGCTAACCACAAATAAATTCTCAAGTGTCATAAATGCTTCCAGCACTCAGTATCCATACAAGCATTACAATCAGTTCTAAACAAGTTCTAAACGAGACCATTTGCTCTCCATTTAGAAACAGCTTAAAATATTACAGAGTTGGGCAATTCATCAAGCTTCCCAAATGTATGAAAACAGCTCTCTAACACTTCGACTCCCACTCTACAATGAGGGATTGCAAAGACATTCCTGCTGGGTCACTGGAAAGGTGTGGCTAAGAGCAGTACTAGCCAAGCAGTTAGGACTCAGCTAGGTGGACAAAACTGAATGGGAAAGGGCATGGAAAAAAAACAGGAGGGCTGCTGTCCTACTCCTAATGCTGGCAAGAAAATCACAGGCTCTCTCTTCTTTTCATTACACATCCAAGAAGCTCAAAAATTCAGCCACAACTGTCTTGTCCACCTTAACTAATTCAAATGAACATCTGGATCACACCATCCTTACTGCATACAGATCTATCACTGTCACCAAATTTTCTCACCCTTTGATGTGTGGAAGGGGCTTAAAATGAGCTCTCCCACTTACAGGTCATGCATGCAAGAGATCACAAAAGCCAAAAACGGCAATGAAATTTTAACAAAAGTGACTCCAAAGTCTCATCACATTGTGACACAGGCAGCAACCCAATCTCAACTGGTCCAACGGTCTTCCATCCTGCTTAGTGCATGCCCTACATGTCTGTGACAAAATAGTTAGCAAAATGTCATGAGGAGTCCAAGCAGCCTTGCTAACTATATATGCACAAATGCTGTCTTCTGCTTTAAGCATAAGAAGCTTGTGCTAGGTTAACATACAGTAACATTTCAGGGAAAGTAAGGATCTGCAGATTCTGCTTCAAGAAAAAGGAATTAAAACTAGAGTGAGAGAGGATGGCCTGGCTTTTGAACTTGGCCACAAGAACAAACTAATACCTTCCCACTTCTGCCAAGCTAAAAATTGTTTCAGCTAAAAATGATTTCCCCAATATTCCTTGGTTTGTTTTGAAAAAGCCATGGGGTTTTCTTTGCACAACTCCCCTTTCACAGGGAACTCAAAGCACAACAATGTATACTTGTCTAAGGAGATTAAAATGAAGTTACTGGATTGCATAATACTCTAGAACAACGTCTCAGGGACTGCAACACATTTTGGCAGCTCTGTTCTCAGGCAGTGGGGAGATACTTGGATGGTGCCTTTGCTAGTTTGATTATCGAAGTTCAGATGCATCTATATGAATAAATATATGACATTTTTCATACAAGCTGCTTCTACACAGTACTGCTCAGCCTACAGATCCTTGGTTTCATGCAGCTCAGAAGCAGTTCAAATGCAACCCTTATCCTCAAGTTTCATCATAACTATAGGGCTGTTTCACAGGAGTAACCTGAACCCCCCCTGCTATGGCAGGCTCAGAACATCCAGAGCTACCGGCACCAGGTCATCCAGAGACAAAGCTGCAAACCCCATCATGCAGCACAGCAGTGTGATAGCTGGTGACCAGCACACTTCCCACCTGTCAAATGCTCTTAGAGCTCACACTCACATCAGCTATCTAAAGCTTGTGTTGATTGCTTCTGCAGTCCGTCACAATAAGATGTCACTATGCAGCTTTTTAGGTAGGAAAGATTGGTCACTTCTTGCATGTCAGGCTTAGGCTACAGATTTCTACTGCAGATCCCACCTAAGTCTATGACAAAACAGAACCTAACAAAAAGTCTGCTACATTACTTCAGCAGTGACTCACAGCTGCCACCTGACTCACTAACTTTACATCAAGCACCATCCTGGATGTTAGCCATTAGAAACCTCTGCCATTTAAAGAGAGTTTACTGTTATAGAGCAAACAGGTTGAGCACAGAGGGTGGCATTTATTTTCCAGTTCTTTTGTTTACTTTCCAATTCAGTTTTGACCTACAGGGGGTAAAGAACTCATACAGGTGAACATCTAGGAAGAAGCTCGAAGCTGCCTCAAGTTAATTTATTCACATAATAAAACAATGTGAAATGGAAATTATTCCATTAGACAAAAGAAAAATGTAGATCTACATCTTTTAAACTACAAGCTAACAAAAAAACAGAAATCCAGTAATTTACACACATATGAAGGACTCACACACATTGCAGTATCTGGGAAGCAACCAGAATGTGGAAGAAGTTTGACATTTATTTAGAAACTGCAAGAATAAGCAAATCCTACTAGGTATAGACAGGCTTTATTAGTTATTTGGTTTAGGCTCCAAATTTATTCACAGTGCTGTTACAAAAAAAAGTATTAGTGTTCAATTGTAACTAATACAGGCACTTAAAATATATGGAGGGGGAGTTTTGTTAGCAACAAAAAACAATGAGGTTAACAAAAGGGAGACACAAAGTATCTTTTCAAATCTTAGAACAGTCCAAATCTAATACTCCGGTGTTATCTTTCTAAATTTCATATATAATGGGATCACCATTCAGTACCAAAAATAACTGTCCTATGCACAAAAGAATGCAGATCCATACTTTTGAGTTATTAGAAAATGCTACTACACAAACGGAGGTGATTCTAGTGTGAAGAGAACCACAGAGCAAACTGACCTAATGAACTTGGTTTCCTCAGTGTGATAGAAACTGAGCAAATTTCAAATACTTCAATAATACTAAATACAAACTACTTTTTCCTATTTGGCATTTGTTAACTCTTTAGGTTCTAAAACTTTGAATAATTAAAATAGGTCACCAATTTTGGCTTAGTTTTTTTGCTGTTAAAGTACCCTACAGACATTAAAAACAGTAACACGCTCACTTACTAAGAAAAAAAGCCTGAGAATTGTTTAACAAAAGGCCTGTACCTTAAAATATCTGACCTAACCAAGCTCTCAACCACCTGAAGTCCAAATAAGGATAAAAACAACCCAGAGATGCATGAGTGGAAATTCTAAGATAAGTATCAGCTGAATATGGAACCAAGATGCAGAGCAAGCAACCACTACATTAAAAAAATCAAGGCTGGAAAATTTCAAGCCATTTGCACATTTTCAAAAAGCCCATATAATCATATTCCTTTTTAAAGGGAAGAGAGTTTCTTGCTAAAGTTCAGTATGTTCCTGCTACAGTATCAGCTGTTATTTATGAGGCATATAATATCATTTAGCTTCTTCTACAGAGAATTTTCTAAGTCATGGCCTTAAGACAGAAGACATTATGACAAATTTGCACCACACATAATGGGACTATTGATTGTGATGTCTCTAAAAACTATTTACTCTGTGGGCTCCATTTCCCCCTTGTTCCATTATGTTTGTTTTAAATACACAATCTGCTTTATTTGGAAAATATTATTCCCAGAAAGTGAAATTTACTCAAACAAACATTTTTTATTATTTGAAAATGTCCACTTCGTCCACCTGTTTTGGAAATGTCTTTTAGACACCAAATTTTGGTGAACTGTTTTGGTTTAATAGCTTATAAAATATCCTTAGAAGTAAACATTTTAAGAACAGTGACAGTGTTCCAATGCTATAATGATTGTCAATGTACACAAGCAAAAGTCAGAAAAAATTTGCTTCCCCTGAAAGTGTCCCTTTAGGTCTGGAACTTGAGACAGGGTTGTTCTGCTACATCCTTCATTTGTCACGTTATTGAAACTACTTCAGCAAGGCAGGAATTTGCATGCAAGAGGCTGTAAAAAGTAAACAATCTCCTCAAGAGAAGTCTTATTCACAGTGGCTTTTAAATGCCATTAGATTATTTTTTTAGAACACTGCCTGTCTGTTATACAGCACCATAAGATAAATACTTGCTTATAATGAAAAAGCTCTAATTTCTCTTCAGTTTGGTGTCTTTAAGCAGGCCAGTTTAAGAACTGTTTGGAGAAACAAATTATTTCCAAACTGGAACTTCAATTTTGAAAGACCTGCCCTTTGACTTCTAAGGCTGGATAAAACTATTAGTTCACAATCTCATCTGGTATACACCATCCACAGACCTTCATCCAGTTATACCTCTAAGTAGTCCACGATTCACAGAAAAGTTCTCCAAGTTTGTTCCTAAAAAATTCATTATTTAAGAAGGCAAAACATAAAGTTCTTGACCCTATCAAATTGTTCTCATGACAAAAATAAAGGAGTGGCTGAGAAACGAAAAAAACACCACATCCTCAAGCTCCAACACACTGAACACGATAACCAAGGCCATAGCCAAGTTTGCAGTGGGAGGAGGTTCCAGCGAAGGAAATAAGCCTCCAAGTATCGGAGCTACTTAAATGTTTAAAGGGTGGGACAGAGCATTTCACTCCTTTACCACGCTCTACCTTTGAAAGGCCTAGGGGTGGTAAGTCAATGGCAATCGAAGTAGGGACCTGTCCTTAGGGAGGGGGAAAACACTTAGCATGTGGCAACTTTGAAAGCACTCTAAAAATTTACTGCTGTACAGGTGGTTTTTTTCCACTCCCCTCCTTCTTTGACTGACTCGTCTGTTTCTTCTCAAGGGGCCTAGGGGCCATGGTAGGAGTCCACACGACAGGTTTTAAGGTATCATATACCCAAATGGGCACACCCGCCTGGGGCTCTGGCAGAGAAGGGACTACTCAAAGAAGAAAAGCAGGTCGCTAAGAGCTGGAAGGGCCCATATAAGCCCAGGAGGGGCGGGAAAGCAGCTGGCCATAATGGAAAGGCCACAGACTACCTGGAAAGCAGCCCCTGCCTGTTGGAGAGGCTAAAGCTATACCAGGAGGACGAGGACGGGGCCACACCGGACAGTCAGTAGGAAAGCAGGGATAGAGGCGTGGAGGGGGAGAGGGGAAGGGGATCAGCTGGGCACGGAGTGGGTGTGAGACAGCCACCTCAGCAGGGGGAGGGGCAGCGGCCATGTTGTGACTGGGGCGGGTGGAACACGGGCCTGCTGGAGGGGCCACGACCGAGCCGCCCCCGGTCCCCCCCACAACGCCCGCCCGCGCCGCACCGTACTTACGCCTTGTCCACCAGCTCCCGCACTTTCCACATATTCAGCATGGCGCCGACTGCCTGGAGACCTCCCCAGCCTCGCTGCCCTCCACTGCCGGCCCCAGGAGGCCCCTCTTGCCGCGCCCCGGGCAGCCGCCGCCGTGCCGCCTAGCCAGGCCCGCTCCGGCTCGCCACCGCCTCTGCCAAGCGAGGGACGCGGCGCCGCTCCCGGAAATGGAGGGTCTCGTGGCCGCGCGGCCTGCCGGGAGCTGTAGTCTTCCCGCCGGCGGGCCGGGGAGGCCGAGCCGCCCAGCAAAGCTTGCTGGGAGCCGAGCGCCAGCCGGCCGGCCGCGGAGCCTGCCGGGAGCTTTACTCTCAGATGGGGATCGCTGCCGCTCCCTGCAGGGGCTGTCGGGAGTTGGAGTGCTGCGGGTCCCCCTCAGAGGAGAGCGGTGGACAGCGGACCGAGGCTGGGCTGCCCTGCCCTGCCCTGCCCTACCCTGCCCTGCCCTGCTCACATCGGGAGGGCATCACAGACACTGTCATACAGCAATGGAACCGAGACTTTATGCCCTTCTCAGCTTGGGGTACAGATACAGCCAAGCTCTGGTGCACCCTCACACTGCTGCAGCATCTGGCCTGTAATGAACTTCGTGACCCACAGCTATATGAGGCACAGAGAAAGAAAGGTCTATGCAAATATCTGGTTAAAGCACAAAACACAGGTGTACACCTCATGTCTGTATGGAATATGGTTTTATACCTGGCTTTTACAGCAAGGAACTCAAGCAGCATTGCATCTTTGTGACTGCATGTTTGCTGATCCATGGTGTACGGCCTGCAGTGAATTTTGGGTGGACTTTTGAACTCCTCTTGCAGGCCAAGACCAGTATTTCTGCAAGAGATTTCAGGTATGAAAACAGATGAAAGGGTGCAGCATATGCACTAAGGTAGCAGAGTCCATCAGTGCACAGCACTTGTCTCTACACTTTGAGAAAGACCACATCAATTGACAAAAAGCCAAGGAACAATCACATACATTAAAGCTGTCTCAGGGGAATGTGAACTGTTTTAACATACTTGTCAAAAGCATACCAAGACCATCTTCAAATATTGCCTACACAGGGTATTGAATCACAGCTCCCTGGGCATAATGAAAACACTGAACTTAGTGAAGTGATTTTATAATCAGGATTGTCAGACAGTTTCATTACATACATTTACTTTTCTTCTCTAGCAACTTGTTTTTAATGTGAGTATTGAATGATGGAGGATTTTTTTTCTTAGGAGAAGTAGAACTCCATTGGCTTTCCCTTTGCCAGTCACAGGAAATTGAGCGTATGGGTGGTATAGTTAGTCCATAATATATTGTTGATGTATATTTCTTGTTTGCATACATGTGTTGCAAATGAGCATATTTTGCCTAAAGACAATATACATCTGCAAACTTTTTGCCCAAATGCACTATGTATTTGTAAACTTCTTGTCTCTTAATTGTTTAGTTAGAACAAGGTGGGGGGGAAAGCCTTGAGAAAGATGGGTTGCAACTGCACTTGCTATTGCTCAAATAAGTCACCTTTTTTAAAAGCTGGGGGTTCTCTGAACTATTAAGGCAAGCCAAAGAGCTGATCATCTGCCCATTTTCTGACATCCCAGTTTATTTTTTTATAGAGATATTTTCATAGCTTCTGTCTTCTGAACATCTCAGTGAAATTTATTTAAGAACCTCCTCAATGGATCAAGTCCAGCATCTTCTCACTAACACTAATAAATATTAGATGTTCATGTAAAGAATGTAAGAACTGGTGAATGTGGATAGATCAGTCTCCAGATACATCTTTCCCAGTTTCAGTTTTCTGTGGGTAAGGGGCTTAGTTCTGGAGTACTGGTGCTAAAGCTTTCTGGTTGGAAGCACTGGATGGACTTTTTTTTTTTTTTTAAATGAATTTAACTGATTGCTTTTTGAATCCTTTTAGGTAGCTTACACAGCACTTTGTGGCAATGATGTTTTAACTGTTGTGTGAAAAAAAGTTCCTTTTGTTTGCTTTAAATATTCTATGTAATACCCTCACTAGTTCAGGTATTACAGGAATTGGTATATAACAATTCCCTATTGCTCCTTTCCTTGTCAGCTGTGAATTTAGAATCTGTAGATTTCTGGTTACAGTGTTTTCTTCACTGTGCCTAAGACTTGCAGTATATTTAGTTTCTCCTTGTCCAAAAGTTGTGTCATTGTTCCAATTCTACTCTGTCATTTTGAAACTGAAGGGGAAGAACCAGCACAGCATGCAGTAGTGAAGATACTGAACAGTCTAGTGATTTTTTTTCCCTCCATTATGTTCATAAGATTTCTTAATCACAGTTAAGAAATTAACCACAGTTAAGAACTTAACCACAGTTAAGAACTTGACCGCAGTTAAGAACTTGCTCTTTGATATTTTTTTTTTCTGTGAGTAAACTGAGGACACTGGTCTTCAAGAGCAGAAGACATTTATAATCCCTATTTCAAGAAGAAATAAAATACCATAATTGGAGCTTGCAGAAATAGAACTTTTCTAATTTGATAGAAATGTTATTTTTAAATTTGGCTTCAGTCCATTTGGATCTAAATCAAATTTCTGATGAGCTGCAAGTTCCCCAGATTCTGCTGTGGTGCAATGAAAGTGATGTTATTGTTAGTGCTGGTTTTCCTCGAGCAGCTGCAAGCAGCTCCCAGAGTTCTGAGTGCTGGAACAGACGTGACAACAACATGATGGGCTGGAAGAGGCAGTTTCCAGGACCCAAACTCTAGCCACGCCTCAAGATGCACATATGCCCAAAGTAAAATCCACCCATTCTTCCCTGTTTTCTCATCAGGGATGACATTTGAACCCAAACAGTTAGGGGTCAATAAGCCAACAGGATCGGGGTGTTTGTTTTTCACAAATCTTTGTTACCACATGGGAAAAAAAAATTAGACTCACTATAACCATACACTTCAGCAAAAGAGAATAGTATCAATAGAGTATTTTAGATACAGGACCAGGAGAATAGCAGTGCATGCAGAAGGCAGAATGAAGCTGGAATTTAAAAGCAGTTAAGATGAGGGTTTGTATCTTTCAAGCATTACTAGCTGTGTCTGGATGCAGTAATGGGGCAAGGAGAGACGACTGGCATTTATTGTCAATTTTAAGGTATAGTAAAAAGCAGGTCTTTATGTGAGATTGAATGCAACATGACTGACAGTAATTTTGCCATCCCCATTCTGTCAGCTACTGATAAAGTGCATGAGCATATGTATAATTTCCAAATGATGTGAAGACACTTTCTGGTTCATAAGTAGTTCCTTTAAAAGAAGGATCTGATCGGTGTAGGTAGAGGGTAATGCAGTTTCAAAGCAATGCAATATTCAGCATAACAGGTAGTAGTTGTACCATATATCATGTAGAGGAACTGTACTTTATTATAATTTGAGCCATCAATTACAGGAGAAGCAGTTAGAGAAATTGAACTAATTTGAACACTGCAATAGAGTTTGCACCTGGCTCTTCCAGAAGTTAATATGGGCCATTTGGTGCACAAAACGTCTTCCACATTCCAGATGCCTGGAGAGCAATATTGTTGTTCATATTAACCATATTAATGAACAATAGAGAGATGTCCAAGTCAGTGCTTAATTTACAATTAAAATATAGGGGGGGAAAAGAAGAATGTCAAGGAAAATCACATTGCAGCAGAGGAGGGAGGCAGTGGCACAGACTGAGACAAACTTTTCATTTAAAGCAGTATTTATTTCCATGATTTCTTAAAGCTCTACTTCTTACCCATTTACACAGCTGAAGCCTGCATTTCGCAAAGCCTGTTTGTTCTAAGAATTAGTCAATAGGGCAGAAATAACATTGAAATAATGTTCTCTGCTTCCAGGCTGGTTAGCATCCCAAGCTTTCCTGAACAATTGCAGCTTCTCCAAACCCAAATCTATCTTTCTGTAACACATCCCATATACACAAACGTATCGTGTTACAAACAGAAGGTTGCTAGGTGCTTTATTTCAGAAATTCTCTTCCTGCTGTGCCGCAGAGTGATTCTGCTTCTGTTAGTAATGGCAAAATCCTCCAGTCACTTCTATGGTTGTAAAACTGCTTCCACCTCTCAGAACCTGAGCCCGTATCAGAAGGAGACAACCTTAGGGTGCAGGCAGTAAGAGGGAATATTGGCAGTGAATCCGTGCTCTGGAAAGTGTGTGGAGAGTGAAAAGGAGACTGGCAGTGATGTATGCTGTTCCAATTTTACCCCTCCTAACACTGCTGTCTTTCCTCCTGCTCTGAGGTGTTACACCCGTTTCCTGACAGCATTTGCACGTCCATGACCTGTCTGATTCACTAATTCACTACACCTATGATGTGGGTAGCAAACTTCTTCAAGGTTTTTAAAATGAAAATGATCCTATTTTAAGCTTTAGAGCCAAGACTACAACTGCCCATGTTACGTTTGTGGAAGACTGGGTGTACCAGGCAGAGGTGATGAATTAGGAGCTGGGAGGACAAGTCTGTCGCTCAGACAGCTTCTTCTGCCAAGATAACACAAGCAGTTTTTTGCAGGGAGGCTGTATTGAATGTTAACATCAGTCTGCATGCAATCCTAGTGCTGTTTTATTTCCTAGCCTGAGGAAATGGAGGTTGCTTCCATACTGTGGGCATACTGTGGATTTTACTCTGTCTCCTCACAATCTTTTCAGTTGAACCCTTTCACTTAGAGGAGGCAGAAGTGGTTAGTTCTCAAAGTGAAATACAAATATATGCAAAATTCTTACAAGTTTCTTGAAAATAAAAGACAGAATAGGAAAAACCTTACTGTTATTGCTCATGAAAAAGTAGTGTAAGCTGAGCTTATCCCTTAATGGAAAGCATTTAAGGTCAAAGTTCTCTTCTTAAGGTTCTCTATTGTCCAGTAAGCAGTAAATTCTGGCTCTTCCTGTGCTTAGGGCATTCACAATATTGTTCTTTGTTGTGGATTCCCTGATGTTAGAACGGGATGAATTCCTGCTGCCAAAATATTGCCATTTAATTATCAAGCCAATCAACTGTGAGACATATGTCCCCAGGGAAGCAGTATTCATTAATTCTGCTTTTTACAGAGCTACTTGGGTTTGTTTTTTTTTTTTGTTTCTTATTTTCTTCCACATTAGCAATTAATGTTGGGGGGAATTTTCAACCCACCACAGCAGTGCATGTATGGCTCCAAATTAGGATGAAAATGTGGGCTTTGGGGATTGCTAGATTGTGGAAGGTACTAGGTTCTGAGCTTTCCTTCAGGCTGATGGTGTGGCATTATCTAGCACTTTCTTTATGGGGGTTTTGAAGCCATAGGTTTTAAAATGTTCTTGCTGTTAGAAGTGTAAAATATGGGGAAACCTTCTCTGAATTATGTCCTGATGTCACACCTATCTGTCATATCCTGAGACACTTCTGTTAAGTGGCAGTGGTACTTTCCAAGGGAAATTTAAGAGTTTGTAGTTGAGAACACCTCCTTAGAGTAGCATTCTCTCAGGCATATCACACATGATCTATATGCTCACAGAATCTCATCT
Source organism: Indicator indicator (assembly GCF_027791375.1). Classification (NCBI taxonomy): domain Eukaryota; kingdom Metazoa; phylum Chordata; class Aves; order Piciformes; family Indicatoridae; genus Indicator; species Indicator indicator. The sequence goes on from NC_072027.1 coordinate 5,984,845, forward strand.
CCAAATTCCTCAGACTTTTATTTTAGCTCCAATATATTCTAAGAATCTAGAGCCTGGATTCTTGCTGTTATTTGCCATTATGCAGCTGTTCAGCAAATTCTTTTGTCCACTGACAACGATCCATCTCTCTCTAGCATTTAAACTATACAGGAGGAGAAGAAAAGGACATGCCACTGTCTGCTTCTTGTAACAGTCAGCCCTTTACAGGTTTCTCTTGGTTAGCAGTCTGGGTTTCAAGTTCCAGAATTCCTGTGAGTTAGAAAACTGGTAGCAGAACAGGGCTGAACCAGAAGCACATGCCAGACTAGTGAGGTCAGAATTCTTGGGTATGGTTGCAGGCTGTGAGTGTTCCCATTTGTTACGTTTTCAGTTTGACTGTAGTCCAAGTCACTCAGCTTTATGCCAGATCCCAAGCCAGAAAGGTCTTATTTGCCTGATTTCCTCAGGATACAAACCTTCTGAGGTCTTTTTGGCTCTGTATTTGTGCCTCTGGTCCCCTTGCAATTACTACTGGGCTGATTTCAAATTAGATAGAGGGGTGGCATGCTTAAGGATGTGAAGTTATGTTTTGTGAAAATGCACAGCTGCATAGAGATACCATATGCATGGCTCTGTAAGCAAATAGTAGGAGTATAAAGGCTATAATATGAGTTCAGCTGGATAGCTAGTAATCCCCTTGGAGAGCACTGAAAGCAGTGTTCCTGCTTCTGAGGATGCTTGTTCACTCTTGCACACAGGAAAATCCAATAGCAGGATACAAAACTATAGGAAAACAGATCTCCTTTACTGCTCAACAAAGAGTGTGTTTCTCTTTGGTCTGGCTATTCTCATGTGTATTAATTAGTATCACAAATGTCTTACATGTCTCATCAGATACAGTGCTACTATGGCTTTCCATCAGTTGGCAACAATGAGAGGACAGAGTTGAAGTTCTGCTTCCTGCCTGACACTACTAAATCTCCCTAAACAGGTGAAAGAAATGGCAAATCAAAATCCTTTTCAAGCTATGATACAGGGCAATTGCTGTTTGGTAAGCCAGTTAAACATTCCCAGTGAAATCACTGCAACTTTTTCTTTTAAAACCAGCCAAAAATTAGTCTCATTTTCATTTGGCTGGAAATTAAAACTGCCATGGCAACACTTCACAAGATGGTCTTCCAATTCTTTTTTCAGAATGCTTAGCTGGACTTGGATTCAGATACAGTAGATGGAGACATTTTCACAGACTGGCAGGGACTCACCAGCCTGGAATTACCCAGCCAGTTTTAGTCAGAGAAACTGGCTTTCTGTCTCAAAGTGGGAGACAATGCTTTAAAATGCCACGCTTTCTTTTCTTTTTTCCTTTTTTTTCTTTTTTTATTCCCCTCCACAATTTTTAATTAGATCATGTTCCAAATAAAAGAATGATAGAAAGTGCTGGGTTTTTTTTCTACATTCAAATAATCTTGATAAAAGCTATTTAATGAGTTTCTTTTCTTTCTATCAGTTCACATAATAATTTGTGTGCAACAACAGGAAAACTGTGTTAGTGCAAGTCCTGTAATGAAGGGTTCCTACCTGAGTAAATTCTGTTAGGGGGAGGACTTTAGTGACTTCCCTCATTTTTATTTTCTAGTTTGCTTGCTTGCATAGAATGTAGTTGTTTTGGTTTCTGTTGTTTTACAAAAATAAGGCTTTAAATTGTTGACTATTAGTATTTTACAAAAGCAAACTGAAAGCACCCTCACCAGCATAAAATCTACTGAGGTTTTAATGAATTTAAAGGAAAGTTGAAAGAGCAAAATCAGTCTCAAAGGTGAAACTGATGACGTTTATTGTCCAGTTGAGAGGAATGTCAGATGGAAAAAGCCCCCATAGATTAACTATGTCTATTTCTTGTGCTGTCTGCAAGAACCAGACTCGATCCACTGGGATTTGAGTGGACACTTTCTTGCAGCATTGAGTAGCGTTATCCACCTTCATTTACTACAGCTTCTTCCTCAGGATTATTTGGTGCTGGCCACCATCAGGTAGCAGACACTGAATTAAGGAGATTGATCATCTCAAGTTCCAGACTTCTTCTGTGAGGGTCTTGACAGTTCATTCAATATTGAATTTATTGTGTCAGGGACCTTAAATTCTTAGATCCTGACAAAGAGTGTGAGAGCTACCATCTACTCTGTCTCTGATCTTGAGGATTGTTTTGGGAACAAAGGGATGCTCATTTCCAGCTTTCTGCCTCCTTCTTCCAGAATAATTGCCAGACAGATGTAAAACCTTGTTTTGCACACAGTACCATGCAGCAAAACAAGTAAGTTGCACAAGATCATAATGCAGTGGCCTGGTTAATTTTGTACCAGTCATTCTACTGCTTTCTTCATTTGCAATACTTTCAGTTCCTCTCTTGCTCTCATTGGCTTGGCTTTTGTTTACTGTCTTCCCCTGTGTCATGAACTTATTGCATACATTTGGATGAAGGCTGAGGGTTGGGTTGAGAGAGGAGATATTAGCAACCCTTAAGCTTTGAGGTGCTTGTTCACTAGAGATCCTCAGTCTAGGAACTGCTTGCTGATTTGGAAGCCAGGAACAGGAAAAGAGAGTATAAATGCTGCTAGTCTGAATAAAAGGTTCTGTTATTGGGAGGAGAAAAATTATAAAACCAAAACCAAACAAACCCAAAGAGGTAAGAGCTCTGGAGAGGCAGTGGTTGTCAAAAAGCCTTCCCCATCAAACAGATTTCAGAGAACCATAGCAGACGGATTTTCAGTCCCAGTCAAATGTAAGAGTGTAGGAAGTTGACATGCTGTCCCTTGGAGAGCTGAGGTATTGACAAAAGACATGCAAACTTGAAAAATGTACATTTGTGGAAAAATCCATCATGACAAGTGACTGCACTTAAGTCGCCAAATGGACTTCACCCATGGGATGAAACTCAATTATTGTTGCACATCCAATGAATCCATCCATGGAGAAAGCACATGGCCAATAAAAGGGAACCCTTCAGTAATCAGATCTTTCAAAAACTATTTAGCTCTTTGCCAGTGAGTACCTGCTCTAAGTGACGTGTGCTTCCCTGCAAACCTGCTGGGCTTCTCGACTCGCTGGTTAGAAGTGCTGAGCCATTCTGAGCTGCTCTGGTGCACAAACACATCCTACACAAAGCCACCGAGAAGAGTTCCTCAAATCCTGTTGAGGAGACATCCAGCATAGCTTTTTCAATTGCAGCTTGTATTTAATACATATGAAGGATTCTTTTGTGTTTGGAGATACTCTTAGGATGCTGGCAGTAGAAGCTATTTAACACTAAAAGGATTGTGTTAAATGGTTTAGCCCAGAGAGTCTCAGTCAAGGCTCCATTAAGTAAGAAACCTGCAAGCTTTAAGTCGTTAAGACAGTCTTCCATTTTGAGTGAGGAAGTGTCTAGTGTGCAGCTGCTGCTTGGAGTTTATCTTTCCACACCAATATTTACTAGGTGCCATCTCTCTTCTTTCGGGATTACATTATCCTTTGCACAATCTGTGTACTTTTTATTTGCCATCTTCTTGGTTTCAGCATGGCCACAGTTTTGATCATGAATAAATCCATCTTAGTGAAAGATCTATTTTGGGTCATTTTTATTTTCTGCCTCATAAAAGAAAGCCAGTCCCACTAATGGCATCTAAGCCATTTGTTTTAGGATGCACCTGCACACTTATTTGTTCTGTAACAAAAACATCTTTGTGAAACTGAAACACTGCAACTGTTGTTTGCAAAGAGCAGGCAACAGTGGCTGGCAATGTGCTTTTAAAAACATGGATATTAGGTGCAAGTATTTCATCAGTCCATTTAGTGGATATGTCCAAATTTGAAACCTTTATTTCTTTAGCAGCCATCTCGTGCTCTGCTGTGTCTGTTTTCATAGATCTGTCACGATGGTTTTTAGAAGATGTCATTCTCTAGAATAAATTTAATATCCAGTTTTTCAGGACAATTCAGAATGTAGTTTTCCTCAGATATGTGAAATTCCAGATTCAGCATTGCATGCACACCCATATGTGGACACGCACACAGACAGCTGCCCTCCACCCATCAATAAAAGGAAAAAATGCCTTGGGGACTAAGCTGAACTTTATTTATTTATTTATTACTCCCATTGTTTCAGCTGAGTTTTTTTTCATAATCTGTCTGCCTCTCTCTTTCTCTTTACAAGCTGGCAATTTCGTCTTGGAACGTTCTCTGAGCTGCCAAGCAACAGGCTTCTCCTTATTCTGATTTTCAGGGAAAAATGTAGCATATCCATTTACACTGTCACCCTGACATAAGTTTGAGCCCACTCTCAAGATGAAAGTTATCAGGCACCATCAAATCAAGCAGCGATGATGAAGGACCAGGCATCAACCATGAAGTCTGCACCATCCCAGCCTCAGGGCTGAAAGCTGGAGAAAACTGTTTAACATAGTTTTATTCATGAGATGTGAGTGGATATGAACAGCATACTGGATTTAACTCTTGTTTCAGCAGTAAGTGTCCAGAATTTGACCATCCTGAAGCATTACATTGAGTACTTTGATCTCAGTCCATAGCCAGCAATGCAAATGGCAATGCAGGGGGCACTTGGGCCAGCAAGCTTAAGTCCACATTCAAACCTGCTCTTCATTATTGATATAATCCAAGCCAAAGACTAGTTAACATTTCTAGTGATTACATTAGCAATTATATCTCGATAAAATAAAAATGCCACATTCTCTGGAGAATCTCCTTAGGGAACTGGAATATCTGCCTTTGAACCTAGTAACACATTTTCATAAAAACCCTCTAGATTTGCTTCATATTTATGACAAGTCTTCATCACACACCAAGTCTATCTAGCAGAGTTGTTTCTCTATCTGACATTCTTTTCACTATGTCTTCACAGATACAGTGACTCAGCACAACAAGAGCATAGTGTGCAAGCCTACCGTTAAGCAAATATTTTTCATTGTTTGCAGAATCCCTAGAATTCTGCAGAGGAATAGACTGGTATTTGAGCCAAGAAACATCTGAATGTCATGTAAAGTTCAGTTAATTATTTTCTAAATAGTCACCAGCACTACTGTAGCTTAGAGTAGGGTTCAACTGGTATTGTTGTGATCACACTGGAGCTTTTCAGAGGAGGGGAATGTTTGCTTTTGCTTCAGCCTCTGCTTAGTTTCACATTGTGACAAAGCCATTTCAGTAAAGGATGCATCTCAAAGACTTAGTAAAAACATGGCTGTGGTCTTTTAAAAAATGCACCACTGTGCTTCCAGGGAATCAGCTTAGTCTGATTAGTACTCAGCACATATTCCATGTGCCCTTCAGCCAGAAGCAGAGAAACCATCTGTGGCCGCAGCAAAATTCAAGTGAACTGCATCTTCATTGTAATCTCTTGGATCTATGTGGCAGCATAAAATAAAGAGGAAGTGCTTTTGAGTGTTTAGGTTAAATGCCACAAGGCTTTATTTTTCTGGCTCCACTCAGGACTGCCTGACCTCTTCTAGTAGTGCTGAGGTGATGGGCAGCTGAATAGAGAAGAGTTGTTCTAGGAGCAATGAGTCAACACTAGTGAACAACCTCTGAATGCAACTCAGCAGGTCTACTGCTTTAATGTCAGAGGTTCCAAAGGTAGCAAAGAGTCACCTGATTTGTAGTTCATATTCCAGATCTTGAGGTCTTCAGGATAAACTAGATAGTCTGACTTTATTCTGTTACCAAAACCCTGAAAAGCAACCTAAGGAGCATGGAAGCACACCCTTGCCCAGGTTTACAAAGGTATTTAAGCATACAGCGATGCAGACAGACACCTAATAGGATTTACAGAAGTGCCTATGGGAGTTTGGGACCTAATTCCCATTGGCTGTCAATGGGAATTAGATGTGTAATCTACTTAGGCAATTTGAAAATCCCACTGGCTGCATCTTTTCATGGCTAAGTACCATTACAAGCCTTAACCTTAATGAATAGAATTATTATTATACTTGGTTTCATTTCTTAAAACTCTGATCTTGGTATGAAGGCCCAGGAAAAATCTACTTGACTCCAAGCACAGATATGTGCCATGGATATGAAGTCTCAGGAAGGAGTAACTGAGCTGCTGCAATAACCTTCATCACTGTTTTGTCTGCAACTAGCCCAGAGAGCTCCCAGGGTTTGTGTATTGGTCAGCTTGGCCCTAATGTGTGTCATGTAAAAAATGCAAGTGACTGGTGAAGGAAAATTCTGCTCACTCACAGCAAAGTAATAAAGAAAACAAAATCATAAGTGCCCAGAGGCTGTGACTAGCCAATTGAAAGGGTTTCATTTTTCCTGCAAAGAACAGCATTGGAATCTTTTCATCACTCCATGGACTGAATTATGTCCCATCTGGTGCTGGAGAGAATTCACAGCTTTGGGCAGTACAAGGACTCTTTGGTAACCCTCTTTCACTCATGCAACCCAGACACAGGCTGCAGCACAGAGTTTAACCAAACAACAGTCTATCCTTTCCCTTTTTCTTGTCAGGCTTGGACTCAAACAATACCCAAAATTTCCCTATCCATACAACTTTTCAAAAGCTGTGAAAAGCTTGATTTCCCTAGATTTCTACATGATGTAGTTTTCATTAAACTTAACTTGAACCTCTCATAATTCTTCATCCAATTAACTTTACATGCTTAGAGTTATGTTGTGTGAGGCAGTTCAGCAGACAAAAGGGTCTGAATGAATAATTGGACTAGGAAATAGCTGGGATGGGTTGCTGCATTGTCTGAAGCTGCTAATTATTTATAGGGTTTCCATAAATGCATATGAACAAAACAAAGTGGTTGAAACGTTCTTTGAGCTTGGTAGAATTTGCAAATACAGTTTGTGTTGAGTAAGAATATTTTGACACTGAAAATGATAACAATCAAAAGCTCTTTAAAATGTTATGTGTATTGCTGGGTTAGAACCTTGCTCTGAGTCAGTGGAGTCCTTAACCAGGCAGCGTGCTGTAGCTAGGGGCTATTACACACAGTGACTTAAACTGGCTGAAAATCTGGCAAGATCTGGCACGTGGTTATGAACATTTTGTTATGTCTCACCAAGTGTGTAGAGTGGGTAGAAAGGAAACCTGAGAACTGCTATAATAGATCTTGTTTGGAAAAGTGAGTCAGCACTTCAGAGTGTTTGACAAGAATTTTGCAAATGCTGCTTTTTACTATGTCATTGTTTACACTTCATAGAGAGAGTGAATATAACAAAATAATATACGAGTGTATACCAGCCTGATGCTTAAAATGTAGGTGACTGCTCCAATGTATCATGCCAGAGAACTTCTCATATCAGCATTTCTCATCTCCTGGCTAGGACTTTTACTATTTCAGCATCTGGACACTCACATAGCTGAACTCAGCCAATCTCCTGTGCAGGATGGACTCATTTGAGGCTCAGTATAGTTGTTTGAATCAAAAAGAAAAGGGCACACGCTGAATGTGGCTGTACTGCCCACTGACAGACCTCAAGGCAAAGAAAGCACAGAATGTCCTATGAAAATGGGCAAGTGCCTAGGTGCAGTCAGCACTGGGGACCCTGACTGTCTGAACAGTCACCAGGAACCCACTTAAGGCTTGGCTATAGCAAACTGAATTCAATTTTACTGCAGACTGCAACTGCCTGATGAAATCTTACCACAGCTAGAATTTCTTCCCAGCACACCCATTGCTGAGTAACAATGTGTGTCCTTTTCCAGAGAATGGGATCAGCCTAGTCTGGCTCTTGAGAAACACACCAGCTGCACTTGAGAGGGTGGTGGGGTGAATGTTAAAGGAGCTCTGCAGACCCAGCAGAAGACTGGGTTTCCATAGCTCAGGGCAGTTAGGCAGTGTAATCCCTCAGCAAAAGAGACACCCTTGCCAGAGGCAATGGCATTTGGGTGCAAGGGGGATACACCATTGCAGGGAAGAGAGGGGATATGTGTGTACAGAAGCTCATTGATCTGAAGGAATAAGGCAGTCAGCTTCTTTCTCGTCTTCTTTTTTTTTAAATTTTTTTAAAAAAATTGTTTCTTGTAAGTCTATTTGATGCTAATGAACTGGAGGGATATTAGGACTAACTGCTTCCTGGCACAGAGTACACAGACATTGTGCAAGATCCCTTTCAGCTCAGCTTTGCTGACAAGCTTGGTTCTGACCTCAAACATCTCAAGTTTTTCCATTTTGGAGTGCCTCTACAAGTGAAAAGGCCTCTGTCAGTGAAATTGTGCCAAAATACCTGGGGAGCTGGGATAGACTGGAAAGACTGGGTTGGTCTCTCTGTGATCTCAGGCAGGGGGTTGAGTTGCACTGCAATTCTGGAAGGCCAGTCTCCAGGAGAGAAGAGGCATCAGGTGGGATGTGAAGTGTTAGTTTGAGTGGGATGAGTGAACACACTCACTGCCAACAGGCAAATGGCTCGGTTCCTTTATTTCCAGTGGAAAATATTTCAATTACAATTTTATTTTTTTTTCTCTTTTCATCAACATTTTTCTTAGATCCTTATTGACTTTTTTCTGAATAAAAAGAAATAATCCTTGACATAATAATGGCTGAATACTGCCATGAAAAAGCCATTTTCTGCCAAATGCCCCCTGTTCCTTCAGTAGACATTTTCCAACAAAAGGATCTGGAATTTCAGCTTCCCCTGCCTGTGCTCCAGATGAATTTTACTCAGGGTGGTTCATGTTCCTTCCAGTCTCTGCTTCTTTCTTTCTTTCTTTCTTTCTTTCTTTCTTTCTTTCTTTCTTTCTTTCTTTCTTTCTGTCTGTCTTTCTTTCTTTCTTTCTTTCTTTCTTTCTTTCTTTCTTTTCTTTCTTTCTTTCTTTCTTTCTTTTCTTTCTTTCTTTCTTTCTTTCTTTCTTTCTTTCTTTCTTTTCTTTCTTTCTTTCTTTCTTTTCTTTCTTTCTTTCTTTCTTTCTTCTCTTTCTTTCTTTCTTTCTTTCTTTCTTTCTTTCTTTCTTTCTTTTCTTTCTTTTCTTTCTTTCTTTCTTTCTTTCTTTCTTTCTTTTCTTTCTTTCTTTCTTTCTTTCTTTCTTTTCTTTCTTTCTTTCTTTCTTTCTTTCTTTCTTTTCTTTCTTTCTTTCTTTCTTTCTTTCTTTCTTTCTTTCTCTTTCTTCTCTTTCTCTTCTTTCTTTCTCTCTCTTTCTCTTCTTTCTTTCTTTCTTTCTTTCTCTCTTTCTTTCTTTCTTTCTTTCTTTCTTTCTTTCTTTCTTTCTTTCTTTCTTTCTTTCTCTCTTTCTCTCTTTCTCTCTTTCTTTCTTCCTTTCTCTTTCTCTCTTTCTTTCTCTCTTTCTTTCTCTCTTTCTTTCTTTCTTTCTTTCTTTCTTTCTTTCTTTCTTTCTTTATTTCTTTATTTATTTCTCTTCTCTCTTTCTTTCTTTCTTTCTTTCTTTCTTTCTTTCTTTCTTTCTCTCTCTCTTTCTTTCTTTCTTTCTTTCTTTCTTTCTTTCTTTCTTTCTTTCTTTCTTTCTTTCTTTCTTTCTTTCTTTCTTTCTTTCTTTCTTTCTTTCTTTCTTTCTTTCTTTCTTTCTTTCTTTCTTTCTTTCTTTCTTTCTTTCTTTCTTTCTTTCTTTCTTTCTTTCTTTCTTCCTGATTCAGCATCCCTTGAAAAGAACAGACATCTTCCTGATGACTCCATCAAGGCTGACTGAGCTGTGTTCACAGCACAGAGGAAGCACAGTTTCTAGCTTCTCTTCTTCTCCTGATAATGACCAGAGCAATAATTCTCATTCTACCTGTGTTTTGTTGGTCTTGATTGGCAAGCTACAGAACTAATTTCCTGCCTCATGAGGAATTTTCCTCCCTGTCTCTGAATATACTTCTTAAACTTCAGACTTGGGATATTCCCTAAATTATTTTCCTTTCTTTTCACCCACTTCCTCCTTTAATTAGTGAGAAAATATGTCTGACACTTGGGGAAACCTGTCCATACAGTTTTATTTCTCTGTTTTCTCTAGTTTTTCTTCATAATTTTATGTGGACATTGTCCTTGATAAAGTCTTTATTTGCCCATGCAGTCCCAGGGCAGGATCTGTCTCCATGTGTGAATGTGGGCACATATGTGTAGCTAGTAGTATCTCTGTGAAATCTCTCTCTTTCTTGACTCTGCTGTTTGAACTGCACCTCACACCACAGTGACTGACAACTGCAAAGACATTAGTTACTCTATATGGAGGGAAAATCTGACATTCAATTGACATGGTCATTATTTTATGAACTTGCTTAGCTGGAGCTGTAAAGAACAGTTTACTTGTCCAGAGGTTTTAAAGGAGCCACTGCTGGAGAGGCTGAGGGAGAATTTAATAACATGACTTGTTTGTGCTGTTTAAGAGTGCAACCACTGCAATGGTTTGGATGCTTTTTACTGAAATTGCTCCGAGAGATGTTCTGTTTGGCTGAGCACTGAGACTGGAAGCTTTACAAGGCCTGATACCCCCTGCTCCCTTGTTGCATGTTCAAGAGTTTTTAACTGCTGGAGCTCTTCCCAGCAGCTGAAGGGCTGTTTGACATAAAGGAGACTTCACTCGACTTGAGCTCAAGGGGCCTGGGATTGATTTGAAGGTCTATTTTTGACTAGCTGGATTTAGCTAGTCAAAGTTTACACAGCTGTGGACAAATCCAGCTGTGCTGGTAGAAGATGCTGTTCCCAGGAGATCATCATCTACCTTGCCAGAGTTTATTGCCCCAGCCATTCAGCCAGTTAAACATCCCATGAGTGATCCTGAATTCAAGCAATACCAGGTGGGTAGATGGATGGATGAATGGATCCAAATGATTTTGCAGGAAGCTAATGACAGCACACTCATGTGAGCCTGCTCCAGCAGCACATCTAGGAGGGAATGGTGGTATTCAGGCAGGTCAGTGTCACACAGCTGGGGACAGGGTCTCACACCAGCACAACTTCATGGAGAAGAGGGCATCTCTCCCTGAATTAAGTCATAACATAACCTTCCTCAGTTTCTGCTTCACTCCCTTCCCTGTATCATCGGGGCTGGTTAGATTAGAATTTGTGAATGTGTCTCTCACTCTATGCACACTGTTGCAAACCAAGTGTTTAGCACTCATCCCACCCAACAGAGTACTAGGGAAGTACAAATCACAGAGATGAGAAAAACGTACGTTTTTTGAACATGAAAGTGGGAGAGTCTGACCAAAGGTTGCAGAGTGACGTGGAAACCAGCCAGAATTAGAATTGATTATTTTCAGGAGGCAGCTCCATTCTCAATCCTAGCTCTAGCTGGCTTCCTGTAGCCTTGGAGCCACTCCTCTAAATGCATACAGTGAAGGTTGCTCTTTGAAGAATGAGGCTGGAAAGGGATTAATCAATGCTTCCAGCAAACATAACATGGTACAGAAGAGAGAAAAGATTTGTCAGGCTTTAAGGTAGCTAAAAATTAGCAGCAGTAACAAAAAAAGCCTTAAACTGATGGGCAAATATGGAAAGCAAACATATTTGCTCTGCTGAGCAGGGACAAATATAACTAGATAAACTAAGAGAAAGATTTCACTTTTGCCTAATCCTCATGGCATTTCCAGCCCACAGATTTCTGGGAATCTGGTGGAGGCCAAATCACATGACATTTCTAGCTAGATTTGCTGACCAAGGACTTTGGGATCAGCTCTGAACTTTGGACGATTAGTCAAAATGAAATGCTTTGGGCTTAGCTATTAACAGAGTGTCTGGAGCTCTGTACTGTGAGAGTTGAGCACCAACCAGCTCTGTGCATAGCCAGGAAGCCTGACTTTGCTAACAGACTTGCCCTCATCTCTAGTTGACTCAGCCTAGACTATTAGACACAAACCCTAAATGTCTAGTTTGTGTTTTGCCTAGCTCTCCTAAGGTAAAGGAGATTAGTGAAAGAAGCTATCAAATATATGGTACTCTGAAACAGTGCTACAGATACCTGTTGTCACCTGCTCCTCACCTGTGAATGTACCAACTTCTGCCTCCTCTTTTCTTGCTCCACACTTTCAAGGGTGCTTCTTCTTATGTTGTTCCCAGTCCTGAGGAGTGAAGGCTGTGGCTTCATTTTGGTTTCTTCAAAATTTAGGACTGCAGCTATTGCCTCCAGTCCCAGGACCACCACTGAGCCTGGGCATGGTCTGGACTGTTGCTATCCAGAGCTGCTCTACTGTTTTGGTGTTAGGCTTTCCAGCACTATAGGCTCTAGTACTGCAGCATGGAGCCACCCGGCTTCAACCTGCAGGAGCTGGCTCATGCCTGTTGCATTCAGGCTCCATGTTGGGCAAATGCAGCTGCAGCGCTGGAACCTGACTGTCCTTGGACGTGCTGTAGCCACACGCAAACAGCACTGCACTTCAGCAAATATCTATGGCTCAGGTAATGTGCAGTAATCTTCCTCTGGACATCTTGAAGTCAGCTGTGCTTGTCTGGGCACCTGTCACAGATACACAGAAGGACACTCACTGGGAGTTGCCAGAGTGAGTTCGGTTCAGGCATGCAACCTTCAGCAGGCTTGAGTGTACTTGGCATGGGGTCAAGACTCTCCCAACAGCTGTGCCCCTTTGCTAATGGTTTGACAAATATGAGCATTTTTGCATTTGTCACAAAACCCCCAGGCCTGTCGCTTTCATGTTTCTCAGGGCTTTAATTCCATGCCAGTATATTGGGCTGGAGGGAGAGAGGGAGTAGCAATGCTCCACAGATGGCCAAGGCTGGAATATCCTGGGAAGCATTAATCCTCTGAAGACAAATATTCCTTGAAGAGAGAGGTTTTAAATATGTGCTGCATTTCTACAAACACTTTAAGCTGGCATAAGTCAGCCCTGCAACAACATCTTTCAGAGGGAGGTCCACCATTCTGCTTCCTCCTTCCTGGCCCAGGGCTGCTCCTTTCCCCAGGCTGGCACCAGCTCACAAATGGTTGTGTAGTGAACCAGGCCAGGGAATTCTGCCAGGTTAAAACTAAACAATTTCCTTTTTGCCAGGTTAGTTTCAACCTGGATGAGTTCCCTGATGTGGTTCATTGCGGGGCCACAAGAACACTTGTGTTGGCACAAAGCAGGGAGTGGCAGAGGGAATGAAGAGGAATGTGGGCTGGGCATGAGGGGAAGGAAGTGCCATTTCCTTTAGCTGGTCTATGCTGGCTTAGGGACTTGATGTATCTGTGGTGTTAATTGCTGAAAATGATGAACTCCGAACTTTGTGTCACAGCTGAGAGATTTTTCAGGAATAAAAAACTCTTTCTCCATTTTAAAATGGGGCCTTAGTTCTTAGGCTCTAATCAGATTAAAGTTTGGTAGGTTAGAGTCAAAACTGAGTCCCTAATGTTATTATGCCAAATAATTGACAGCCTACTTAAGCATGATGAAATGAGAGATGGAGGCATGGGGAAGGGGAAAAACTGCTTCTAAATTTATACAGCAGGTTAGGGACAGAGCCACAATGACCTGGCATGTCTCCTTGCAGCTTAGTCCCCACCAGTGGCTTCTTCATCTCTTTGTATGGCAAGGAGAAGGCTGAGTCAGTTGTCTGCCACTCTGTGCTCAGTTCCCATGTGTGTTGATGCTCCATACTTATTATGTGTTTATTAAATATCAAGCAGAATAAACCTTTGGAGTGGCAGTTTGGTGAATGGTTTATCAGAAGTTGGCTTATTTACACTAATAAAATGTGAACTAGTTCCATTCATCTGAATGGATCTTTCTCTGGGTTTTCAGTGCTGTAACTGAAAGCAGGATCAGCCCCACTGACTCTCGAGCAGTATTAGCAAGTATTCGGCTGTCCAAATCATACTACTGGTGCTCTGCCTAAGTTCATCTGAATCAGCCATTAAATTCTGGGGCACAAATGCTGCCTTTCAGTAATAGCTGTGGCCAACAGGAAGATATCAGAATCTGACCCATTATGGAAAAATGAACATCAGTGAAAGTTTCCACTATTTGCTCCTTTGCAGTCCCACAGCGTGAAAGATTTATTTCAGTCCTGCTGGGCAGCGCCAAAGTCAGTGCAGGTGTTGTGGCTTTATGTGCTTTTTCTCTTTCATGTCATTATGCTTGTTGTGCATGTAATTCACCATGAATCAGCTTCAGTCCGTTGCATTTTGAAGGTGAAGTTTTCACTGATTATGACCAAAAGTATAAGAAAGTCCTCATTTGAAGAAAGAAAGAAAAAAAGTCAATTTTATTTACTTTCTTCTCCTTTTCTTTGCTTCCTTAGAGTGTTACTGTTTTCCACTGAGAAGATAATTTAAAGTGATACTAGACCATATTCCCCATACCTTTTCCCACCTGAGGAGAGATGTACTTGAACTGATTTGCATATTTATTGAATATATGTTCCTAGGATGGCCACACTGCGATGTCGTATCTCATTTACAGCATGTTCCTGCTGGCTCTGCAGCTTGTTAAAAGAAAGACACTGTAAAAAGAAAAAAAATATGCAGTGCATTATATGTGGACCACAAACATAAAAGTGACTGAGGTATGGAGGGAAAGGGATAGATTGGCAGCCTGGAGATATAATAAGCCATTAAACCATTTAAGGGAAGCCTCCTGAGTTTGTTGTTCAATTACTGTTACTGATGAAGAATGTCAATAATCATGATTTTCTACCCTGTATGACATTTGCATTTGTAAAAGTTTCAGAGATTGGCTTTACTAACACCTAGTGAGGAGCTGAGATGAGGCTCAGAGTGCATCTTGTCACAGAAAAAATGTCTTATGCATATGTGCTCAGCTCATTCAAAGCCTACAGCCTTTAGTCAGCTCTGGCAAGCCTGAGCCAGTGGAAGCATTAGGATGGTCTGATCTCACATGTATGTCAGGCTCTGAGATGGATAGGTGGAATAGGAATGTTTACTTCTCACTGAGCCAGACATGGTAGAGTACTTCTGTGTAATATAACTCCATGAAAACTCTGCTTAGGAATGATAAAAAAGTGCTGATTTAACCCATTCATCATCATCACCACGGCCATAACTTGAATTCTTTGAGGAGAACTTTATGCATCTTTTCTATTTTATGAAAGTAACAGTTAGCTGAGATGACTCAATACAACACTTCATCTGTCATAACAGACAGGAGTGGTAGTTTTGCTGATAATAAAATGTCTGCATAGGACTTTTGCCAGTGGTTGAATTTCATTCTCTGAGAGGCAGATCAGGTTAGTTCTGGAATCTGCCGATTGTTAGTGACACGTCACTGTTTTGTATGATCCTACTCCACATTCTTATTTATTTCCTTATCTTCTACATTTAGAAAGTTGATGTGTTAAACAAAAAGAATTTAGATTAATCCTTCAAATAGTGGTTGTGTGGGAGTGCCATTAGCATCTCTTGTTTTACAGGTATGTCACTAATGACAATTAAAATGGCCCTAGATGTTTGCAGGGATAAAAGTTATTGTGTTAAGAAAAGGTTAAGGGATAAATAAACTCTGAGTGTCTAGAGGTTCTCTGTGACAAGTTCATGTAATCCCACAAGCCAGCTTTTCTATAGCCCTTTATACCTAATGGAGGTGACAAAACAATTAAGAAGGTAAACAAAAAAAAAAAAAGAGAAATTAAGGTAATTTTAAAATGTCATATAGTAATTTATCTGGAGGGTCTCACAATTCCGGATTGATTTTCTATGCACTGTAATTGTATTGGTCCTTATAACTGTCGTTGGCATTCAGATGGATATTACAGCTGAAATCTCTAAGTGCTGGGTGAAATGGTAGCATAACTTATTGGAAACTATAAATAAGGTCTCACTCTGATTTTAATCCTTCAGTGATACATCAAATAATAATCTGAGAAAAATCACATCTTAATCAAACAAGATTAATTAGTAACAACAGTGATGCTTACAATGTTGTAGTTTAATGTCAGGGAAAATGTCTGTACCTAAAGAAGAAATGATGGCCAAGTGGTTTTTTTTCATACATAGCAAGATCACTTAGGTATTATTTGAGGTAAGGGTAGAACCTGGTCACAAAGTCTGAAAGGCCTGCTGTACCTTATAATATGTCATCTCATAAAAGCATTTTGATGAAAAAAATGAAGCATCTGAAAACTTTCACTATGAAGAGTTTGAAAAGATTCCAGAGGTCCCTTCCAATCCCTACCATTCTATCATTCTTTTGCTTCCCTATACACCTCCATATACATTATTTTTCAACTTCTTCACCTGAATGCTGATGCAAAGATCAACTTTATTTTGTTTCCTCAACACCTGTCTAACAAGTACTGTTGGAGAGACAGGGAGAAATGCTTATTTTTTAACAAAAAAATGCTAATCTTTTTTTCAAAGGAATAAGATGGTTTGTGTTAAATATTGCCAATGCTGAAAGATGCTGAAGGTTTCATGTGAGCAGTTTGGTGCAAGGTTCCCTCTTTCAACAACTCTGTGTCTCATACCCTGTTGTGTAATAACTTGAGCTGCCAAATATTTTGAAAAATAAACTGCCTAAGTTGGATTCCTGTTAAGCAATCAGCTTTAATCCTCTGGAGAAAGAGTGAACAACTTTGTTCCTCTTCGCTGAAGTCTCAGTTAGCCTCCTTCATTTCTTTGTCAATAATAATTTTGGTTCATAGAGAAACCCTTTCCTTGTGCTTAAAGCTCTGCTTGGACACACAGCAAGCTTCCCAGCTGCTTGGACACTCTTCCCAGCTCCCAGTACAGTTGGTCTGTCTGTTTCTATACCTCTTTAACCACCCAACCCTGATCTTTATGATGGATTCTGAATACCCCAGGAAAGCAGCTGTACTTGGAGAGTGGTTCCACAGTCACCTTGAACTGATTTAAACTCACACCATGCTTAGGTTGGTTTTGCTCACTTATCTCTGGAGACAGGTCTTTTGGAGAAGTAAGGATCACTTGGAGCATGTTTTCACAACAGCCTAAGCTGGTCTATGCTGGGACTGGCATAGCTTCTACCTGTGCATTCCCTCAACACTCACTATTGGTTCAGAGTACAACTTAGCAGAAACTAATGACGTTTCTTTTTGTACTGTTAATTTTCTGCCACCTTAGTGAGCTGAACTCATGCATGAGGAAGCCCGCAGAGCACCTATTTCTGTGCCAAGAAAGAAATGGAATGTGCCCAAAACGTCACTGTGTACTAGGACAGACCTTGACAAAGAGGTTATGAGACCATCAACATGAGAAATTAGTCTGACCCAGTCAGTCATCCTAGGACTTTCCTATTTTGGTCACCCAGTACATTTGCAAACACACTTATATTTGCTTTTTTTTTTTTTTCTTTAAACACCTAGCTTTCTCATCTGGGACATTTCCTTCTGCTGAGAGTCATCACAGACTCCACAGGGTTGCCAGTACAAAGAGAAGAGGGTTGCTAGTACACAGAGAAGAGGGTTGCTAAAGGCACTTTCATACCTGCTAATGGAAAAATCATCAAAACTGTTCACTGGGGAAAATTATTTTCTCTTTGAAGTGAAAAGAGTTAAATCATGGTGGGTGCTTCCTGATATGAAATGCAGCCCATGAGAAGAGACTGCTGCAGGGGAGGGGTGTCTCTTCTAAGGAGTATATCTACCTTCTAAACATTAGGTCTCTGCTTGCATCTATCTTACAAGACTATGCAAAAGATGACAAGGATCTTTTGCAAGAACTGCAGCCTGCCTGTTTCTCTCCAAACCAAGGACTGTGAGACTATAGCTGGAACAAAAGAATAAGGCCCTTGCTGAAAGAGAAAAATTCACTCCTTTGCATGGGAGTTACAGGCAGGACTTGGGTAAAGGGCTAATACCCATCAACACATTTTTGATGTCACTGTGCTGTTCCCCTCTATTTGAGCTGACAGCTGATGCCAAGGCTTGGCTACATCTCCCCTGCATTGAGAGGGGTTTGGATGTCAGATGCAAGGAGATGGAGCAAGCTTGGGCAGCCAGCCGTGAGCAGAGTTAAACAGTGAGGAATGAGTCTTTGCTCCAGGGCGTGAGGTGCCATTGCTGGTCTGACCTTTTGAATACAAAGCGTTTGTCAGAAATCCAGAGAAAAGCAAGCCTAACCAGTCAGGGTGGCTCTGCCTTTCTTTTAAAGAGAAGCTCATGTATTCAACCAGACACACCTACCCCTCAGGCCTGACCCAGACATTGGTAGACATGAATCTCTGATGAAACTGTGGGCCCCATGTTGACTCCCATTAGCAGGAGAAATGAACCTCACGTCCTTGAATGGGCTCTTTGCTCATTCCAGCTGGGAGGCCAGTAAGGCTTGTAAAAGCCTAACATGATGTTAAAGGCACCATGAGGTGGGGTGCAGGCAGCTTTAGGAAGGGGTGTGTGAATTTTTCTTGTGGTTCATTCAGTTATCTTGTCCTGCACCTTGGAGCTTCAGTGCCCAGAGTCTGACACACATACAGTCTTCTCAGGGTGTCTCTGAACACCTGGCTGACTCCCTGAGCCACCACTCTCCAATGCAGATCTTGTGCCTTGAGCTCTGGACTGAATCCCTGGTCAAGCTCTTCCTCAGGCAGGCCAGTGCACCACTGTCTTATTTTAATGTGGGTTCTCAGCCTCACACCTTGGTGGTCATGGCAGGAGGCTGAGGATGTGAATGGAAGCATGGGGTCAGGAGAGGGGAGGTGAAGTTTATGCACCCTAAAATCCCTGTCAGTGGTACCTTTCTCCACCACAGCTGAGAGTTTTGTCCATTCCATCTGGAGATCCGATTTACACCATGTATCTTCCCATTTGTGATAGGTGACAGGCTGCTCTGTATGGCAGAGTGAGTAGGATGAACCACCCTTATGCCCCACCATGGCAAGTACGCTTTTTCCAAGCTTTTCCTTCCTTCTCTTTCCTTTAAACTTCTGCAGAGTAACCTCAGTAACCTCCCAGGCCCCTTGGAAACATTTGCAGGTTGCACACCATGGAGTAAACCAGCACGTTCCAGTCTCAACGCTGCTTTCCTCCACTAAGCCACTCAAGCACACAAATCTCATTTGCAGATTAGAGAAGGCAGGACACCCACTGGAAGGGCTCCCTCCTGTTTCCTGCACCTTTCTTCAGCAGCATGTTAAACGATTTGGCTTCCAAGCTGACCCTCAAGGCCACGTAGAGTTGCCTGTGAGTGGAATAGCAGTTTTACCAGCCCAGCGGAACACGGAGCTGGTCCTTGTGTGGCCGCTCCGTGCTCGGCCCTGACATCTAGTGGAACAATGACACTAAAGCATATAAGAAGCAGAGCAGGAAAGATCACTTTGCAAGGCTCAACGGAGCAATCATTTCCTCGGGATGCTGTTTTCTTTTGTTGCACTTAACACTGCCAAAGTATTTGCTGTGCGAAAAAGGAGGAGCCCCCAACATGAGCAAGGGGCAAACCTTTTGGATAGTCACTTTTCCCCCTTTTCCTTTGCTGCCAGGTGAATGGTCTTCTAGCTGCAGCAGTGACAAACATTAGTTTCACAGTTACTTCTTGATTAACACCATTAAATGAAAACCAACTGTGACACAATCCCAAGAGACCATAGGGTAAAACTGTCAGAGAGCTCATAATAAGCCCTGTGAAAAATGCAAAAGTGCTATGGGCTAAATTTTCCAGCCGGTTTCTCAGAACACAGCTGTGCCACTTGTAAGTACAACTGTTTGCACATGCTACCCATGCTCTCTTTTCACAGGTGAGAAAGGAGATCTCAGAGCGTGGAAGCATTTTGTGTATAGAAAGCAGGTTTTTCAACTACTCGGCTGGAAGTGATGCATGGAATTGTCCTTCAGAAGGAAACGCAGAAATACCTCAGCTGAGAGAACAAACAGGCAGTTTCGTGCTCTCGGGAGGTTGTTGAATGTTTGTGATTCACTTTGTGTAGGAGCTGAAAGCATTGTGATGGCAGGGATGACAAAGATGACCAGCTCTTGTCGAGGTACCACAGGAATCTTCATTTGTAACATTTTGAGAATGTGCATTTGTGGTGCTTGATCACCAACACAGACAAACTGAGTTTCCCAAAAGCCAGACAGCCCTGCGAGGGGTTGGATCTGAGGGGTTCGTGTTTGCTCAGACACAGGCTGGCAGTAGCCCTCCCACACACAAGTCAGAACTTTATGAAAGCCAAGACTCATTCTTTCAGCTCCGCCTTGGGGGTAGAGGCTTCCAGCAGGAGCACAGAGCAAGGGGCAGGGATGCCTTAAATGGCCCCAGGAACTTCCAGCCAGGACTGGGGTACTCTTCAGAGACATGCTTCAGAATGCTTGGTCATGCAACTGACTATCCCTGCTAACAATTATCAGCTATAATATCAGCTGACTCTGCTTGTGAGGCACGTCTTACTTCATCCCTGATGCCAACAGAGTAGGTTACTGTGGCTGTGCTGATCGTTGGCAACTTACTAAACTGCTTTCGGCTGTGTGTCTAGACCATATGAGCCTGATCTGAGACAGCTTGGAATTGGAATTAGAATTGGAGCCAAAGCTTTTGTACTCTTTGAGGCTGCTACTTGATTTTCCATCAAATGGGGCAGTGACATTCAGTGCCAGGGGACATGCCGAGTGCTCATTGTGTAGGGGGAGAGGCAGTGTCAGAAAGCTCCTGCAGAACGGTGGCATCTCTGCTGCTAATGTGTGGGGCAGTGCTGCCGTCTCAGGGCCATGGCTTCTCCTGGTGGGTTTATTTAGGATTTGCGCAGTTTGATCACTGCACAAGCCTTAAACAAGGAATTAATTGAGATTTTAATAAATGGCCACTGCATGCTAATTGAATACCCACTTGATTATTTAAAAAATATTATGCGAAGTTTGTGTAATTGGTTACATTGGTACTAAATTAGCATATAAAATCTCCTGCAACTCTCATATGATTTAATGAGGCTGTTATCGTGCGTGAATGAAACAGTGATTGATGAGTGAAAACCTCTTTTCTGAGCACAGAGATTCTTTAATAAGGTCAGGAATATTTCTGACACGTACTGAGTTACTCATGTTATGCAGGTCACTTTTTGATGACAGAGTGACCCATGTGTATAACGAGGACTTTGGGACTGAAATGGATTCCTAACTAACCCAGCATGTGACTGGATTTGGACCTGCAGTTGCACAGCAGCCTGTGAAAATAAAAAAAAAAGGTCACTACTCTGTCCTGACTGAACTCCTCTTTCTAATTATCAAGCACTGAAATGGACTGAGCTGTAATTCCGGGTGCAAAAGAATAGAAAATATAAAAGGCAAATCAGTAGTCTGGAAAAGGAGGATTTGAAGCTCCTCCTCACATTAATCCTGATGCCACTTCCATCTGGCAGGTCAGAGCTGTCTCATGTGTGGTCTGACTTGTGGGTGATGAAAACCCAACATCAGTCCAGGGACAGCCTGGCCAAACCTCCTTTCCTCCAGCTACAACTCCCATCTCCTACTGTTCTGGCAGGAGAAAGGTAGAATGCCTTAAGAGACTCTGATGGCCATTACAGGAATTGGCCTTGTGGTGTGCTGAACTGATTCCAGGGCCAGAGTATGTGGATGAAATGGAGCAAGTAAATGTGTTAGACCACAGCCAGTCTAGCAGTGTGTGTGGGAGAAGGGATACTACCCTGCAATGAACCCTCTTGCTAGAATGTATTAGGGTTCACTGGCAGCAGTTGCTGTAAAGAACAGCCACACGGGCAAGGAACTGAGGGATGTTTGCAGGGGTTGTGTAGTCACTTCTACTTCAGTCTTCTAGGTTGTACTGATGGCAGTGTAGTCAGCTGTATAAGATTAAAATATGGATGCTAGAATTTGATGTAACTGAGCTCTGTGTTCCCCGTGTAGAAAGCAGATGTTCTCAAGTTTCCAGGTGTTGAGAAATGCTGTGTCAAGCTTGTGGAAGAGCTTGCCAGGTAGTTTGAAGGTAGCCAGTTTTCTCATCTCCTGGGCATGCTACCAAGCCAGTGTTTAATGCCTGATACAAGGCAGACAAACATCTGTCAAGACTGATGTAGGCAGAGCTGCTCCTGCCTTGGGGCAGGCAAGATAGTCTAGGTGATCTCTTGAGGTCCTTTTCAGCCCTCATCTGAGACTGATTTCCCGGGGAAATGGGGCTTGTAAAGCCATGCTGCTTGTCTATCTTCCTCTTCCCAACAGGTTTGGAGCCAGTTGGCCAATTTCAAGCACGTTTGAACTCAGAGATACTAAATTCCTAGAGCTTCATGAAAATCAGGAGCTTGGTAGAGAAGAAAGACCCAAATTAGTGACCACTACTGAGAAATGCAGTTATAGCTCATCTTATTTATTCAGAGAGGAAGGAGCCAGCTGGCCAGTCATCATATGTGCCAACCTCTGGGCACAAATGGAGCCAAGAAACACCCACAGCTCATGCTGCCTTATGCTCAACTAATAAAGGATGGAGGAGGCAACTGGAGAAGTTACTGTGTGGGACAGGAGGGAGAGGATCATAGCAAGGGCTTAGGGGGTGCAGGACACAAAGCTGGAGGGAACTGAGCTTCATTAGCTGCTTTGCTCTTCTGACAAGTTCTTTATGATTCCGTGGGTTGTCCTGCCCACCCTCTACACTGTCTGTAAATGATCTTCTTCAGTTGCTTGGCAGAAGATCTAACTTAAGAGAGATCAAGCAGGAGCAATGAATTGTCCAAAGCTGTCCAATTTCCTCCATCTGGTGATTTCTGGTCTAACTCTATAGTCATTGTGGTTTAGGAAATGTTGTGAAGCAGCTCAGGAGCGTATAAGCACATAGCAGGGGTAATTGCTGTATGGAATAGTAAGAACAAAGGACAAAAAATACCTGAGGTTGTGTGACTGTGCATATACACGATTCCTGAAGATCATACTAACTGTGTTCAGTGTGGGAAGGAAACAGAAAATGTACCTAGATTGATTCCCCCTCCCCTCCCCATGTCTCTTTCCCTCTGGTCTGGGCTCTGCAGTAGAAAGAGAAAGCAGGTTCCTAGCATCAGTGTGAGTAGACTCCCCAGGCCTCCCACTAGTCTATAGGTGCAGGGACAAATTCTGAAAATACAGTTTCATTGTGTTCCTTCTGAAGGTCTGATTCCTTATCTCTTTCCCTCCTGCCCACTGGCCTGATTTTGCATGCTTATCTGTTACATCCTCTTCCTACCAAATAAAACGCCTTTTTTGGAGCCGGATGTGCACATGTGCCTGACTGCTGACCTCTACAAAGCTTTTTAAACATCCCTAGCTGTAAACACACATTTAACTGACTGTTGCTTGGTTATATTCTTACTTACTTGCACTTATGGCAGAACCTTGCTACTTGGCAGACTGACTGAAATTGGATATCACAAGTAACAGGGTGGTTAGTTTGCTTCTGCTTGTAGTGTGAGTGCCACATGCAGCCAGATTATCCTCTGCTCCACAGAGCAGATTCTTCAGGCAGGTTCTTGTCCGTGATTTATACCCATATCTGTTCAAACATATAAGGGGCAAAACACAAACTGTGCTTTTGATCATGCCACAGATCATACCAAGGAGGTGCAAACTGACCTGTGTGTTGATTCTACAAAACCTCTTCCTCAGTTTGCCACCATGGCTTCCCTGCCTACTTTTCTTCCCTGCATCAGAAAAGTAATCCCAAAGTGTCTCAGCCCAGAAAACCACAAGGAGCACCAGGCATCAGTGGCTACAGAAAGACTGAGGACTCAGAGAACTGTGAGAGAGGTCCAGGTTTTCCTGTGTGCACTTGCAGAGCCTGCAAACATGGCAATACATGTCCCTGAAGGCAAACAGCACCCCATTTACTGAGCACCTCCAAAGAGAAATGTATGCCAGACAAAGCTGAGGGTCAAGCTGAGCACTAAGACTAAGGTCTAACTACAGCGAAAACATGCTCCAGGCTGGGAGCAGTTCTTGATGTAAAGAGAAAAAACAAAGAAAGGAAGAAATAAGGTAGAAAGCCTCAAAGTGATAGGTGGCTTGCTTGGAGTCACACAACAGGATAGCAACAGAAGTTGAACTGAGCTTTCTTGATGCTTGGTTTAGTGTTATTTTATCTCAAATGCCTGGCTTCCAGGATGTTGTGACTGCAGAGCCTAAAGTCATGCCTATTATTATTTGTACTTCTGTTGAAGTAGGTTTCTGGATTTCACCCATGCTGGTCTATCCTCCTGGGAAGTCAAATGGAAATGCTAGTCTATAACAATCTCATTCCCCTGGCAAATGCGCTGGAATCACAGGCGTTTACTTTAGCTAAATATAGCAAAGAGGGACCTGTGGTTGATCAGTATTTCTCCCATTAGTGCTGTAGGTGGAACTGCACTTAATAGGAATTACACTAAATGGATATAGGAGACATGGGGATAATTGACCAAACTTGTCTTAAGTGTGTTTGTGGAGAGAAAGAAGCCACAAAATGACAGGCATTTCCCCATTAGCCTCCACAGAGACATTAGCAGGCACTGTAGACCAGATCCTCAGCTAGAGGGATTTGCCATTGCCTTTTTGTCTTCACTGGAATCAAGCTGATTTACCCCAGGTGCAAACACCATATTGGTGTCACCTGAAATATGAAATGTCTTGGGCTCATGGGAAAGTGAGGGAAAGATATAACTACTCCAACCACAGGTTTATTGTCATGAGTCTGAGCTTTTAAAATAGGGATAACTGAACCTGCTAGTAGTAGAATTAAGGCTGATATGCCCACTGGTGTAAATGAGCACACAGCTTCATGACAAGCAATAGAATTCCATGTATTATGCCACCAAGTAATTTAACATTGAATATATTATTTTCTTAATATACAATGTATGCAAGCTGACAGGCTCATTTCCCAGAAGGTATTTTTTAGTGGCAGTATACCTGAGGCTGCAAAATAGAAGTGTCTTTTCAGTCTTTGCAAACACAAAGCTGTTCCACAAAGCTGTTCATTTAAACGAAAGGGGACTTAATGCTCCACTTATAGCTGTGCATTTTGCACTGGTATTTGCATTCAGCATTGATTCCCTTTTATTTCAAAGGAGGTAGTGACAGGATTTGTAAATTATTCCCAGCCACTATCCACATAAGTCTAAACATGAGAGGTTGTGTTTTTTTCACTGTCACCACTGTGCTGCACAGTAACCTCCATGTAATGGTTCTGGTCTCTGACCCCACCTCCAGTGAAGTCTTCTACAGACCTCTCTTTATACCACTGCATTCATCTTCTGATGACACGTATATTTCTCAGGTCTCAGATAGATCTTCCTTTGAGGGGAGATTACACCACAGTGCATTGAGATGGAGCTTCACATCCCTAATTCAGAAACAAAAAAGCCTTAAAAGTTGAGTGTGCCAATAAGATTGAAGGAAGGATCATTATTTTTATGAAACTTTCTAGCCACCACAGTGACAAGGAAAAATAATATCTGGATATCCTTTTTATTCTTTTTTTTTCCTCCACTGTCATGCCAGTCTAATGATTCTAGGACCTGAGTCATGATTTTGGAATGCTCCATTGACTCCCTTGGAAATTAAGCACTTCAGGTTGAAGTGCTTGTATAATTCTTGTCTTGAGTAAGATTAGATTTATACTTGCACTTAAGTGCTTTCCTAAACAAGGTCCCAATTAAGTTAAATATGATTATTTTGTTTGCAAAGACAATCCCCCTTCACAAGTTGGCAGAAACCAGTTCCTGCAAATGCATTCATCCTCAGGAATGAACACAAATGCCTTTACCAAGACTCAAATAAAAATAGAACAGTTTCTCTTAAAGAGAAGCTGGATTTTCATCTTTTCTAATTAAAAAAAAAAGAAAAAGAAAAAAGAGGAAACATGATTCAACTCTTTACTCTTATAAGTGCCCTACTTTCAAATCAGACCTGACACTAAGTAGGTTAGTGGGAGGGGAGCTTTAACGAATTTCCTTTAACACAACTTGATGTGATCCTTTGACCTGAATTTTCAGACTTAATCTGCTTTAAAGAACGTGCTTGACCCTAACCCGACAGTAAAATTCACAAAAGAGCTAAGCTGTTAATTTCAGCAAAAACAGCACAACAATAACCCTCTCACCCCAAAAAAACACAAACCTCTAACCTGGGACCATGCACAGTCAGTCTGTTAGGATGTTACTCGTGCACGTGTGTGCAAGAGTATGCTTGTGCAGACACCTTTTTTTTTCTTTCTTTCTTTTTCTTTTTCTTTTTTTTTTTTTTAAGAGGAAGAAAAGTTGCTATTGAAAGTGTTAAAGAAGCAAACCTGGGACTAAGCCCAATGCTACTGAAAGGGGCTTTTGATGATACACCCCGTGAAAAACTGCAGTCCTCCCATAAGTCATCAGATATGGTATTGCAAAGGCATTTAAATGTGAGGTCCTGTCAAGTTACACGAAAGCTCCCTGATATATGGCCCAAAGGAGTTTATCTTGCTCTGGGAAAAAAAGACCTTGGAACTGACACTTTATATTCCAAAGCCAATAAAAACATCTTAAAATAACGCCCCCTCCCTTCCTCAAAGAGTAACTGACAGTGAGAGAGAGAGCAGGGGTGGGAGAGCAGTGATCAGCAATGATTCAGTTTCTGGGTCTGAGAACTTTGTTGTGGGCAGTGCAACTCCAATGATTTATAATTAACTCCAACATGAAGAAGAAAATGCCAGGCTTTCATAACAGCACTACAAAAATAACCACATTCTCAGTGTTTGCAAAATTGGAAACAAATGTCCCAAGGAAAACAAGAGCTCTTTACAGCCTTATCCATGCTTTAGAGCAATTCAATCATGACCACGGATGATGAGCCAATATCATTTGTCATGGGAAATGCATCTGGGTAAAACAGGATTGCTCCATTACCCTTCCATCACTGTAACTGGATTGAAATCTCTTAAATTAAAAGCAGTTAAGACTTCTTCTTCTTTCTGGCAAAGAAATGTTGCCATCTTCTGTACCCCAAGGACCTGACATTGAAAAGTGATAGACTTAAATATATCCATTTCTTGATAGTGATACAAGATTCGAGGATTCTGGCTGACCAGTGATCTTAGAAAGGAGTTAAGTAAAGACATCTGATGGTTTGGGGGTCTGGGCCCAGTAGATTCCACTTTCTGTGATTTTAAGTAGGGCATGTTATTTCAACTTGGCAAGATATTACTTTTAAACATGGGAGTAATCCCAGTACAGCTAGTGGGGCTACTAGGCAGAGATGTAAGCATCTTGCTGACTCAGGACCGAATTAGACAAGTAGCAGTTGGCGGAAAGGCCCCCAGAGAATAACAGTGAAAATCCTGAACTGGGTCATGAGGAAGTAGTAAAGATGAAAAGTTTCTCCAAGGAGGTTTCATAAGGGAAGCCCCAAACAGATCATTGCTGGTTTCCATTATGTTAGTAGCAGTCTTGTGCTAATGGATCTTTTTTTTTTTCTTTTCCTTAAAAATTAATCTCTGGGGTCCTGGGATTTTAGAAACCTCTCTATTTCTGTCTTTAAAGAACTTCTAATTCTTAGAGTTGAAGATTAAAAAAAAAGGTGATATAATGTAGGGCCTGGTTGCTTTTCCCCAAATGCCAGTGTCTGTCCATGCTGCACAGAGGAGCAGAGACACTCAGAAAGGAATATGCAGCAAAACATTATTTTTAAAATTCCTTATTTTGTGGATCCTGAGGTGAGACATGTCAGGGACATGCTCAGCACTCCACGGCTATATCCTCGGGGGGCTTCACCATTTTTATTGATATATTTCATACTAAGTACTATACAGAATGTAGTCAAGCCAAGCAATGATGACAGTGTCTGACCAGGAGTGTTTACAGTAGAAAATACCCAAATCAATAAAAGTCAGGGCTACTACAAAACTGAGCAAATGCAACACTACCCTGACAAAGGAAGACAAAAGCAAATGTATAATGAAAACATCCTCCCAATGTGTTTTTTATACTCCAGTGACCCTATAGCTAGTGCTTGCTTATAACTAGAGACACCTATATAGCTGTCATTCCATTTCTGATAAGATGTATCCCTGTTTAAGATGACAGTTTCTTTGGAGACACTTGAAAGGAAAATGCTGTGATTCTCAGCCATTATTATTTTGGACCAGACCTAACATTTTTCTATTTTTTTTCCTATTTCTTCTCTGCTCCAGTTGAACTCCTGTCAAATGCACCCATTGGAAACAATAAGATAAACCACCTCTGTCATTTACTTCCAGTGGAGGAAGTCTTAACTGTGCTCTCTGTTCATTAGCACCCCTGGTTTTCAGAGCAACCATCCGCAGAGCTGCTGCAGGATTCAGTGACTACAAGCCTGTGAAACCTGATTTTGATTCATGAGCTGAAATATTACTAGCACAGCCCTTGTAGAACTTGAAATTTACCTGTTTTTTACCTGGTCTTGTGCATGCAGAGCCAGTATTTGGACGAATTTGCAGAAGTGTAGAAATCTCTTGTTAAAGGGTACCTTTTTTTAAAGTGGCTTTGCAGCAAGCAACTTTGACAAGATGATTTTTATGTGGCTGTTGTTTGGAGGTTGTTGTTAGACTTCTACAAAAACACTTTTCTGGTTTGCTGTCTAGTATGAATTTTGTTGTTTTGCTGAATATCGTAGAATCACAGAATGGTTTGAGATGGAAGGACCTCAAATATCATAGAATCAGCATCCACAACCTCTCTTGGCAACCTGTCCCAGTGCTTCAGCAGCATCACAGTGAAGAGCTTCTTCCTTATATCTGTTCTAAATCTACCTTCTTTCAGCTTAAAGCCTTTACTCCTTGTCCTATCACTACAAGCCCTTGTAAAAAATCTTTCTCCAGATTTCTTATAGTCCCCCTTTAGGTACTGGAAGGCTGCTGTAAGGTCTCCCCAGAGCCTTTGAGTGTGACCATCCAGCCACTGAGCATCCATCCACTGAGTGGACCATCTGTCAAATCCATCTCTCTCTTCAATATAGAGACAAGGATGTCATACAGGATATGTCAAAGGCATTGCACAAGTCCAGGTAGATGACAGCAGTTGCTCTTCTCCAACTCTTCACCAACACTGTAACCCTGTTGTAGAAGGCTGCCACATTTGTCAGGCTTGATTTGTCCTCAGTGAAGCCATGTTGGCTATCATCAATCACATCCTTATTTCCTATGTCCCCTAGCATATTTTCTAGGAGGATCTGCTCCATGATCTTGCTGGGTACAGAGGTGAGATTGTCTGCCAGTAATTCACCAGGTCTTCCTTTTTTCCCTGTTTAGAAATGGCATTTAAAAAATGTAATCAAACATCTCTCAAATTAAAAATTATCAGAGGTGCTGGCTACTTTTTACTTGAAAAGTAAGATTTTTTTTCTTTTTTGGTGGAAATTTCCCTGAAAAATATCCATTTAACAAAACTGAAATATTTTCACAAATGTAACACCTTCATCAATATTTTCTTGGGAAGATATTTCAAAATTCACTCAGATAAGACTGAAATGCTTCACTTTGACAAGAAGAGGACCTTTAATTCCAAGAAGGTCAAAATGTTTCATTCCTGTTCCAGTATAATTTCTTAAAATATACAAATGAAATTAAAGAGAAATACAGTGTGAAAACATTTTGACCTGTCTGATGAAAAATATTTTTGTGCAGCATAAATGAAGAACATTTCAACAGTAAGTCATAACATGCCTGTGAGGCAGGTAAGTGTTGTTATATTCATTTAATGGATAGATCATCTGTTGTACATCTCACTTGTGCCTAGTCAATATCTGTGCTAGCATGACAACTCCTGACTAGGTAAAGTTGGAGTCAATACATCACAGTGAAGGAACCAGTGGTGGAATTCACATCTTTTCCTTCACCATTCCCTTAGAATTTAGACATCAGCACTTGGCAAATTCTTGGATCTTTCCCAGGTTTTTCTCACTGGCAACTTAGAGTCCTTCTGTAACAACACATCCATGTGAGAATTTTTCCCTGGGAGGAATTTGCAAGGTCAAAGGAAGTGTTAAGATGACTGTACCCCTTTTTCCTTTAGGATCTCGTAGTGCATGATATATTTCTAGCTGTGGGATGGAATATAGTCCATGTAGCTGCAAAGTCCTCTTATGCACATGACTTCCAGTCCTTCTTGCTGTGTGTTATCTCTGTGTTCTCCTAAGCTGGTTAGGGCAATGCTGCTCATCTCTCTGCTGAGCTTTGCTAAGGATGCCAGTCCTAAGGTGGGGCTTGATGGTGGAGAAACAAACTTCTGGCACTTGTGGGATTTAACTAGCAATAAGCCCTGGACAATTAGATGTATTTGGCCACATAGTGCTAATGTGGAATGTAACCTCCTGTGTGTGTTTTCCGTGAATTTTAACCTGTTTTTCCCAGATGAGAATCGGTTCATTTTTTATTTCCCTATGAAAAAGGAGTTATTCTATTTTAGACTGTAGAGATGCTTGTATTGAAGCAACTAAGGAGGAGCTTGGCAGTGAAAGACTATCCCAAATATGCCAAATAAAACTGGCCTTTGTTTTGTGCCATTTCCGGACTTTGCAACATTATAATAACAAATCCTGAAACCATATGACAGTAATACAGAGCATCTTTTTATGATAAACATAAGTAATGATCCTTGTCAAACAGACATAGGAATGAGTAATACATGGCAATCTCCATTCAAAGGAAAAGAAAGAACAACTGTTGGGAAAAAAAAAAAAAAGTGACATTTTCCTAAATCTCTGCATATCAGTGACCATAGAGCAATAAAATTCCAGGACACTGTGAGCTTAGGCTCACAGAGAAGTAAATGGGAAAAAAATGTTTAGGAAGACAATGTAACATTGTCTCATAATTTACAAACCCCTAATGATTTCCAAAACTGGTATGCAAGATTTACCCTCCTTTTTTGGCATTCAGATTGATGCAGGGGCTTTTTCTTGCCAACTAGAACATTCTTTAGGTGTTTTTTTTTGCTTTGCATGAAGTTTGTTGAGAACCCATTGCTTGCTATTATTCATAAATTAATTTCTGGCATTGCAATAGGTTTTAGGAAACCCAATAAACCACAAATGTACAGATAATTCTTTGTCATTTTTCTTTCTTTCTTTCTTTTTTTTTTTAAAAAAAAAAGGCTTTCTGTGGAAAAAGAAGAAAAAAACAACCCAAGAAAAACAACACAAAAGCCGAGGTGCTGGATCCACAGCATGAATTTATGTTTCCAATTGTTCTTCCTAACGTGTCAAAGTGATTTTATTGCAGTCAACAATCTTTATTGGGTCTGTTGTGCAGGGCCAGCTTCAGCACACATCATAGAGTGCATCTGTGTAATACATGGAAACACATTTCCAGTGACTGGTGAAACAGAGGCAGATCCCCAAACAATGGCTCAGTTTCTACTTGGGCTTTACTGTAAGATCAACAGGTTTTCTATATGAAAAAACTCCCCTCTAACAAAATCATGGGGTCCTTAACTATTGTATGAAGTAAATGCCCACACCTGCAGTTAATTGAAATTTCTACCCACCAGGCATTTTCATTGCAGAAGCAGAAGGGTTTGGTCACTGAGATGTGCAATTGTGCAGGCAGATTGCCCACCCCATGCACCAATGTGCACACAAACTGCTTTGGGAGATACAGTGGCACTTCTTAAAGCAATTGTACCTAGCTTGCTGTGGTGGGGCAGGCAACAGAAAAAAGCATCATTAACAACCAGGGGAGAGCCTGTCACTTACAGCTCATTCCACAAGACAAAGGAAAATGTGTGTCTAGTCCATTAGGCAACTGAGATGTGAAAATAGCTCCATTTTTCTTGGTGTGATGATACAGATTTAGAGCCTCATTTCCATTAAAATTACTGGGTTGAAATGTCCACACCAGATCCTTATTATGATTAATCTATATACAGGCAGGTATGTACATATAGTAGCTTCAGCTCATCTGTCTCTTGGCAGAGCTGGTTCAGATTCAAATTTGCTTTTGGAAGCAGCAGGCAGGGGCTGTAAAGTCCTTCTCTGCTTGGAAATTTTGCTCCAGAACTCAATGGTATTTAGGCACCAAATTTCCACTAAAATGTTAGATCAAGTATATGTGAGTGTGCTGAGGAGTTGGGCATCACAGCTTCAGTTCTTATGGAGCTTCAAATGGTTTAGCTACTTAAAGAGTGATATTTGACTAGAGATCACAGGAGTCTTCCTGGCCATCTGGAAGCTGTGCTCATTCTCTTACAGATTTTTCACTTTAAGGCTTTCGTGCTACAGTTTGGGAAATCTTCCTTCTCTTGAATACATGGAGACTTCCTTAGGTTTAATGGGCATTGTTGTCAGAAAGAACAGATTTACTGACAGAAGGGATGAATGAACTTCCAGTATACTTATTAATAGACCTGCCTGGAGTTTTCTTATGTGAGCTGACTAGTTTCAGCTCAAGCATTACAGCAATTAGGAAAATCCTGCTTTTGACAAAAGGAAAGTACTAACAGAAAGCTTTTTTTTTTTTTTAATGCATTTCTTTCAGAGTGTGTCCTATCAAGACTTGACCAGGCTTACAACAGCATTTGGAATTACCAATGTGTCAGGCAGTAGCACTAATCCAGAGGCAAAACTCCTGTAAAGCTGTTTTCTTGGAATTCCTCACCTTGCTTACAAGAGCCAAGCGCATACAGGCTTAGCAGGCTATCCCCAGGCAGGAAATTTGCAGAGGTCTGTAGATTCCTTTCAGCTGATGACAAGGACAGTAAACAATAGGTACTAGGTGTACATATAGGTCACCCACAGTCCTCTGGGGTGAAATGGGGAAGGCTACTGTGGGGAAGAGCTGCGACAGAGATAAGTAGAAGCTTGAGATTTTTCCAGCCTTCTAGCCCTGTGTGACTTTTGGGCGTGCCTGGGCTTTGCTCTGCTGTGATTAGCTTTGTGATAGCTACTGCCTGAAGTTGCAGTGTCTGTGGATTCAGTGATGTGCCAGAGTTATGGATACTTAACAAGATCTAACCCATTGGCTGAGCTCTAGTAACATTCACACATGCACTTGTAGCACGCTCCAGCAGCAAAGTAGTGCAGTCCAGTGTCAGTGCCTTTCCCTGAGGTCAAGTGGGATCAAATTATGTCACTGATGATGTTGACATTGAGGTTTTGTGTGCTGAGCTCGTAGTGCAGCAGAATACAGTAATATGTGGCATTAATGCGTATTTGAGCCTCATGTCTGCCTTGTTTTTCAGATAACTGTGAAAGCTTTTAGAAGGAGACCCCATCTGTGAATGGCCCTTAGGGTAGTGTGTAAGAAATGGATGTGAATGTGCTACCAGGAAAACCATGGAAAAACCACACAACTATGGAGACTGAGCAACCATGTGTCTCATCACCAGGATGACATGGACATAAATGCCTTTCTCTGGAAAATACTCATTCCTTTCTCCAGCTTCCTCCTGTCCATTTCTTGTGTTTCTCAGTCTAAACTGAACAAAACATGATGGTATCCAGTTCACTACTGGACTGATAGCAGTGGATAGGCAGCTGTGGCTTAGCAATGATTAATTTTTCCAGAACACTGCACTGCTCTTTTATAAAACATATTAGTGTTGTTATAAATCAATGAACATGGTTTATAATAGCAATGATGCCCTTGAAATCTGTTAATACTGCAGTCGGTGGTGGTTTGCCAAAGCATTTAGTGCCCTTGGTTTCACCTTGGGCTATTAACTAACAAATCGGTTATTAGCCAGTGGTAATGACCAATTTTCTAGGGATGATTGCTTAAATATTGCCCACCTTGAAAAGAGAATTATTGCTCAACTGAAAACTGAACCCTTATTTTCAACTCGACAGAGCTAATGATCTTATCTGATTTCTTTATCTTCTTCCACCTACTTGAAGGTGGTCTGAGATTGTGTTACTAGAGAACAGCTTCCCCTTCTGCCTTCTGTGACTTGAATCCAGGAAAAGTTCCATATTGAATATTTATTCCCTAAGCATCGGTGGATGAAGACAGATGGTAATGAAACCAGTGTTGCTGAAAGTGACCACAATGATAATAGATTCTTTATGATGTCCAGGAATTCTGGACTCTCAGTCTTGGCTTAAATGTAGCACGGCGCCAAGCCCGTCACCTTAAGCTTAGCATTCCTGTCATCTCCCTGACCTGTCTTTAGACCTGATGAGGGCAGGCTGCAGTAAAGGCATCAATCTGTCTTTCTACCCCTATAAATGTTTTAAATGCCCAAAGCTGGTCACAAATGACACATTCTGCAAGAAAACCTTTGTGATATGGAGGCTGGGAGGGAAAGTATCTAGATTTGAAAAAAAAAAAGAAAGAAAGAAAAAAAGGAAATATTTACACTGGCACTCATTGGCTGTGCATATTTGTTAACATGTTATACTTTGGAGGTATATGCCTATGGCTTGTGCTTTTTGCTTCTTACTGTCTTCTCCCTAAAGCAGCAAGTTTTACATAGTTTTATTTGACTGATGAACCTCTTTGTTATTTTCAGGAGAAGTGGATATAACTATGTTTTGAATGTAGTATATGTACACTGGAATTTTTTTTTGTTAACTTTTGAGGATCCCCCAGGACCCACCCAGGTCTGAGGACCAAAGGATTTTGTCTAGAAGCTGAATTTCCCTGTTTTCTGCTGCTGAAGTGAAACTCTGCATTTCTCAAAGGAAAATACCTAAATGTGGCTGTAACCAGCAGTAGTTTAGACCTTGTGAGGATGGGGTGGGTTTGGAACAAGAAGTCACAGGAAGAACTTGGGCAGCACATTTTGGTTCTTGAGCTCCTGTGGCCAGTGATGCTCTCTTGCAGCTCATATGTGCTGTCCTGCAGGGTGAGGGTTCTGTACTGTGGCCTCCTGCCCAGCTGCAGGGCCAGGCCCATTCATATTAAGATTAAAAAAGAAGTCTCTGATATGCACAGACATGGACAATGTTGTATGCTTACCCAACTCTTCATCAGAAAGGTGTAAGTTAGAGTTTAAACATGTTTTATGGCACCAAATGCACTTGGATTCTCCCTCCCCAGAAGTCTCTGGCCTGCAGAAAAAAACTGTAGCTTAGGAAAGAAACCAGAAATCCAGAAAACAAGCAACAGTGTTCTGTGAGCAAGCAATTTCTTTTATTATACCATCTTCTACTTTTGTTTAATTGAATATATCTTTTATTTGAAGGCTGTGCAGTTTGTGCTATGGTATTGGAAACTGTATATGCAACTGAACTTAGTAAAATCAATGGCAAAAAACCCCATGAGCCCTAGCAGGTCAAGTTGTATATGTCAAATATTTGAGGAGAAGTGGAGATGATTTTTTAGCTAGAAGTAGAAAAAAGCTCACATGCCCATGCAGGAATTTCATCTTTGTTCTGTGTGTATATGAGATAGTAGAATTTTTTTATGGTTGGCCTTGATGATCTTCAAGGTCTTTTCCAATCTAAATAAATCTGTGATTCTATGATTCTATTTTATAAAATAACAGCATTTAAATCACTACAAAAAGAGTGCAACATGGGTGTACGAAACTGTGTCTTACAGGGCAGCAATGGAAAATCAGGCCCACTGAGAAGGGAATGATTCTTCTAAGATGCTGCTGGATAAATAAATAAACAGATTTTCTTTTTTCTTACTTTCCAAACAAGAGCAACATGCAGTGCTCTTCATCTGACTGAGACAGCAGGAACAGTCTGCTGGGGACATTGGGGAGCATCTTTCTTGCCTCTACTCTCTCTGTTGCCAGTGTCAGGTCACTGGTGCTGGGTCTTGTTGAGATTCCCAGTTCAACAGGAGTAAATAATGGATGCTGCACCAGCTGGCTGGTTGGCCTTTAAAATTCTGTTTCTAAACACAGAATAAAAGCAGAAGAAGAAGGAAAAAATGCTCTCCTGTCCATATTCCTAATACTGTTTCACTCTAAAGTATAAACCACAACTTTTACCTTGTGATATGTTAAAGAGACTTTCTTAGTCATTTTGTTTGGTGGAGACCTGCAATTATCTGCTTTCTTCTGTAGTTACATTGGCTATGCCACTGTTTTATGCCTGCTAAAACACTTACAACATGGTAACCATCAGCAGTGCTCTAAAAATGCAGTACTAACAAACCAGAGGACTCTACTGGGCTGGGTGCAGTCAGTGTGTGAAGGGGAAAGGAGTCGTACGATTGTGTTGACACTGCTTTATCACAAGAGCCAAGGTATCTGTTCAGTGCATGCACCTTTCCAAAATCAACCTGTTTGGATTCTGCCCTTGCTGAGAACAATGCCCACAGAGTGTATATTTATGCCAATGCCAACAGAATTGGAACTATCCCTCCTTGAATTAAGTATCTTAAGCACAGGAACTTAAGAAGAGACATCCAATGTGAGTTCCTTGTCCAGCTGGAAATACTTGAAGAATGCCTGCATTTCAGAATCTGCTGGGATCTGCTTGAAAACCCACTAAGTGATTTGAGCCCTCAGAATAGAAGTCCTTATAATTGCTAGGCATTTTGGAAAGCCTGGTGACTGTTACCTTGTCAAACTTTTGAGTAACTGCATGGAGCAGGTAAAGCTCAACCATAATTAGGTTCTTGCTCTCAAGGCAGAACATGAAGTCTCAGGAGAGGCACTAAAACTTGGCATGACGAAGTGCAAAACAAATTAAATCATGGCCATGCACTTGAAGCTCCCTGCTTTCAGTAATCCACAGTACACACAAATGCACCTTAACTTGCAAAATTTATTGCCACCAGCAGCATAGCCTCAAGAAACCGTGATTTTCTTCTGCTTTCAACCGACATCTTGCAAGTCTTTATGGTACTTTCTGGGTGTCCCAAACCCAAAAGAATAAATTAGCCCAATAGGTTAGTAGAGAAAAGGTTTACACTATTCCTTTGGGTAGACAATCTGCTTGCAGCTGAGGGTAAGGGATGAGGCAGCTGTAGGGCATTATCTGCCCAATGGAGATAAGAACCTTTGTGAGAGAAACAGCCTGGAAAAAAATAAAGGGGAAAGGAGATGAGGGGTTTTGTCAGAACTCCTTCACCTTGGTAAAGGTTTTCTTTCTTTTTCTGCTTTTACTTGTCTTTTCTTAAGGTGTTTCTAAGATGCTTTCAAGAGGTAGAATAATTTCCTTTCAGTATTAGGGCTATGGTTAGGGTACTATGTACCTCTGTTCTTCTAAGGGTCCTCTGCAGAGCACAGGAAGGGAATTTACCCCAATTCTTTTTGATCTGAGTGTTGGCTGCATGTGGTAGAGTTTCTGTGTAGGTGGGAAGCCTCATCCAAAGGCAGGCTGACCTCTTAAGAGACATGGGCTGCCGACTTGAAGCTTTCTGATGATTTCTGTCTTGCTGTATGGCGTGTAAAGGCACATGTGCAGTGAGGTTGTCCAAGAAATCCTGGAAATAAGGTATTCTGTGATGTGGTATGTTCTCCATTGCTGGAAATTTTTGTATTGCAATTGGATGCCTTTCTAAAAGATACTTAAATTCAGCTGCAGTTATTGGACTTGGTGTAGAATTTAATTTAGAGAAACCCTGTGGCCTGTGTTGTGCAGGAGACTAGACTGGGTGATCTGTAGTACCTTCTGCCACAACTGCCTAAATCTATAACTTGCCAAGTTAAAAGCTGCTTTTGGCTTTCACAATGGCCAGGTTGCCCACAGCAGTGTGACTTTTCTAAACTTTACCCTAGAAAAGGCTGCCAAAAGCTGCTGCTAGAAGGAGCACAGGTAAATACACAGTGTGTTCTGTATATTTGTGGTGAGCAAAGTATAAATCTTTCCAGTGAAACAACTCCAAAGAACAACTCCAAAGAAGTCTGTTTGCCAAGTCACTTTCCTCCTTGGCTGGGAATTTAAGGGAACGTTTTTTTTTTTTTTTTTTTTACCATTTAAGTGAGAAAACTATTAAATTGATTCTTTAGTTCTGACCCCAGTTCTCCAAGGCACATGCTTTTGTCACCCTGGGTTTTGCACAGCTTCACAGGGAAAATTTGGAACAAAACCTTCAACTCTTAGGGCTTATCTGAGCAGGAAGTTAGTACAGAAAAAGTCTGGGGGTATGTTTTAGGCACTGTAAGTGTTCTAAGTTAACTTCCAGAGCGGATATTCTTCTGTACTAAAGTGCCTTTGTGCAACTTAGGCTGATCCATTTCACAAATGGTTTAATTTAAACTATAGAAAAGGTACTTGTGGGTCAGGGCTTTGTGAAATGGCTACTGTGGGTGACATTTTCATACTCCTTTATTTTGTGCTCCTTTGCTATATAGTCAATCCTTACTGGAGCAGCATTAACACTTGCTTAGAGTACCTACAAAGAAAAGTATTGCATTTTCTCCTCTTTCAAAAGCCAGAATGATGCAAACACATGGTTCTCTTTTAGCAAAACAGATAGTGAGATATTTCAGGTTTCCTAGGGCAGACTCCTATGGCTCAAAAAACTGCCTCATATGCCATGTTTACTGCAAACCTGTTTCTAAACTAGCTTGGCAATACCTTGCAAACTGGCAAAGGGAAGGCACTAAATGGCTGCTGAGCAACAAGCCTGTTAGGATCTTGATGGGAACATGCACCTGAACGACACTTACAGAAAACACTCATAAATCTGAGGAAACAAAGTTGTAGGTGCAAGTGACCTTCTCCAACTAGCTGATAAAATTGTTCCCTTTGATATTTCATGTGCTGATTTCTCTATAATTTTTGGAAAAACTGTTCCAAGCAATGGTCATCCCAGTAATAATTGAAGTGTGCATTGAAAGTTGACCAGTGCTAAAGGCTGTCAGGGAAGGAGGTTGTCTGAGAGGTAGTTGTACTTGCGTGAACATCAGTAAGGAAAGCTCCGTTATTGCTACCTGCAGCATGCTTTTATCTAGTTAAGATTTGTGTGCTTTCTGCTGTGTACTGCAAGCTTTGATGCCCATGTGATGCCATGGCAGAGACACAGGAGTTCAGAACTGAAAGAGCAGATCCAGAATGACACAAACGCCAGAATGACACAAACATCTGGAAACTCCATTAGGAGTGTGGATTCCCAGATGGTGTTGAGAGAGGGGGGAAAAGATTGGGCGGCAGACACCAGACGGTCTCACCTTGCCTTGGCGGCTTGGGGAGAAAGGAGGTGGAGAGGTCAGCAGCAACAGAAAAACAATGAGGAAGGAAGATCTACTGAAGCTTGTCTCTATTCTCTCATCTCTTTCCACTGCCTTCCGCTGCTTTGGCCAGGTTGCCTGATGAATTTTCCTACTCTCAGCTCTTGGCTTTTTTCTTTGAAGTCATGCTGTGCTCTGCTCCCAGATGGCTTCTCCTATGCCCCTGTGCTTCCCCTCTGTCAAGCACATCATTAAAACTCAATCCTTCCAAAAGGTAATTTATACACTCATAACGCTCCACACTAAATATCTGGGGATTTTCAAAGGGAAACAGTAGAAATAATTTCTAAACATGCTAACTTTGCTGTAATGTCTAGTTCTACCATTCTCCCTCCCCTTCCCCCATGTTTCTGTTGGTTTTACTTAGTTTCAAGGATACCAGCCCCAAGGTGACATTTATTGCTTGAAAGCCTGGGAGACTGAAAAAGAGTATCTTCAAGTAGATATGATACATTACTCATTTACAACAACTAATGAACGGATCAAACTGCCAGGTAGAGTTTTGTCTTTACAGCCTGACTTGAGCACAGATTTTGATCTCTTACTTCAACGCTGAAAGCTATTTTTTTTCTCTTAGTAATCATGCCAGTACATGCTGTAAAAGGCAGCACATCCTATCCTTTGTGTTAATGGGTAACCCACTGTTACCTCAAGAAGAGGTAAACAGTGAACTTGGCTTCCTCTAGTATTACTTTATTTTCCACCTGTCTGTATAGAATCTAATATGCTACTTGTATTATGTAGGTCATGAATAATAAAGTACTTTGGCTAGAGCTAAAAGGCAACAGGTAGGATGCTTAAGTCTGCAGTTTCCTTTGCAAGATACACTTGTGTTGTTTTCACAGAGCAAGTGACCAACAAAACCAACAATACTCTTGCATGGCTTGTGGTGTTACGAAGATCTTACAGTTGCTATGTGGCTGTGCTGTTAGGATAACATTTTCAATGATGTCAGATGAAAAAAACTTCACAGTGATGCTTCGTGTCACTGGTGGTTGTTATTGTTTTACCGTAAACTTGGTGATGATCTGCTCTTTCACTCTTTGCTTCAGCTTCTTCTTCAGGAAGGCCTTCTTCTTCCCACAGCCTGGGAAACCTCTGCTAATTTATTTAATACTTCCCTAACCCCCCCCCCCCTTATTTTTTTTTTGGTGGTCTCAGCAAAACCTTGAAGGTGAAGGTGAAACACATCAAATAAAATACTCTTGCAGCAGTGTTGGTTCAACTAGGGAGAAAGCAGCAATGAAAATAGCATGAAAACACTTGATTATGTTTCTAGCTCTGTTTGGCAGGTCAAAAGTCTTTGTGGAAATACAGAGATGCCAGAGACCATAGTGAAGTTTGAGATAAATAATAATAGGGTGTTCATTAGTCATTTAAAGTAACTAATACTTTTAATGACTTCACATTAAAAGTAACTAATACTTTTAATAATAGCTTGACACAACAAATAGGTCCAAAGTGAGCAGATAT
The DNA here is from genome assembly GCF_027791375.1 of Indicator indicator. Classification (NCBI taxonomy): domain Eukaryota; kingdom Metazoa; phylum Chordata; class Aves; order Piciformes; family Indicatoridae; genus Indicator; species Indicator indicator. The sequence goes on from NC_072027.1 coordinate 6,025,161, forward strand.
GGGGTAGTTACTTTACTTCCCTTAAAAAACAGAAGACAAAACAACAAATACAATGTGTGACCAAGCAATAATATTCTATTTTATAGTCTCTGGCAATAAGTTAATAATAGCTCTGGGGTGTTAAGGGCTCAGGACAATCTTAAAAGAATGTGATATTTTGGTTGTCCAGGGAACCATTTTTAAAGTGAGACTGGGCTTATTCACATGATAGAGTCCTGAAATCATAGAAGCTGACCTGCAACAAAAACAAACAAAAAGGAAGGCTTTTTTAGTCTATCATAAACATTTGGCTGTAAATCATCAACAACCTCAGAACCCACTTAAAAAAAGACAACATTATTTGACATTTTTCTAGCAGTCAACTAGATAGCTTGAGCTCTCAGATCATACAAATTTTGTTTAATGTAAAAGTACAGTAAGTTACCCACTGCCTTTCACGATTATATCAACAGCACTTTCTGTTGGCTGACACATCAGGTTTGTTTAAAATCACTAGACCAAAGAAGAGAGGCTTTCTTTCCCTTCTTTTTTTTTTTTTTCCTTTTCTTTTCTTGTAATTTCTGAATTATCAATTACAGGATATTTTGAGAAAGTAGTAATAAAAAACACCCCCAAACAACAGAAGATGGGCAGTTTAAGTGCCAACTGTTAAATCATCATTATTAACAACAAAATGGGGCTTTATGACTTTAGAAATAAGCAGATTTACTAATCTGAAAACTGTCTTTCTTGCTCTTTTCTTCACAAGTGCAATTTATAAGAAGAAGCTGTCCAGCTGCATTTCAGGGATACAAGAGAAAGCAGCTTCTGTGTGAAAATTAGAAATAGATTTCAATTTTCTTGCTGCCATTTAAACTAAAAGGCCTGTTAACATATTTAAATAGGAGAACATACTGTGTACTCCTGGACTAGAGTACATCAAAAGTAATGTGATTATGTCTGTTTTGATACAACCCTATCTCACTGCTACCTAGATGCTCTTACATGAATGATACATGGAATTAGTTCCACATTTCTTCTCTTACAATTAGCACATTAATGTACCAGACAGATAATGCTAAAAGCCTGGATGCTTGAGCACACACAGTACCTTCCTCATTGAGCTCCAACGCTCAGTCCCTGTGAGTCCTCAGGAATGTATCTGCACATGCTCTCTGCCTCCTGCTTATCCTGAGAGCAGCCCTGACCTATGGACCACAGCTGAGATACTTTTGGTGCTTATTTACTTTGTTGGCCTCAGAAATTCCTTGGGAAAAAAAAAAAAAAAAAAGAGGCTCAGTGTCAGGCTGTCCACAATGGGGCCTTTGCTTTTGCTACGTGTGTGTTGATGTGTGTGTGGATGCGCGTCACGGCTGCGTGCATTCCTCGATAGATGTGGAGACAGTCGAAGGGAGTTTTAAACACCCAGCTCTCACACACATGATTTTGATATATGCTTGTATGTATGCTTAACCTATGTAGAAGGTATGCATCTATATGCATACAGGCCACATATTTTTCTTTCTCTACATGCCATGTGGAGGTTTAGACACTCTCCTGTGACTTTATATAATGCCAGGGATGCAGCACGGTTGGTGAAAGTTTCTAATCTTCGGTCTATCTTGGTGAAACACTAATGAATTTGTAAAAACAGGAAGCAGTGGGAAACAAATGAATTTCAGCTGGTGTTTGAAGAGCTGTCAGATCCCCTCGCTGAAATGTTTCAGAGGAACATCTTTCTGATAAAACCTCTGAGAAAAGTGGAGGAGTTTCAGAAGAGTGATTGGAAAAACAGGATGCCGACTGGCAGGCTTTGCTAATGCATTGCATCTGTAAAGACTCCAGCAACTGAACACAGCATTAGCTATGTGAGAGGCACGGAACTAGGGAAAGTTATTACATCTGAGCGAGATGGGAAGAAGGGGGAAGGGGAAAAGCAGGCTGCTGCCTTTATGCAACTTGAAGTTTGCAGTTTTTGAGCCTTTGACATTTTTCATTCCATCTACTTTGCTGTCAGCACGCAGCCTTAATTCCAGCACTAATGAGCAATGCTACTTTGCTGTCCAGTATCATCTTTCACCCAAGGCTCTCCAAATATTTCACAAACATTAAGGAAGATTTGCAATACCAGCATGAGACAAAACTGGGACTTGCTGGCTTCACACAGGATGCTGTAGTGTCTACACCTCACTGGCAGATGTTATCCTCATTTTGCAGTGGTTTAAATCATGGAATTGCAGGATCCTCAAGTTTCTTCTAATTTCCCCTTTTCTCCATTCCAGAATTTCTGTGACTGTTAAACTGACCTCCCGGTGCTGGCCACTGCTTTTGGGGGGCTACTTCTTCCACTGTCTAGCTTGGGAGTCTGTTGCTTTGTGTCTTAATTCCTTCTTGACTCATGCTCTTGAAAATCAGGATATGGGAGTGAGACTGGAGTAGGGCCCACATGGATAAAGGAGCTCCAGGATATTCTTTGTTCCTTCAGACTAGACATGCTTCAGAAAGCCAGAAATTGGGTCCTTAAAAACAGAGGGGTGTTAAAAATGTAGAGTGAAGTGACTTGGCAGTGAGCTTGAAGCAAACTGTAGCGGAACTATTGATTACACAGCACCAATCCTGGTTCTGTGGCTTTCCCCACATCTGTTCAGTTCTGCTTTCACTGGAGTTGTCCCCCTGAGCTGAACTACTCTCTAAGGGATGTGTGTAAGAGCAGGAAGCTGTCTGTAGGGTGTCAGCCATGTAAGATGGTAATACAACATGTCAGCCTTACAACATACAACTTTTTGTATTTTCCCTCCTGCAGTCAGTTGCTTCTTCTTTCTTTGTGTTCAATCAATGTGTGATTCAGCAAAACGCTTACTCAGCACTAAGGGCTGAAACTTCTGCCTACAAAAAATCTCACCTCTATTCAGAAAATGACTCTGAGGACATGCACATGCCCTGTTTGAAGTCGGTGCACCCAATGTGTCATGGTGGAGATGAGAACTGCTTTTGGATGTCTTTCTCGGGCTGTCACAAGCCTCTTTGGGGGAGTGCCTCCAAAAGTTGTAGGCTTTGTTTATTGCCTAAGCAGTTTCTAACATCTGAGTCACAGCAGCAGAACAGCAATTCCAAACATCCTGATCTCTGCAAGAGGATCTAACAGTGGGCCCAGGAAAGCCAAGGACGAAGCAGCAACTGGAGCAATGTAAACAGGAATATGTCTTTAAAACAACAAGATACAGAAAAATGTCTAGCAAAGCTGGTCTTCATTAAAGCATTTCTCAGCTGTCTTTCTCAGCTATTCCCACTGCTGCTTCAGTGCATCCTAGTTCCTTCTGTTCCAACAGCTCTTCCCTGGAAGGCAGATGCTTTTGTGGGTAAAGCACCAGGCTGGGAGTTGGAAGATGTAGTTTTGCTACTGAGTTGGGCAAAAGCAGTGTCACGTTTCCCTTTTCAGCGCCTCCCCTGTGATTCTTACCACCCCTAACTCCCAAAGGCCTGTGCTCAGGATTGGTTTTATGTACACGAGTCCCAGCAGCTGTAGTTGGTGGGTTTATGTGTGTGTAGTTGGTGGGTTTATGTGTGTGTGGAAGGCGTTAGGAGGGTCGCGTGGGCAGGCTGAGAACAGCTCTTCCAGGCATAACTTCTCCCTGAAGATACCATTCAGAGTACAGCTCAAAAAAATCACTGCTGTCACTTCTGAGTGTCAGGCAGTGCTTACAGAGATATAAAAATATTTTTCAATCCTGTAAAACTATCTGCTTCTTAATTTCTGTGTGCTGTGCTCCTTTCATAACTAATTAATTAATCACCGTGATGTCCTATGAAAAATGTAATTATCTCAGTCATCGTTGTCCCATTTCAGAGGCAAGGAAAACCTTGGGGACACCTTGCTGTATTGTACCAGTGTTTTGTACACCTCTGTAACCCTGTGCATCTCTTAAGTGCAAGACTACATTGACAAATACCACCTTGGGTCTGGAAGGAAGTATATGAGGAAATATAAAATGTGCTATTACACTCAGAGAAGAATGAGTTTTATACTTATAATATTTACCTGTATCTCTGTTGCTCTGCTTTGATCTGCTTCATCTTTTTGAGGCAACTGGCTTCCTAGGGCAAGGTCTGCCCTCTGTGAGCTGACCAGGTACCCTGTTCTAACATCCACTTTAACCCAGGCAGGTCCTTCATGTTTTGCAGTCATTGCCTATTATTTTTGACTGGATAAATGGCTTTGTTTATTTTTTTAAAATTGTATTTGTATGATCAATGGCTGTTTGAAAGGGTTATAATAACGATTAATTGCTATTTTATTCAGATGGCAGATATTTTGATAGTAGAATCTACTTCTATGTGATATACTTTGTTAATCTACCAAAAAATAATGCCATGTTATAGAAAGGTGATAGAGACGTCCAGTCACAGCTTTAGATAAGTTATATGTTTCTAAAGGAGTCAGTGCAGAAATGGAAATTTAGAACAATGTAAAATCTTTATGTTTCTCGGTCTAAGAGTCTAGACGTTCGAGTTTAGAAGGATTTTAATTTTGGAACTCTGTTATTCAGTCTCTGTCACACACATCTGGCTTCACACTATCATTCGTTAGTGTTGTCTAATGCTGGCTTTGACTGGAGATCAGATATTAAATGAGAAGGACTTTGTTCTCAAGTGCTTGTGGGGTCATGTCCCTTAATGCTGGCTTCTACCCCATCTTGACTATTGGACCCCAGTGAACTCAGACTCTTGGAAATGTTCATGGGATGTGGGACATTAATGCTGCAAAATCTGTCTTGCTGTGAAATCCTCTATTGTTCTAGATTTGAGTTTGAGGCCTTGAGAATTCTCCCCATCAGAAAAATTAATTTGCCAGATGTCTTAAACCCTGTGCATTGACAGTTCTATAGAAGAGTGTTTTTTTTTTTTTTTTAAAGTACAGGATGTTTATTTTTGGCAGTTTCAGTCATTTAATGATTTTCCTGCCCTAGCTACCTTCCAGAAAACTGATAAGTGTATCCTCTTCCCATCTCTTAAATGAGAGAAGAGACTCAGTACTGGGTCATATATGTGTGTGGCTGGAGTCCAAACACTATCTGAACACGGTGATCAGAGGAAAGTTCCAGTCCATGTGCAAACCCACACAGGTTACAGAATCTCTGAGTCTGCTATTTTGCCTTCTTTTTTTTTTTTTTTTTTTCATTATGGATTTAAAGGTTTAGCCCAGATTTCTAGTTTTAAAAGAAGCATGTATATCTGTTCATAACGGGAAAGAGAAATAGAACTTCAACTTGAAAATCCTCCAGTTCTAATAAGGGAAACAGCTTTCTCATAGGTTCCCACATCATCAGTCAGCTCATCACATGCATACTGCTGCAAGACATTTTTCTTGTAATGAATTGAATAATCACATCTGTTTCTCAAGCTTGAGAAAAGTTTAAAAAGTCATTAACATTCTCCTCTTTCCATCACTGGCAGAATCTACTTTTAAAAAAAATGTTTATTTATTTATTTATTTAATCAGCATCCCAGCAGCACAAACACGTGTGTGTGTGACCAGCTGTGTGTGTGGGTGTGTGTGGGGTACAGGGGTGTCAGTGTGTGTGGGGTGTGTGTATATGTGGGGTGTGGAGGTGTCTGTGGGGGGAGGAAAGGGGAGGGGTGTGTGTATCTGGGGTGTTTGTGTGTGTGTGGGGGGTGTCTGTGGGGGCATCTGTGGAGTGTGGGGGTATCTGTGTGTGTATGTGGGGGTGTCTGTGGGGGGAGGAAAGGGGAGGGGTGTGTGTATCTGTGGTGTTTGTGTGTGTGTGTGTGTGCTCTCTGTGGGGGCATCTGTGGGGTGTGGGGGTGTCTCTCTGTGGACAGAGGTGTGTGTGAGTGTGCCTGAGTGTGTCTGTGTGTATGTGTGTGTGTGTACGTGGGGTGTCTCTGTGTGTATGTGTGTGTGTGTATGTGGGGTGCCTCTGTGTGTATGTGGGGGTGTGTATGTGGGGTGTCTCTGTGTGTATGTGGGGGTGTGTATGTGGGGTGCCTCTGTGTGTATGTGTGTGTGTGTACATGGGGTGCCTCTGTGTATATGTGTGTGTGTGTATGTGGGGTGTCTCTGTGTGTATGTGTGTGTGTGTATGTGGGGTGTCTCTGTGTGTGTGTGTGTATGTGGGGTGTCTCTGTGTGTATATGTGTGTGTGTGTATGTGGGGTGCCTCTGTGTGTGTGTGTGTGTATGTGGGGTGTCTCTGTGTGTATGTGTGTGTGTGTATGTGGGGTGCCTCTGTGTGTATGTGGGGTGCCTCTGTGTGTATGTGTGTGTGTATGTGGGGTGTCTCTGTGTGTATGTGTGTGTGTGTTTGTGGGGTGTCTCTGTGTGTATGTGTGTGTGTGTATGAGGGGTGCCTCTGTGTGTATGTGTGTGTGTGTATGTGGGGTGTCTCTGTGTGTATGTGGGGGTGTGTATGTGGGGTGCCTCTGTGTGCATGTGGGGGTGTGCATGTGGTGTGCCTCTGTGTGTATGTGGGGGTGTGTATGTGGGGTGTCTCTGTGTGTGTGTGTGTATGTGGGGTGTCTCTGTGTATGTGTGTGTATGTGGGGTGTGTATGTGTGTGTGTGTATGTGGGGTGTCTCTGTGTGTATGTGGGGGTGTGTATGTGGGGTGTGTATGTGTGTGTGTGTATGTGGGGTGTCTCTGTGTGTATGTGTGGGTGTGTATGTGGGGTGTCTCTGTGTGTATGTGTGTGTGTGTATGTGGGGTGTCTCTGTGTGTGTGTGTATGTGGGGTGCCTCTGTGTGTATGTGTGTGTGTGTATGTGGGGTGCCTCTGTGTGCATGTGTGTGTGTGTATGTGGGGTGTCTGTGTATGTGTGTGTGTGTATGTGGGGTGTCTCTGTGTGTATGTGTGTGTGTGTATGTGGGGTGACTCTGTGTGTGTGTGTGTGTATGTGGGTGTGCCTCTGTGTGTATGTGTGGGTGTGTATGTGGGGTGTCTCTGTGTGTGTGTGTGTGTATGTGGGGTGTCTCTGTGTGTATGTGTGTGTGTGTATGTGGGGTGTCTCTGTGTGTATGTGGGGTGTCTCTGTGTGTATGTGTGTGTGTGTGTATGTGGGGTGCCTCTGTGTGTATGTGTGTGTGTGTATGTGGGGTGTCTGTGTGTATGTGTGTGTGTGTGTATGTGGGGTGCCTCTGTGTGTATGTGTGTGTGTGTATGTGGGGTGCCTCTGTGTGTATGTGTGTGTGTGTATGTGGGGTGTCTCTGTGTGTATGTGTGTGTGTGTATGTGGGGTGTCTCTGTGTATGTGTGTGTATGTGGGGTGTGTATGTGTGTGTGTGTATGTGGGGTGCCTCTGTGTGTATGTGTGTGTGTGTATGTGGGGTGCCTCTGTGTGTGTGTGTGTGTATGTGGGGTGTCTCTGTGTGTGTATGTGGGGTGTATATGTGTGTGTGTGTATGTGGGGTGTCTGTGTATGTGTGTGTGTGTATGTGGGGTGTCTCTGTGTGTATGTGTGTGTGTGTATGTGGGGTGTATATGTGTGTGTGTGTATGTGGGGTGTCTCTGTGTGTGTATGTGTGTGTATGTATGTGGGGTGCCTCTGTGTGTATGTGTGTGTGTGTATGTGGGGTGTCTGTGTATGTGTGTGTGTGTATGTGGGGTGTCTCTGTGTGTATGTGGGGGTGTGTATGTGGGGTGCCTCTGTGTGTATGTGTGTGTGTATGTGGGGTGTCTCTGTGTGTATGTGGGGGTGTGTATGTGGGGTGTCTCTGTGTGTATGTGTGTGTGTGTATGTGGGGTGTCTCTGTGTGTATGTGTGTGTGTGTGTATGTGGGGTGCCTCTGTGTGTATGTGTGTGTGTGTATGTGGGGTGTCTCTGTGTGTATGTGTGTGTGTGTATGAGGGGTGTCTCTGTGTATATGTGTGTGTGTGTATGTGGGGTGTCTCTGTGTGTATGTGTGTGTGTGTATGTGGGGTGCCTCTGTGTGTATGTGGGGTGTCTCTGTGTGTATGTGGGGGTGTGTATGTGGGGTGTCTCTGTGTGTATGTGTGTGTGTGTATGTGGGGTGTCTCTGTGTGTATGTGGGGGTGTGTATGTGGGGTGTCTCTGTGTGTATGTGTGTGTGTGTATGTGGGGTGCCTCTGTGTGTATGTGGGGGTGTGTATGTGGGGTGTCTCTGTGTGTATGTGGGGGTGTGTATGTGGGGTGTCTCTGTGTGTATGTGGGGGTGTCTGCGTGGGGGCTGTCTTAGTGCCTGCAGCTGCTGTGCTGTGTGCTGTGTGCACTGTCACGCAGACAGACGCAGCTCTTGGTTGCCAAAGCCTGTCCACTTGCAAGGGTGGACACAGCGATGGGGTCTGGCTGCAGCAGAGCCTGCACACACCTGCTCTTCTCCCAGAATTCCGTCCCTCTTCCCATCACAATCACGTAGGAAAGTTTGCGTGTGGCTGTGGATCTGCTCTGAGGCAGATGCCGGCAGGAGACACGAGAGGGCAGGCGTTCCCTCTCCTGCCTCCCTCTGCCTGGGAGCTCGCCTATTGTTATGTTTATGCAAACAGCCTTTGACATAATAGCTTTGAAACAGTTGAAAATTGGATTGTGCCTTTAGGCCAAACATTCAGACCACCACCTTGGCTATATTCATCTGCCACAGTAAATTGGGTTCAGCGTTGGCTCCACATACTGTATTTCAGGGAAAGATTACAGCTTGGCAATAACTTTTGTACAGGAAAGACAAATGCAAACTCCTGGCAGAACCATTGGAGCTGTTTAGTTGTGCAAACCCTATCTGGAGGAATACAGATTGTGCTGAGAATTTCTTTGGACATCTGAGGAGAAAATAAAACAAATTCCCAAGCTGGAATCTCCATTCCTTTCTTTTTCAGCTTCTGAACACAATCTAATTATGGTTTAACCTCCTGAAATAAATGCCTAATAAAGGATGAACTTATTACAAGAGTAAATCTACTGCCCATTAGTTAGCAGAAATTTTTGCCATGCTCCCTTTAAGTGATAATGTTATTGGGATTGAACACTGTTTGACTGGCTAATGGCTTCTCTACTGCAAGACACATTATATGCAAAATAAAAGTCTGAGCAAAGCCTGTCACAGGATTAAAGCCCACAGTCAAAACCACTTTTAACATAAAAGATGTGCTGAAAAGGAATAAGAGGGTAACAGCCCCTCCAACAGGCAAGAATCTAAGCCATGGCCTGAAAGGGAGACAACATTCCCTGTATTCACCCTACTCAGTGTCACAATTCATTTTCTACAGGCTGTGTTGCAATTTTATCACACATTTAAGAAAGCAATGGTTTATTTGGGCATCCCAGATGCAGTGTGCTAGATTCAACCTTTTCCAATCCATCCTAGCAGATGTGATGTGTCCATGGAATTTGGGGCCATATTCTTTTTTCTATCTTCAAGAAAGGCGGAGATCCAAATGAAAAGAAGGAGATGGTGCCAGCTCTGAGGGCTGGCAGGAGTGATCTGAAGGTGAGGTTAGGGTGGGAGCAAGGTGAAGGCTGTAGAGAGAAGAAAAGCAGCAATTCTTCTGGCACTCTTCCCTGCTGCATCTCTAGTTTCCATGGTGGTGCTGGCCCATCAGTGGATTAATGAGGCCATTGACTTTGCCAGGGGTGGAGAATATAAATAAAAGCAATTTCCTGGCCTAGCTCCCACTGAAATCTAATCCAGTGGGAAGCAAAAGGCTCTTGTCTTAAGATGAAGGCTTTTTTAGCTCAGGTGGTAGCTGAGCTGCTGGTAACTTTATTGTGAAAGCAAGGGGTTTTTCAATAATCATATTGGGCTTTCTGAATTCCTGCAGCCTTGCACACCAGAAGTACCTGGTGTGCAAATGAGGTGAAACATGTATTGTTAGCAGGAATGAATAATAACAGGTGCAGTAGAAACACATTTCTTGCATGAGTACCTAAGTGTTTCCTGTGCTGGAGTTTGCCCAGATCTCATTATGCAGGAGGTCTCCCAGTCAGGTAATCTTAACTCTGCTTTATTCATTGCATTCCCAATACCTCAGCCCCTGCTTTTAAGGCTATGGAATGCAGTAAGAATTTTACCTTCCTAACACATTGTTCACGCTTCTGAATGCAGAAGCCTTTTCATGTTAGCATTGGAAGCAATAGTGACACTTTAACAAGAAGTAAAGCAAGCATGAGAAACTCTGCTTTGCTGCATCCCTGATCAACTATGAGGGGCCAGGTTCTGGAGCTGAAAACTCCATCATTTAATCCATGAGAACTCCATCCATGAGAAAACTCATCTTTTAAACAAACTCTGACCACCTGCCCTGTGATGAGTAGCCTGCAGTACCTTCCACAGACAAGAGACAGCACCTTAGCTGGAGTGGGACAGCAGGGATATTACACAGTCAAAATGAGTTCACTTGACTATTTTTTTTCCTCCTTCTAGCTTGCTCAGTCCCATTTTGCTGTCTTAAGCAACTTGGTTTTGCCTATGGCTAAACAATTTTGATACTGGATTCTGTCAGACATCAGAAGTCACTTGCTGAAAATGGATAGGAAGTCACACATCATAGGAGAATCATATATTTCTGTAGTACTATGAGGAAGTTTTGCTGCTTGAAAAAACACTTGTTTCAAAAAAATCAATGAATCTTTTATTTTTTCCTCACTATTTCCAGCTGTTTCCCCCAGAAAAAAAATAAAATCTTACTAGATGTTTTTAGTATGCACCCCCCCCCCCCCCCCCCATTTATCAGGCCTCTCACACTGAATAGAACAATATTTTTATGGCCAAAACTGAGTGAGCTGGCTGAGTTTTGCTGTAGAAGACTCTGATGTGCTAAGGCTCTTTGTCATATATCACAGTCAGAAGTCATTTATTATCCCTGCTCTCCTTTGGGAAGAGACTGGGGCAAAAGATCCAAATTCTACCTTTCCTTTTCCTCAAGTGTGTGTTTTATAATCATCACTTATTAGCAGGATTATGGTAGCATCTAGGTAATCTTGCCAGGATCGGGGCATTATTATGATGAACAATGACAGAAGTCTATTCATTAGAGTCCAGAGAAATTGTTTTGCTTGGCTGTAAAAGCACTTGGGCCAAGGAGGTCAGGCAGCTTTATTCAAAGTCTTCTGCCCGTGCTACCAACTCTCGTGATATTATCAAAGTCTCCCACCATTGTGGGCTTTTCAGTGAGCAGCACCTCCTGCTGTCATGTGAGTCCACAAGAAGCTCAGCCTTCATTAAACGAGAGATGATTCAAGCCCTGTTGATTTCCAGTAAAAAAAACTGAAAAATATGGGAAGCAGAAGGCAAAGAATTACCCTCTCGATATATATCAAATGCATAAATTAAAAAATATTTTTTTTTAAAGTCAACTTTGTACTTTTTGGTGCCTGACTCATTGGAGTCAGCATAGGAACAGACCTTGGAAGCCCTTAGCCCCACATTTTTCAGTCTGCAGGCCTGTGTTCCCTGGTGCTGCTGCAGAGGAGGAAGGCAGGTGTGAAACACCTCTTTGTGTGACTCAGGGGCCCTTCCAAGGCATGAGGGATTCCTCATCATTTGAGGGAGGCAGAAAGAGTGTAGGCTCAATACTCCATAGATATTTACTTCATGAGGCAAGGATTTATTTCAATGTAGCCTACCCATCCCAAAAGGATGGCTATTCCTTTTTCATTTAAAGGATGAAAAGTTGGGAGCCAAGAATAGGTAAAGGCAGAGGGGCTGTGATAAAAATACTTCTCTCCTCTTTCTGAAGATTGCCTTTACCACAGCCAAGCACACATGAATGCCACTGACTGTATCTCATTTATCCTTGGTTTCTCCTTTCCCCTGTCTAGCCCCTTTGTCTCCTGTCTCTAGGCTTGTCAGATATATTTACCCATCCAGGCTCCCAGGCTTTTGCCCAACCCTAGTAATACTGAAAATGCTGTTTTTCAGGAAAGCTTAGAGTGGGCAGAAGAATGATCTGAATTAGAATTAACTCCCAAAAAAGCCATTTACTGAAGATTTTTTGATAGCCCCAATTTCAGTTTTGCTCCACTTTGGGGACCTCCAAATAGAATCTTTTCTGCCAGTGTGATCCCCAAAAGAGAAAAAACCCTGAATTCTTTTTTATTGTCCCTTTGAGCCACAAGTCAGGAGCCCTGAGGCCCTAACTGATGGGCAGAGCTTGCTGAAATGCAGATTGCCCCACTCACGGGAAACCAAAATTGTTGGAACAAATTCTTGAACAAAACTCAGGAATGAGAAGGCTTTCCATGGATTGGAAATACCACTTCTCTGTTTTGTTCTCAGAAGACTTTGACGCATTTGAGTTGATGGTTTTGGTTTTAGAAACAAAACAGCTGCCTGGTCTCCTGAGGCTTTGCCAGGAGTCCCCTGCTCCCAGGAACCCTTCCGTGCTGTTTTCACATTATTTTCCAACAGAAATCTATTTCACAGGAGAGTTTCCATCTAGTTCCACTGGGAACCTCCTCTCAGTCCTAGCAAGCCTGATACTACCAGGGGAATCAGGGGAATCACAGATCCCATTTTGAGCTTTGCTTAGTTCTTACTTCTTGCTTGGACCTTTGCATTACCATCCCAAACTACATGTGAATAAGGGTCCCACTATCTGAGTAAAAGATTCCAGATTCATGGTCTTCCTTCTTATTCTGAGAGCCTACAAGGAGAACTTTTGGTCCTGTCCTTTCAGGCAAATACTTTTTTTTCTTCTTTCTTTCCCTTCCCTTTACAATTAATTAGCTAATAATTTTGCTACTGATCCATTCTTCATTAAAAAGCTGAATCCCTTTTGTTACATCTGGTCGGAACAAAGGTAGGAGAATTTATGTCTTAATTTTAGTTCATTATGGCAGAGAGCATCCCACCCCATCACTCTCCCCCTCCCCCTCCTCTTCCAAGCCCTCCCTTTTTCTTTAGAGGATCAGTTATCACTTTGCCCCTAAACTCCTCACACTCTGCAGAAGCATTGGAGGAGCCTTTGCTGCCCTTTATCTTCCGCTGCCTCATTAAGAGAAATGAACCTGAGTCTGAGAGAAATGACACAAGGGAAATAAAAATGTAATCCCTTGGTGCCACCTATAATGAATTGTTATGAAAACCATGAAAATATCTGTCTGCAGATATTGTTCTTTGATTTGAAGTCAGTGTTGTAAGCGGTAATTTTTGTCATTAAAGCTGTTAATCTGCGCAGTGCTCCTCATAAGTTTTTATGAAGAAAAACAGCCCTGCTGCCTACATGCTCATGCAGGGAGCTTCTCAGCAGTGCTACATGAACAGGGTGCTTTTGAATAATTAGCTTTAATTATAGCCAAGATGGTTGTCTGTCTCAGAGATGGGACTGTTTCATGGCAGCTTGCTGTCCACTGTCGTAATGGGATGGAAAGAACTGGTTCATCTGAACCTCTCTGACACGTTGTTCTCCCACCTGGCTGATGGTGGGGTGCAGGCATGCCCCATAGCACTACGTCATGTGTGTGAGTGTGCAATTAGCCACACTGATTGTCCCAACCATAAGCTTTTGCATTTGGGATAGGACCATAAGGCATCGTTAAATTCTAAGCAAAGATGAGTTGTAGAGAGCAGAGGAGTGCAAGGAGTATTCTTTTTTTCTCCTTCCATAGCTGGCAGAGAGCTGATCTTCTTCCTGCAACCCATCTTCACCTTCTTTTGCCACATCTGAGTGCTGCCCTGATATCCCAGATAGTTGCTTTTCATGCTGCAGTCAAGGGGTGTGGGGTGGTTCCTGCAGCCCCCTTCATCAATGCACTATGATTACTATATGCATTTCCAGTGCCATCACCATATGCGCTTCATTACTCCAAGGAGTGAGCACTCTGGAAAAACACTGATGTTGGAAAAGAATGAAAGCATGGAAGTCTTCTGGTGTTTAGATTGCTCTGACTGAAAGGAATTATGGGCAGAAGTGTTTTCATGAGTAACTTCCAGCTCTTACTCAAGTTGCATTTTGTGTCTCCAGAGCAATTAACTGCAGCAAAAGAAGGTGCAAATGAATGTAGCTCAGCAGGGAAAATGGGGAGTGACGAGCTCTGCAAAACCAGGAATCTGTACAGCCTCCCTTCTTTGGACACAGCCTACTACAATCTCCACTTTGGCCTTCACAAGTAGGGAAGTTATTTCTATACAGCACAACTTAGAATTACTCTTCAGAGAAAACAGGCTGTAGGAGAGACTGTAATGCAAACTCAAAACTTTGTTTAGCTGGAGAGAGCGCTACATCCAGGGCTGGCACCTGAGGCTGCTGCACACTGTGAACTGGGAGAAAAGGGGGCACACAGGGACTGGAAAGAGGACCCTGTGCTGGTGGGCTGGCCTCACTTTGTCCCAGGGCTAAGGGCAATACCTATGTGAGCTGTGTTCACCTGTGCATCTCCCAGCCTGCTGTACTGGGAAGACAATTTTGCTGGATACCTTGCTCCATTGCAGTTAAAGAAAGAAAATCTCAGTCAGATCAGGAAGGTGTTAAGCCTCAAATCATAGAATTCAAAGCAGTCTTTCACTATTAAAGATTTCAGAGAAGAACTGAGTACAAGAAGAAAATCAGACTTTGGAAGGTTTTGTGCACCTCCTCAAAGAATTATCTCTCTGCTGAAAATGTACTGTATGAACCTGCAGTTTGATCTTGTAAGGATTTCCTTATTCCCATCAGAAATTAAGTAAAGTCTCAGTGCTGATTTACACTAGGCAGAGATTTGGCTCAGTGGCTTGACTTCCTGGATCTTAGCACAACCACAGACACCTCTGTGCTCTGCAAACATTTAGATTCCCATTTGTGGAAAAGTTGAAGGTTAAGACTGACCTCCACCGACTCTGCAGAAAGGCCATTGTGAAGTGCATGAGAATAAAGTCAACATTAGAGACTTAAAAATAGAAATAAAAGACCAGTAAAGAGAATGAGTTAATAAATCTTTCAAGATACCAAGTTGATGGAATAATGAAAGCTAGCAGGGCTTACCATGGCCCCTGCCCCTCAAAGAAAACCTCTTCCCCATTTGGTTTCTGCTTTCAAGACAAAAGGGATGTAAATAGTTTATGATTCAAGGCGTAATACATTCGTTGTCTTTTCTATTCGTAGGCAACTGTCCACTCTCAAGTCCTGGCGTCTGAAACTAGGCAAGGTCCAGTGTAGGCTCGCCTGCAAAACAGATTAGGCAAGATGCCTGTGTGTGATGCCCATAATCTCTGTTTCCTGAAATTATCAAGAGCATCACTAGCACCAGGTCTTTTATATAGGCATCTTAAGGCTTTGTGAGTTCCCCAGAAGCAGCTATTTATCTGCTCTGCTTCAAGGCAGAGGACTCCAAAATTTGGCAAATTATTCTTTATACTCTGGCAGAAGAGCAGGACAGGACAGGCAATTATTTCCTTGCTTCTAACATCCTACAGTTCATCCAGTATTTTCCAGCATTTTGGGGGATGTAAGAACAAGATGAGGGCTCTGCAGACACCATTAACATGGTAGGCTGAGTCTGCTGACAATAAGTCAATGATTCTTTCTGACATGACTCTAAGAGTAGCAGAAGGACGTTTGTAGGATGACTCATGTTAATGGAAGAATGGTATGTATGACTTGAGATTTAGGACAGATGTCAGGTTCAGAGAAGTGTAGTGTAAGGAAGATCATTTTTATTAGCACAGCAGCAGGAGACAACTTGTCAGAGTGATGTTGACTTTTTTTTTTTTTTGTATTGTTTTGGAAAGTCTTGGGAAGATGGCAAATGGAAAGGGCAGAGGAAGACAGGCAACATCCCCTGCTAAATGGAAAAGGTTGCTTTCCTGGAGACAAACAGACCATGTGGTGGTGGTGATTCTATTATCTTCAGTTTGCAAAGGACCAGCCTTTGAAAAATTGGGAAGAGAGTCTTTATCATCTCCACTGTAGTCAGGGCAGTTCCTCCCTCTCAGACCTGCCTGTGTTGAGCATGCACCATTCCCATATGTTGCCTTAAATAAAGGACCTATTTAAAACAGGGCAAACCCCTCAGTAGATGTTGCTTCTAGGGTTAAGCAATTCTCTTTCTGCCTTGCAGAAGCATGCTCACCAACAGAAGATAAATATTTGTATCTTTAGGTTTAACATATCAGAGAGCAATCCACTAAGTTAAATCAGGCTTCTAATGAGATCAGAAGATGCATTCTCATTGCAGGCTTCTGGGCTTATTTTTCCTTCTTCAGAAGGATAAGTATTTCAGAATAGCTTCATGGTCCAAGAGAAGCCCACTGAAGCAAAACTGTGATACTTTCTTTTCTCTGTTCGAGAAGTGTATGTGGGCTGCATTCTTATATTCACTCTGGTAACTATAACAGCAGGACCTACAGTAATGATTCAAAAAGTCTTTGCATGAAGTCCAGTCTCCCCTCCCACCTTCTAAAAGCTGGGATGAAGTTCTAGCCAGCTGTCATCGGGAACAAGAATTTCAACCAGACACCTTTAGCAGTATTAGTCTTATTTATGTAAAGTCAGTTCTTAATTAATATTGATGTATACATTCTATAAGGCAAAGATCAGGGCTGTCTACTTCCACATGTGACCTGCACACTATCCCAGACCTTATGCTTTACTGGTTGCCTCTCTGGGCGCATGACATTTATCTACTGCGATCTCTGACGCTTTTTGTTCCTTCTGTTCACAGAAATGATTGCAGCTGGAATTTGAGTGGAATTTCCTGCACTCCCTGGTTTCCGTGTTCCCTCTTGCCATGGGGTCAGGACAGGAAGTGGGATTTTTCAGAATATTTTGAGTGTAGTGTGGGAGACATCAGACAAAAACGAGGTTAAAATGGTATCCACTGCTGCATCTGCAGACATGCTGGTGTTTGTTCCATTGTGTTGCTGTTTATTGGGGTTTATGTTCTTTGGACACAATGGGATCCCCAGGCATGATAAGGCCTCCAGACAGTTCTGCCTTATACAGATAACATTAGGAATGCCCAGAATAATTTGCAAGGTATTAGCTAAGTAATAAATTTCACAAGGCTCCAATGAATAGGCAGAACTGTAATTTGCAAGTAGAGAAGTCAGGACCTAAAACTGAACATGAGTTGCTGGCTTAGAAAGAGAGGAAGAACCCAGGACAGGGTCAGGACAGCCTGAACTCCTGGCTGGTTGGCACCCAAGGATCTCTCTGTTCTTTCAGGTATGTCTGTAAGTGCCCTAAGAAGACATGTTTCTTTCTTAAGGTTATAACAGATTCCAGAGCCAGTGTGAGCTGAAAAAACAGGTAACAGTATATTGTGTGTTACCTCTGGTTGCCATAGCAGAAAGATTCCTACAGACAAAGCCTGCTGAACAGCAGCCTTTGAGTTGCATTGCCTTTTTTGTGGATGGAAGAGAAGGAGCAAGATGATGTATAAAAGAAGGAACTGGATATAGTTTAGGACTTGAAAGCTACAAGATTATATTGCTTTTCTGCCTCCTCTATTGTGACCTTGTGTTTGTTCCCCATCTGTGTTTTACCTCTCCTCACACAGCCATTACAGGCATGAATCTGTTGCAGGTTGTCAAGTGGCCAACATGCCAGGAGACTGGAAACCATAAGGTACCACCCATTATGAAAGGCTGTTCTGCATCATGTCTCTGCACTCTGACGCCCAATGCAACCCTTGCAGCTCAAACACCCAGGGTCTGTGAGCTGTAGGAATGAACCAGCTTCCCATACTTTCACAGCAAGAGTCAGGCTCTGAGCCCTGGCCAGCAGAATCTGGCTGAGAAGCGTGGGAAACTTAACAGCAAGAGAGAAAATCTGCTCTATCAAGGGCTGTTTTCCTGGGGCTGCAATTTCTGATGCATCCAGCACATTTTTTGGGTAATCTGTACTCCTGGAGCAACATTGGAAAGAAAAGTATTTTATCTTCAAAAAAACAATTCATCCAACAAATTGAGAAGGTCATGTCAGTCACTAATAAAGTAAAAGGAGCTCCTCAGGATTCAGACTACCACCTTTTGCTGAACCCATTAACTGTTTCCTCAATGGCAGAAGAGTTGAAGTGGATTTTCCTCTTCATTACTTTTAGAGTGGGATATATGTTTTTAAAGTGGATCCTTTCAGAAGAAAGGAATAAATTAATACTTCAGAGTTTTTTTTCTCCAGGCTAATCTTTATGTCGATGCAGGAGATTCACTTCACCTTATTTTCTCTTCAAATCTCTGTTTAAGTTCAAAGTAGGCAGTTTTCTCCTTCAGTATCTCATTGTAACCACCTCATTTACTATGAATATTGACTACAAATCAGGTAGGAATGAACTTAAGGGAGAAGCATTCATTTAGCTTGTGCAACACCTAGGAACAGCTCTTATGGGGCAAATGGCTTTGACCCAAGTGAAGCACTTGGGACCTGCCTTCTGCAATCACTTATTCCAAAACTGTGATATTTATTTAGCCAATCAACACCTTCAGTCTTCCATTAACAGTTGGGACCCACTGGAAAACTACCCTAAGAAATAGATGAACTTATGGGCTAGTCTTGTCAAGCAAGTTCATGAGAACTCTAATAAATTTCTGCCCCTTGCTCCTTCCATGTTATCTCTTAGTCTGGGACATGTCAAAGTGTGCTGGGCAATAGCAGATATTTCATAAAGGCATGCCTAGAAGGACCTTATAAGCCTGTTTCTAAAAAAGCCTTGCTAGAAGCACCATGTGAATGATTTTAACAAAGGCTGTGAGCTATCCCATGGATGAGGAATATGATCAAAGTCCACAAGGCTGGTCCAGGATGACCTCAAAGTTCACTACAAGCATTGGTGCAGACAAATCCTGAATGGTAGGAAAGCAGCATATTTATCATGAATGAACATGAGTCTTCAATATTCCCATACTGGGTGCAGACTGTGTAGATGGAGACTGTCCAAACAAGCAAAACTATTCCTTGTCTTCTTGTTCAGTAACGGTTCCTGCTGCATAAAACCGATGACATTAACTTCCTAATGGGCTAATGGGGTCTGAGAAGCAAGATATGTCATTTCCACTAAAATATGTATACAAATAGTGACCATTTTTCTTTGGCATTTGGAAAATTTTCAATGAAATTTTGGCTAATACTTGAGAGGGTTGACAGATGGGATAAAGTCAGCATGAAGGGGTTTTTAATTTTAATAAACTTTTCAAGAGGAAGTGTTGAAATATTTAAGTTCTAACCAGCTCTGGATTTGACTTGGTGCAAATAACATCTTTTTCTCCTTTACTTGTTAGAGCCACGGCTGATAGAATGTCACAGGAAAACTGAATAGAATCATAGAATTGTTAGGGTTGGAAGGGACCTCAAGGACCATCTAGTTACACAGCTGATCAGTTGGGTTACAACTATTGCCTGTGAATTACCTGCTGTATGCACAATGTGTTACTTATGCTTCTTTCTCTTATGGTCCTGAATTAGGACTTCCTCCAACATTTCTGCAATCAGAAGTCTACTATCTAACTGTTTCTACATTACTGTATGTACTTCACAATCACTTTAAAATTCTTATTTTCATCCCATTCCAGTGAGATAAACTCTAGTGCTCTTGCTTAAGACACAGGGAATTAAGGCCACAGAAATATTAAGGGTTGTACTTCCAAAAGAATCCAGATATCTAATTTCTGTTTGGTTCCTGAACAGAATTCACATGCTGATAGCTCTTCATGGATTGTCTGAAAAACTATTTGCAGACCCTAATTTTCAGGTGGAGATGGGTATTGCCTTACAAAAAAAAAAAAGTATGATATTTATGTCCTGTGTGAGTTTTCCAAAATTCTTCAGGAAGCTTGCAGCTAAGCAGGGCATCAGATTCACATCTCCTGACACCGAGCTGCACTGCCTAATTGATGCATTTCATACTTGTAGGAATGTAGCCAATTTTTAATCTTTGATCTTGGTGTGAACTTACTTGATGTTATAAATGTTGAATTTTTAGCGTATTTTTGTACTGTTACAATTATGAAACTGACTTCTCATATTTATCTTCCTTCAGGAAACTGAGTAACATGATTATTGGAATCGGTTCTTTGAAGCCTGTATTTTTTTCTCTAGGCTGTCTCCAAGCAGTGACACCATGTCTAGGTCTCATCATAAGAGGCCTAATGAAAAAGCAAACCCAACAACCCATCATTAGGTTCATATGTCCTTTAGGATTCACTAATATCACAGTGAGTCAAGCTGCAGAGCTATCGTTTTGGCTGCTGTGTTTTATGGTCTCCCTGACCGAGTGAAGTCACCCGGTCATCTGCACAGAGGTGTGGGTGAGCAGCATGCTGTCTCCTTGGAAACTGCAAAGTTCTGAGGGAGGCAGGAGTGCATGTCCCAGAAACGAAGAGGGTCTGTTAGGAGATCTCCATCTGGAATTTCACTGGAGGAAAGCATGTCTGATAACGTGCCCTGCCAAGACTTTGATCTGACCTGCTGCCTCTGTCTCTTGCCCCTCTAACCTCCTGTTAAAAATACCAGTGGGTTTCTTCCTGTCTGGACGTCCTGCCAGTGAGCTTTGGTAGCACAGGGAGCTGAAACTCACAGGCATCCTGCTGCTACCGTGTGTACAGTGGGCTGTCACCTAAAGCAGCACAAACTGTGAGGGGACAGTCAGCAGTTCAGCATCCTCTTCAGTGCCTCCTTTCAGAGGCACTCATCTTCCCTACACTGTATATGATGAAAGATCCTGTGCTTACAGCTAAGGGGTTCCCAGGTATAGGAGCAGTGTATTAGAATTGCTCCTGCCAACAATTAACTGCCAGTGCCAAATAGTTATCCTTTCACTGTGATAGCAACTTAATAATCCGTAGAAAGGCACTGCCAGCTTTGAAAATCAGAATATGAGTTGTCTCTGGTTCCTCTGCTGAAGCTCTCCATTGTCACAGACTCCCCCTGTTTAGCTGACTTTGTTTGTTTTATTGGTATTACAAGAGCACCTGGGAAGTCCAGTTAAGACCTGCAACCCTGCAGGGACAGGAGCACCCTGGCCAGGTGCAGGACCAGCCCCAGAACACTCACAGGCTGTGTGCCATGACGCAGTGATGGATGAATTGGACAAACTGGGCAGATGTGGTTTGGAAGCATCTTACTGCAATGGGATACACTGAGTTTAGCAGCAAGGTTAGATGGCTCTTTGACTAACAGGAAGCAATGGGAACAATCTGTAAGCACTAAGCACAAGTAAATGATAAGATAGAGTTTACCAGATATGTATATTGGACAGGTTTTTGGCACAAAAGGGTGGAGCAGTGTGAGAGAACACATGGCAGTACTTAAGGGGGAAGTTGGCTTGAAGCTTCTCAGACTTGTCTGGGACACAGTAAGCCCAGGAAGTTCCAAGTTTTTTGTCCTGCAGGGAAAAAAAACGTAGCTTTAAAAATACACACACTGAGATTTAGTTCTACCAATTCGGTTTCACTGGTGGGTAGAAAAGTTTCCTAACTTTGTGGTTATTTGTTTTATATTTCCCATGAAATTTACAGTGATCAAAATTTCAAAATGTATCTTTTGATGCAAGTGTTCAGAATTTTATAAAGACACATTTTGAACACCAAACATTGCATTTTTAAAAGGAAAGCATTTTATCAAGTTACACCTTGTTCATTTTCTTTGTCAGGTTTGCACAGGGAAAAGACTGTAAAAAGTGCTAAGCACGTTGAATGCTTTGGCTAGCAAAACTTTCCATGTTTGTTGAAAAGGTATTTTTCCTGAGAAAGATTTTGATGAAAACACCTCAACCAACTCCTGAAATTAGAAAGAAATAATATTAAAGCAAATTTGGTAAAGCTTCCCAAAGGGAAACAAGTGACAGTGTTAGATAATTAAAAGCCAGGGACTCAGCCTTTTCTCAAACCACTGAACAGGGCTTCTTTGAACTCATCTTGACTTTTCAGTGCTGTGTCAGAGTACGGAGATTAGTGTTGGAAAATATTCTGGAGACGGGAGTGAATGCTGCACTGTTTAAGAATGAAAAAACTGCAGACCAAGCACTTTCCCTCCACTCCCCTCAGCTCTTGCTTCGGAGACAGGCTGTGTCTCAATTTCAGCAGTGCCTAGTGGCCCAAGTGCTGGATGGAGGTTCTTTGTGTAACAGGAGGCAGTTGCTTGCAGACATCAAACAAAACAAAAAGGATGGAAAGAATGAAAAGGTTCAAGATCAGCTTCTGCTGATAGCAATAGGAAATCTGGATATAAACTCAGGCCAGAATATATAGCTAGAGATTTCACAGAAACTATTTGCCTAGAAGGCAGTGCAATCTCACTGCAGGAGGTGGTAAGGAACACTGAGCATCCAGGTCCAGGAAGGGAGCAGTATGCTGGAGCTGCACTGGCAGAAGCGCATGAAGAAAAATTATGCTCTTTGTTCAGAGGAAAATTTTGGATTGGAATGCAGTTCACTGCCTTAACTATTGAGGAAAGGAACACAGAAAGAGAGTGCTTCTGGGAGATTTCCATTAGAAATTGCAAAATCTTTTTCCCCCCTTTCTCTGCCCAATGCAATTAAACAGTAATAGAAGTGCGTTGCACAGTTTATGAAGCAATAATCCAGTTCCCAAATGGCTAAACCAGGAGACTGATGGCCAAGTCATTTATCCCAATGAGGAAAATAGATTATTGCTCAGGAAAGCAGCAGGATGGCATTGTTACAATTATTCTGCTGTCTGAGTTTATCAGTTCAAAAATCTAGATAGAAATTTTTTCTCTGGGATCAGTTTCTGCTTTCCTTGCTTGCATTGCCAGTCCTCTCTGCATGGAGTCCTGCTGACTTTGTCACAATTACCTGTGGAGCAAAGCACAGCTCTCAGTGAATAAGAGTGACAGGGTGAGGGTTTTAAGGCTGCAACAAAACATGGTAGCTAGTGAAGTCAGTGCAATTTTGGCTGGGATATGTGGAGACATAACATTATGAAGTAGGAATGTAACAGCTCTCATGTGACTGCACTGGGGATATTGTGCTTAGTTCTAAGCACCTCGTTAACAGAAACGTATTAACAAATTGGAGGGGATCCAAAGAAGAGAAAGTCAGTTGGGTATGTTGATTTACGAATTAAGATGGACCTGAGTGGCTGATGTCCAATATGAATCCATACTGGAATGCCTCCAGATCTTGCAGATGTTTGTGGGTTCAGGACTTTATGATCACAAGTCCGATGGAGTCAGGAGAAAGATTCCCATTGGCTCCAATGATCGCTAAATTTGAGTCTGCTTGAAGAAACCTTGGCTGAGAAGTGATTAAGGCCAAGGAGATATATATATATATATATATGTATATGTATATATATATGTGTGTATATATATATAAAAAACTTGGAAAAAGAATAAATACAGGGGAATGTGATGTAAGCTTGGAACTATTAGAAGAGTGCAAATGCAAGGACCACTGTCTTGGCTGACATACTGGGAAAATGAACTGGGGACCTTCAGAGTTGGAAGCCAGAGCTTTTTAACATCATGAGCCAAGGTGGTCAGACTGCAGCATGGCCCTTTGCTCTGGATCTGGGAAGACAGCAGTGCCCTTGTAAATGGAATTCCCCTGGTCTGACAGGCATAAGGAACTCCATAGCATTAATTGACAGAGCAATTATTTGAGGAATAGGGTGATAAATTTAAGAAAGAAATTAGTTTTGCAGCCATTAAATGATGGAGTCTCAGTACCCTTTTTTTTGTTTTGTTTTGTTTTTTGTTTTGTTTTGTTTTGTTGCATAAGCTTTCTGAATGAAGAGATTTGACAGCTACTCAGAAAGCAGATTGGCTCTTGCTGATCATTTAGTTTTTGGTATCACAGGACTATGAAGTAACTTCTCCTTTCTCTCTCACTATACAAAATCACCCTTTTCTTTGAATGTGAGATTGTACATTAGGATATGGTAATTAAAATTTCAGCTTGAGTTGAATCTGCCACAGAGGTGCTAGTCCCTGCCCTAAAGCCACCTCCCTTTTAAATCTGCTGGTATAGCTGTGTGTTTCCTCCCTAACCCAGTTCTGGTGACATGATCCTGACTAATCCTTCTACACACTGCTATGAAAAGTGTAGCTCATCTGGATGGTTTTGACAGAGCCAGTGCCAACATGTGCAGCCAAATCTGAAGGACAGTTGCCTTGGCGGGGAGGGCTTTCCAGGAATTTCATATCAAGGAGATTTCCACCCTGTTTTTAGTTTAGGTGAAGTTACCAGAGGGTACACAAGTTGTTAGATGGGAATAATGACAGAGATGAGATGATACCACAAGCTTTTTTTTTTTTTACCTTAGTAAAATCAGGTAAAAAGATTTTTATTTACATACTGCCAATGGTATACAAATCTGACCCAGGCAGAGAGCCCACTTGTTCCCAGAAAGCAAAGAAACTTCAGAGTAATTTATCTTAAAAGCTCTATTGTTTCAAAATCTGCATGTTTGCTGCCTGCTTTGTTCCCTTACCTTGGCTGTAAGGCAAGACCACAACCCAATGCTGGTGCTGTGAGTTTTGCATTCAGATCCTTACTAACATCTGCTTGGTTTATATTCCAAATGCTGCTTACAATATGAAATCACATCCCAAACAAACGATATTTCTCTACAAATAAGGAACCATTTAATGTCACAGAGTTTAAACCAATGTATTAGAAATAATAATAAAAAAGAAAGCAAATGTCACTGAACTGATAGTGCTCCTCATGTCCACTGCGAGGCTGCTGGCTCCAGCCGGTGTGTGCTGTGATTGAATTTCTTTAGCTTTGTATCAAGAGTGGATCAGACAGGGCTTTTCTGAGCGTTTTTTTCAAAAGTACAAATGTGATGCTGGAAAGCCCCAACGGATGTTGTTTCATGGCAGCGACATAAGATGGGGCTAAAATCTTTCCAAACTTAGTCCTGTAGGTGCCTTAGCAGACTTTGTAATATCACAGCAGGGAACAGCAACGTCACATCTGGAACATTATAAAATTGGCAATGCTGAAAAGGCATTAGTAAACATTATTAAGAATTCCTTGCAGGCAATTAGACTGCAACAATATCTTTGGAGAAAGTTGTTTTTTGTGTTTTTTTTTTCTTTTTTTTTTTTTTTTTGCTTTTATATCTTTATTTCTATCTTGCTAATGAGAGACTAATGAGCCACAGACTCGCTACCTAGGAGGAATATCTCAGCAAAGCTCTAGTGAACTTAAATCTAGTATTTACAGACTGATGACTGTTCACATTCATTATATGTTTCAAACAAGGAGGGACTACAGTTAGGGGAAAAAAAAAAGAGGAAACAAGTTGTTCCTTGCTGAGAGACTTCTGAAACTCTAAATGTCAGAAGTTTCCTAATGCTGAGGTTAGAGCCTTCCACTTTTCTCACCATTTAAGACTAAGCATAGCTATGTGTAATTTTTGTGCCTTTCTGCTTTGCTGTTACCAAAATATTAGTCTTCACTGACCATTGCAAAACCTATTTGTTAGGTTCAATGATTTCAAGAGAAGTTTGGAGCTTGGTTTATTTGTTGGGTTTTTTGGTTGTTGTTGTATTCTTTTAGGGTTTCTTTTTCCTTCCTTAAGACACCTGGCTGGTAAGCAAAACCTTTATGGGCCCACTGTCTATGCAGGTGTATACTGGCAGAAGCCCACTGCAATCACTCCCTGGTTACAGCTTTTTGTAGTCACAGTATCTATCTTTTTTTCAGGCTTCCTAATCTTAACTATCTGAAAGCCTGAAGATAAGACATTGGAGATTCTCAAGCAGAGCACACTTAGTTCCAGTCACAAGGAAATCACTCAGAGCTTATCAGCAGTTCTAGATACAAGCCTAGTGATTAGGGTCCATGGATGGGACTTGGGAGCCATGGCTGAAACGAGTTGCTGTGCTGCAATGTTCCTGTGTGTCCCTGAGCAATCCATGCATGAATGTTTTTTTGAAAATACTCTCTCCTGCAGGCTGGAGGCCTAAATTAATCCTGAGACATCAGGCTGGGTAGCCCATGGAGTGAGACCAACAGCTCTAGGATGTTTCCTTCATGAGCATTGAATACAGAGACCTTTGCAACTGGATCGTATTCAACATTTGAGCAAGCCCATGTCAAGTGAGGGAAATTTAGTCTCCAAAGAGTACAGCCACCCACAACAGAGCGTGTGTGACCACAATGTAAATCTGCTCACACCTTCCTTTCCTCTTCCCACCCCAGAAGATCTTTATGTGTTCAAGACATGACAAAAGCAGCTTAACAGAGTCTTTGGTCACAGAGGCAGGGAGCGTGCAAACCTTTTTTAATTCAGAAACAGCTGTTTTGACATCATTCCCTTTTTGAGGATGCACAAAAGGTTTTTGGGTTTGTTCCAGAACAAGTTAGGAAACCTTGAATGTTGCCACAGGAGAGTTCTTGCACTGCTCACTTTCGCTCGGATTTTCCAGGGTTGTTTTTCCTTGGGACATCTGGTTAACTTATTTAAGCTGCCGGTTCCTCTGACATCTTGAATCTTTCACCTTGACTCCCTTATCCTTGGCTTCCTCTTTTTCCCGGTCTGTATCCCACATGCTTGTTGGTTTTATCTGGTCCATCACAGAAGCCATTGTGTTCACTGGAAGCCGACGTTCAGGACTTGGCACCCACTCCAGGGCTGACCAGGGTCTGTAATGCAGGCTTTTGAACCCTTCATCCACAGGGCTTTACGTCAGCTGTGCAGGGGTGTAAACCTGCCCTTTCCAAGCACAGGGTGGCTCTCCCACCTGTTCTGTCATTTCTCCACCTTATGTGCACTCACTCTGAGGACTGTAAGCAATTACTCTGCTAGGTACTAAATACAATATGCAGCACATGGTAGTGTAAAATTATGGAATTTGGGGGTTTTTAATGAGCTCAGGTGCAATACAAAAGAACTTTTTTTTTTTCTTTTTTTCCCTGTCCATAAAATTATATGGCTTGGAATCAGGGGTTTATATAGCCCTGGACAAAGCCATTTTATTTAAAGGGTGGGTATGGGGTGGGGGGGTTGGGAATACAACAACAACAACACCCTAGCCCTGCATGATTATATGCAGATTTGTTCATAAATCTGGGCTGGAGCAGATGTGCTGCACATGTTGAAAATCTAGCGCATGTTGCTGGAACTTAAAACATAAACATGAACCTGTTTCCAAAGAGGAAAATCTGCTCACAGCAAGGAGCTGACCCTGTGCTTTAAACAAAGATCAAGCCCATTCTGCCTGTTGTGCCTTTGCCATGTGTTTACTTTCCTCACTTGGTGCCTAGGGTAGCTTAAGGAATAACCAGAAGAAAAGAAGCAATTTACCTAGTTCAGAAAAAAGCCAGTGGCACTCTGGGTGTAACGAAACAAGAGGCAGGATGTGACCCAACTCATCCAGCTATCAAGGGTCCTATTAGCCTGGGTCAGCACTATCATGCCAAATCTCTCTGTATTTCTAGATGCTTGAAGTCTTTTGCCCTGTAGCTAAATCTTGTAGAAAAACATAACTGCAGTTCACAGTGGGTAAGGCTGTAAGATAAAGTCTGCTTTAAACACAAACCTGTGCTCTGTAGGTAGTTGGAAGTGAAGTTCCTGTAGCCGACTGCGTGATTAAATTCCTTTGGAGGGTAGCAGGGCATGCTCTTGAAGACTCTGCACCCTGACTGAGTGCCACCATACTTGCTCTTTTTAATAGTGGCACACTGAAATGCTACCAGCCCCTCCTATCCAAGGCTGTGAGCTTCCTGAGTTCAGCATGGTCTGATGCACATCTGATACATGTGGTAGCACGTGATGTGTTTTTCTCTTTTCTGGGCTTTTTATTTGGTCAGAAAGGGGTGTGGGTTGCTGGAGGGACACTGAGAATGCAAAGTGCTTTCTTCTGACCCTTGAAAAAGATTAGCCCTCCAGGTAAGGGGCAAAGGTTACTTTCTGGATAATATGAGGCTGCTTACATCCCATCTGCTCCCACTGGGTGTTTAGACAAAGAAAGGAGTTCATTCTCCATCACCAGGCATGATGATGCCATGACCTACATGAATACAGAGGTTCCAGCTCTCTTTCTTCTTCTGGAGGAAAGGTGATGGTGGATGTGGTCATCTGTGTGCATCTGTTCTCTTAACTCTCCATGAAAGATGTTGAATTGAAGCATGATGAAATTTCTGCTCATCCACTTATCCCACTGCCACAGACTGGGCTGCTGGCTGTTCTAGGACTCATATACACATCTGTGTGGCTACTTGCATTGGTAGTCAGCTGCAATATGCTGCTTATGGGAGGAGAATATTCGTCTGGAGATTTCAGAGCCTGAGAAATCTGCACTTGTCTGGTAAACAGTTCACATTTTATTTTTCTTGAAGGGAAATGACTTATAGTCAAGTTGATCACAGTATCACAGTATATCAGAGGTTGGAAGGGACCTCAAGAGATCATCAGGCCCAACGCCCCTGCCAGAGCAGGATCACCCAGGGGAGTCTGCACAGGAATGCATCCAGATGGGTTTTGAAAGTCTCCAGAGAAGGAGACTCCACAACCCCCCTGGGCAGACTGTTCCAGGGCTCTGTCACCCTCACTGTAAAGAAGTTTCTCCTCATGTTGAGCTGAAAGCTTCTATGTTCAAGTTTGAACCCATTGTTCCTTGTCTTATCACTGTGAACCACCCAAAAGAGCCTGGTCTCCTCGACACCCACCCCTCAGACATTTATACACATTGATGAGATCCCCTCTCAGTCTTCACTTCTCCAGACTAAATAGCCCAAGGGATCTCAGTCTCTCTTCATAGGGGAGATGCTCAAGTCATCCTCGTGGCTGTCCGATGGATTCTCTCCAGCAGTTCTCTGTCTCTCTTGAACTGGGGAGCCAAAACTGGACGTAGTATTCCAGGTGTGGTCTCACCAGGGCATGTCTGTGGTCTTACCAGAGATGTCTGTCTGGATCAGCCCCCTACTTACTGCCACTTTTCCTGCCCAACATCTTTGTTTCCTACTTGTACAGCCAGTGACTGGGCTGCTCTGCCAGAGGATCTATGAAAATTGGAGGCACCAAGGGCAGTGAGGCACCTCCATGCTTTGCTGAACAGCATTGGACAGGCATTGTGATGACTAATTGAAAATGGGTTTTCATTTGAGAAACACACACACAAGCTCCATTAGCTAATCAAGTTTCCAAGGGGTTTTTACATTTTTGAAGCCCAAAGGCTCCTACCACTGACAGTACACAGGCCAAGCACCTCACCACACAGATGGAGCTAAAAGGGCTGTCAATGCTGACATGTTCACCTTAAGCTGGAAAATTTTAAATGTTCCCAGTGGCCCAACTATTTGTCCTGCCACCTGACTACCATTCAATCCGTTGCCCGCAAATATGGTAAGAGGAAGAAAAGATGCATTATTATTAATAAATGAATGGAGCTATTTGCTATTTATTATTTAAGCCCTCAATACTGGCAGGCTTTAGTGATACATGAAATATAGGCAAGTAATTTATTTATTAGGGAAAATAATGATTTTTTTTTCTTCCCCCCTGTTCTGGAGCCCTCTCTGACCCAAACCAGCAGGGGGTTTATCAAATACAAATATGATGACTTGTAATTTTAGAGTCTTTCTGAGCACTGTAACTGACAACCTTTTTAACATAAGTACATTGAACAAATAATTTATAGAAGTATTCTGGGAATATTTTAGTGTGTTTTATTACTACTTCTGAAAGCTATGGCATGTTATTGATTTTGGTGTATTAATATAACCTAAAAGTGAGGGCACATGCTTGCCTCCTAATCCAAATCAGCTCTGATGGCAACCCATATATTTTGCTGAAAGGAGCCTTGAACTAACAGCAGAGGTTAACAATTACACATCATAGCCAAAAGTTTAAGATAATGAATTTTGCTCATTACACACTGTCCAGCTCCAGCCACAGGAAGTTCCTCACTACTCCCTCCTTGATGTCTCATCCAAATTTCACCAGTAGCTATTTGTCAGAATTTTGAAGCCTTATTCCTGCGTTTGTAGCATGCAATTTACATTGTATTCATGAAGGCTTCCACTGAGGAGGTGTAATCATCATTACTGTTTTCTGTATGCCATAAAAATAGTGAATTTCTCTTAAAATGGGATTGCTTGCTTGCTTGCTTTATTTTTTTTGTATGTGTGTGTGTATGCACAGGCATAGGTGTATATATATCAATAGCTATCTATACATTACTGGATGTGGGTATTTCTCTATTCTGTTCTTTGTTGTTTATGGACTGTTGCTCCCAGGCTCTACAGAAATGTTCAGCTCCTTCGTCTGCTTCTCTCCACCTCTCCAAAGGGTCAAGAACAGCTTCAGTGGATTGGTGCCCTTGCTTTCCAGAGGCCTGGGTACCTATTTAATGAATCATAGAACAAGAGGGAACAGCCTCATGCTGTGATTGGGTAGGTTTAGACTGGACAATAGGAAATTTTTTTCTATGGAAGGAGTGGTCAGGCATTGGAATGTGCTGCCCAGGGAGGTGGTTGAGTCACCAACCCTGGATGTGTTTAAAGGTCATTTGGATGTGGTGCTTGGGGATATGGTTTAGGGGTGAACCTTGTAGAGCAGGGTTGGACTTGGTGATCCTGAGGATCTTTTCCAATTTGAATGTTTCTGTGGTTCTGTGATTCTGTTTCAGTTGGAACCTCCTAAGATAACGGAGTCTAACCATCAATGTAACTCCACCATGGCCATGAAACCATGTCCAAAAGTGCCATGTCTACATGCTTTTTATAACACCTCCTGGGACAGTGACTCCACCATGTGCCAGAGCAGCCTGTTCCAATGCCTGACCACTCTTTCAGTAAAGAAATTTTTCCTAGTATCCTAAACCTCTCCTGGCTCAATTTGAGGCCATTTCTTCTAATTCTGTGAACTGATACTAGGGAGAAAAGACCAACACCCACCTCACTACAACCTCCTTTTAAGTAGTTGTAGAGAGCAATGAAGTCTCCCTGTTGTCCTCCTTTGCTACTATCAGTACGGATATAGCAGTATCATGATACTAATGCTGCTGCTTTAGGAGAGAAAGGCATGGGCCTCTCACAGAGACTCTTGAGGTACAGAGAGTCTTGAGGTACTGTTGCCCTCAACACCAGAAAGACCCTTGCATACCTTTCAGCCATGATTTATGCTTCAAAAGCCTATGCATGGGGAAGTGGGTGAGGTGCACTGAGAAGTATGCACTAAAATAGCATTAAAATATAGACTTTTTTCTTTTTTTTTGGGGGGGTGGGTAAGGAATTCAATCAAAAAAGCTTTGGAGAGGAAGAAACCATACAGATCTTGAAGAGCAGGGAACAGGCCATCTGGTTGAACATGCCACCCGTTAAAATGTACCTTAATCCCTACTTCCTGCTTTTTTTGCCATATGCTTTGCGGTGAGAAAAGTCAGGTACAAAGCAGTGCCCTTGAAAGAGAAGTTTAATTCCTGGTCACCTAAAAAGGTGACTCCTAATTAAATCCAAACAGGGCATTTTACATTCATCATAGGAGATTCACTCAAATCTTTGTTTTCCAATAAAATGCACTTCTTCCTCCTGTCCTTGTGGCATGACTGATGTCACTTCCCACCCAAGAAGTTTCTAGAGGAAGGACTTTTCCTTCATCTTTTAACACAGTATAAAATTTGCTTTATTGGTGTCGGTGGTAAAATGCCAACATCATTTGTGTCCTGGTGCAGTTAATGTCCTCCTTCCCAAAGGAGTAACACCAAGGGCCTTGAGTTGAATTAGAAATTCTGCCTGTATGCCTCTTTCCTTTGTAGTCAACACTGAATGATTTCTGAGAAGAAAGACTACACCGATGATTAAATGCAATGGTAAGCAATTGCAAACCAAAATTAATTTTTGGACCTGTTGCAGGCAGAGTTTTATCAGTACTGGTTTTGGAACATACTGAGAAGGGCTTGATAGTGAGGAAAATGACTTAAACTTTGTGATTTTTGAGGTTCCTGAATAAGCTTTCAAAGCAAACCTTCAAGCCCTGGCTACTTCACTGGTCTTCCTGCAAGTTCATCCAGACTTTCAATAACAGCATCTGTACTGGAACTTGTTTCTCAGGTTGCCAAAGAATTAGACTAAGACAGAAGGCCTTTGGAAAGGGCTGTCAAACCCTCTAAAAGCTCATGGGAATCAAGGAACTTGAAACTCTGTGAATAAGGTTACCCACTCGTACATTGTAACCCTTGCATAGGATAGTTGAGATCAGTGGTGGGTCAAGCAAGCTGTTTGCCCCAGGTCCCATGTCTAGTGGGCTATTGGCAGGCCCACTACAGTCCCCTGCTTCTGATGTTCAGTAGGCTGGATGAACTACAGCACTCTTCCTCCAGGTGCACATGATACAGAGAACTCCTGTTGTTGTTTTGGGTTCTTTATTTTTAGGCTCAGTAGATTTTATTGGGTTATTTTCCCACCCTGTGAACACAGGCACTAGGTAGTCAATAACAATCGCTCCATTAAAAAGGAAAAATAAAATCTTCAAGTGTTAGCTGCACACACTCAAAATAAAATAAAAAGGAAAGGAGAAAGATGAAGAGAAAACCAGATGCCAAACATTGTTTTACATGTCAGAGAGGCTGCTGTTCTATGGATTCCTGTCTTCAAAAGAGTGCTGGTAAAATGTTGCAGAAAAGGTGCACTGTATCACAAACTTCTTTCATTCTTTGGTATTACCACCTCTGAAAATCAAAATACTTACTTAACAGCTGCATTATCTTAGTTTACCTTTTGACTTCTGATCTGAGAACATTTTTGGTCCAAACAGGACTCTCCTGGAGGGCCAGGAATAGAAGACAAATAGGCCTTCCACTTTCCTTCTAGCTACCAGACCTCCTTCAGCTCAAAATCATGTTGCACCTGAATCTATAGCCAAATGAACACTGGGACTTTAATCCCCAAAAGGACAAGCTCCAATTCCTCCTCTACCATTGCCTGGAAGTGTTTGGTTGGTGTTCAGCAATTCCCTGGGCTGTGCCCTCCCTAATAGTGCTACTTCCACTGTCTCCACAAAAAGCAAAAAACCCAGCCCCATGTATTCTGCTCCTAAGCATTCAGTTCTGAGCACCAGTCACAACTGGTTTGTGTTCCCTGCTTGCTTCTGCCATTGAAGCTTTATTTAGGCTTGACAGTGAGCGAAACAGTCAGGTGTAAGATTTTAGGTCTGCGCTCAGACGAATCATGCACGGTACATGCCGAGCAGCCCGAGTGTTTACAACAGCCTGTGACAGAATGTGTTACTCGTTCTGACTTGAAGCACAGCCATGGAAGTATGGCACATTGCACAGAAATTGCTTTTGCAGCAAGCTGAAAGTCATGTCGTTAGGGTCTGCTATTGGATTAACCCACCAGCGTGCAACCCGACCCGGTACCAGCAGTGAGGACTGATTACTGGCAATGACTTTCCTTTGCATCAGAGCTCATGAGGAACTCACAGGGGATGTGGGTGGGTGTGCTTCTGTACAAGTGTGTCTGTGTGTGCAACTGCTGTGAGGGACAGAGAGAGCGACTGAGCTATACAGGAGCTGGGAGTGAGTTCCCGCGGTGCAGCACTGCATCCAGAGACTATTGTGGCATGTCATGTCCTGTCCTTGGGGCTAAAATCTCCTCCTGTGGTGCTTACCCTCCAAAGGGTTTGTGTCTGGAACGCATTTAGGGATGAAGGAGGGGTGCAATTTGTGTCCCATTTACAGAGTAACTGTGGATTAGTGCTAGGTCCCAAAGGCTTCTCCATTTAGTTCACCAGGCCTATGAACACTCGGATTATGTCCTCTCTGTTGTTGCTGCCACCCTGTGCGCCAATTAGTTTCCAAGCTGTATTTTGCGGGAGGTATGAACACCTACCTGGCCAAGAGGAACTGCACTGAGACGTCAGCCGTTCGGTTTGCATCCAGTCGGGCAGGCTGCCGATAGATGGCGCTGATCCTCGGCCAGGCTCTGCCCGACTGCTGCCTCTTACCTGAAACTAAAGCACCTAAAAGCTCTGTTCTCCACTGCCAGCTAGGATCAGATGCAATTCGCCTCTTTTAGCCAGGCAGGTAGCCTAAAATAAACCAATATACTTCTATTTTTCGTGCAGCTGTTTGTCCAACGTCCTGTCCCCCTCTTCACTCCAATCCTGTGAAATATAAATAGTCATTTTGTCAGGAAATGTCAGTTTTTCTCAATTACCAGCCTGTGGGTAACCAGCTTACCACTGTACCTGACAATAATGAGCAAGTTTTTATATATATATATATATATATATATAAATGATATATATATAATGATATAATGATAATAACAATGAGGTAATTACCTAGTTATTGTATGATAATGATTATGCACTTTCATGCTTGATGGCTTCAATGTAATTAAAAACTTTTAATATGTGCCTATTTGTGACCTGTAAAACAATTAAGAGGTTCTTAGGGTTTGAGCTTTTCTTTCATTGTTTGTTTTTTATACAATACATATGCTTTCTTTTGTTTGTTTTTGTGTTTTGTCTTATCTGAAAGCAGTAAAATGTGAGACTTAGAAATAGATTTGGCTCTATATTCTGGAGGAGATAGAGGATTGCACCGTGACCTGAGCTTTCCTCAGTAGGTCCGAGAATATTTGTTTTGGAGTAAATCAGAGTTAAGCGACACTATAATTCTAATTTTTGATTTAGCAGAAGATTGAGGCTGCTGCCAGAACAGTACTTCAATACTTTAATTTACATCTAAGCATGAACCTTCTTGAAGTTAAGTGGAACTGCTCATGGGGTCATGTTAAGCACGTGCTTTAAAAATTGCTGAATCAGCTGGGAGCTACCCTTCCTTAAACTTTAAATCAACAAAAGGAATCGTCTTCATCTGACTAACATGCACCTTGTTGAGATTCTATCCTGACTGTCTTTGACACTGTTGAGGGATCAATAACTTCCTATTTCTTCAGAATATTTTGTTCCTGTATTTAAGACTGTGTTTGCTCCTACAAGAGTCTTTTTCCTTCCTCTTTAGAAAGATGACCTTCCTCAATTGGTAATTTATTATTATTTTAAATCAGTACACACATAAACTTTGCTATTTTAATTAGGGAGAAGCAAACAGAAGTCACAGGCTATAAGGCACTGCAAGTATGCTTGCTACTCTCACATTTTAATTATTTATTGGAGTAAATAAAATTAAATATTTTCATAGCGATCCAGAACAGGATTTGAAGTAATTACTCTGTCAAATTCATCAAAAATTCTCTCATCAAAATAAAAACCTTGATGTCATTGAATAATTTATAGTACAAATACACAGAAATTGTGAAGTATTATAAATAGAAAACTGGAGGGTAAGTGAACATGAATTAGTTAAGGGTTATGTTTCTGAAAGAGCCTGTCATAAGCTGCATAAATTTTTAATAAGTGTTTTTGAGGCCTAATTTTCAGTGTACACTCTATACCAACAACTACAGGAAATAACCCAAAAATGGTGATTTAGAAACACAGCTGTTTATGATAGAGACCAGATTGTGACTCCTCTTCCTGGGCCTTTCTCTCATACAATTTGAACTAATGATGTTTGCTACTGAATGCCGATGGCTTAACATGAATCATCTGCCTAAACAGCAAATACATTAAGTAAACCCAATCTCTGTTATTATATATGAATACCAAATGCTGGGACAATATCTGGCCTATTAAAACCCCAACTGTTCGGTGATGCAGCTCTACACCAATGACTTAACATCAGCTTGCCTGTGCTCAGTCTTTTGATAAGTGTTTCTTGTCTAACTGAGGATCTTTCCTCCTTGTGCTGGAGCTGGAAGGGACTATTGGTCTTCCAGAGCACCAAGAGGGCCTGTTCTTGCAAGCTGCCATCTCCCCACCAAGTGTAAAAGGAACTGGAAGCACTCCACACCTGGCACATTAACTTTTGTATTCAGTTTTGTCATGCTGAAGGTGACTCTCCATGTTACATCCAAGGATGTGCAAGAAGCAAAACCTCTGACTTCAAGTCCTTTGATTCATTTGTTCCCCCCCCCCCCCCCAATTTTACTAAGTTCTGGATCAAGATTCTTTGCTAAAATGCGTCCCATAAAACAAATCAGCAACAGATCTGGACCTTCCCAGGCTAAAGCCATT
Organism: Indicator indicator; assembly: GCF_027791375.1. Classification (NCBI taxonomy): domain Eukaryota; kingdom Metazoa; phylum Chordata; class Aves; order Piciformes; family Indicatoridae; genus Indicator; species Indicator indicator. Next base: position 6,061,076 of record NC_072027.1, read on the forward strand.
GTTCTCAGTGGATCTAAAATAACTACAGATATTAACAGCCTTTAAAAAAAAAAACATGACAGACTGAAAAAAACAACTTCTTTCTTCCCAGCCAAATGAAACCTGAGATTTATGATGGGCTCTGGATCTATGGCAGCAAAGGAAACCTGCTGCAGCTCCACTGATGCTGAGGGAATTCTGGATGCAGTGGTGTAAGGCTGAGGTAACGGCACTGGAGTCAGTGGATTTGTTCTGAGTTAATCCCATCGTAATGAAGCCTGGAAGTCTTGTTTGACTTCTTTGTTATAAAAAATTACTAGGCAAATTCTACTTCTGTTCCTAAAAGTAGTTCTAGGAGTTAAAGAAAATAGATTTGGTGCTATTTGCTGTTTATTCTGTTTTAAGAGAGATCATGTAATGGAGGTTTTCTTTCCTTGGCTTTCTTGTAGCATATCACTGTTTTGGTAGACATGTCAGTTCAGATCATATCTGGCTAAAACTCTGGGTTTTGAGAGCCAGTAAGAAGCATGCACTTTTTTGATCAATATGCCTTACAGAAATAGACACAGGTAACGATTTTCAGACAGCTAAGCCAAGGAAGCTTTATCAGATGTAGAATATGCTATCTCATTTCATGCATGCATCTACCTCTGGCAAGGTTCTTTCCATTTCTGGGACCTAAAGGGCCTCAGCGAGGTAGCTCTGCTTGTAAATCTTTGCTACATCAGAAAGGTCAATATACAAGATGCAGAGCAGGCACAGGATGACAGGAAGTGGGAGCAGGATTGGAATGAGTTAAAAATTGCAATCCTTCTCTGCTAGAAAATGAAAAACCATGTAGGAAACTCATGGGAACTGTTAGGAAGTACTCAGGAAGCTTTGGAAAGCTTTGGCTTACACAAACTTAAACACAGCCTAAATTTTGCATTGATTCCCTGCACAAGGTGAAAAACACCCAGCTTGAGTATAGTACAAGACAAATGTATTGACTGCAGAGTAAACATAGGAATTTACTGCTGTACTGTTTTCCTTCCCCTTTTATCAGCCAAGATTTTCCTACCCAGCTGCATGAGTAATGCCAACAACATTTTGTGGAGGTTTCCAGTGAACCCAAACCCTGGACATTTAGAGGTTTAGTCCTCTTTGTAATTACCACCTGACTCAATGTTCCTCATTCTGGATGACGTGGGCAACATTTGCCTAGCTACCCCAAAGTTTACATTATTTTGCATCAGATTGACAGCAAACAAGGGAAACCAGAAGATCATTTTGCACTTAATTTTTACCTATAATAAAGCTTTCTGCTCTCATAAATCTAGGCTACCAAAGCCTGCATGGAGCACAGAGATGGAGGCTTCCATGTATTAGTTATTCGTTGGGTCCTTCCTTTCTCTCTCTTTAATAATGAATAGGCACAATCGTTCCTCCTCCTACTTCACTGTAGTCAATAGCATGTCATCTTGGGTCACCTTCCTGAACTGCTTAGGTGTAGGAGTCAAGTTTGGTATAGACAAGTTAAAACTTTTGATAGTAGAAAGAGATATTCATTTAATATGTTGGTTGCTAATCATTATCAACCCATTTTAAAATGAGAAAGTAGCTCGTATAGGGAATCGCTTAATTTCCCTAAGCACATTTGGGTCTCACTTGCTTTAAAGACGTGCTCTTAGCTTGATTTTTCTCTTTGGGTTTGGGGTCTTTAACATTTCCTCTTCTGTTGCTTGTGGTTTCATTGTAACATTATTCTTATGGCTTTTCCTCTTCCATCTATTTCGCTTTCTACTCCACAAGGATATTGTAGTTTTTTTGGACGTCAAATGGAACCACAAAGGGAAAAAATCCCCGCAATTCTTTTTTCAAACTATGAATAGTTTTCCTTTAAAAAAAAAAAAAAAGAAAAGTTCTGGTTCATCTGCAGCCAAGTTTATTGGAAATGACAGCTCAAAAGTTCAGTGAGTGAGTGAAGTTCCTAGAGATCAGAAGCCCTCTGCTGTTTCTACTGTTTCCAGGCCTCAATACAAGGGCACCTTTTGGAAGTTTCAAGGTCAGCTGTAGGTCTATTATTATGTTGAATGGAAAGGAAATAATTTTGCACTTGTATCCAACTTCTTGTCATCTTTCTCCTTACCGTACTTGGCTTCTTTGTAGTACTTGAAGGCCTCAGCTCCATCTCTTTTGGCCATTGTAAATGGTTTGATTGGTGTTGGCCATGTTATCCCATCTTTCCTCTTTATAAAAAGCAAATGATCATGTCTTGTTGAAGAAACCATTATTGCCATCAAACAAGCTGCCTTAATTTTCACCTTCGCTGAAAGTTTCAACTCCTCATCAACATTTCAGAAGGAAGTAACTGTGTTGGTTTTCAGTAACTCTGAGGAATCCTGCCAGTTCTGATCCACACTTTGGATAAGTCATAGCACAGAGACCACTTTGGACAAAGGCTGCACCGGTCTTTTCCTTTCATTTTCCCCTCTTTGCTGCTTCTGAAGCATTTGTTCAAGCCCCCTGAAGCGAAAGCAGAGACATGAATCTATACAAAGTTCCATTAACCAACCATCTCTCCTAACTGGCAACATGGAACACTCTCGGATCAAAATTGTGTATATTATGTCAAGAATCACAGCTTTGTCTTCCTATGAAGGTCTCAGGGTGGTGTGCTAAATCAAGCACTTGCAGGAAGCCCACCCACAGATATTTTTTCTCAAACATCTCTTGGTGACTTTTCCTCCTTCTGTGTCCAGCAGAATATTGCTACCATTGGTACATTAGTCTGGCTCAACCCTGTCCGACTGTCTGAAACACAACACCAATTCAGCAACGTGCTCCTTGCCCTACCTCCCTTGTTCTGATTCACACCAAAGATACATGGGAAGCCAGGACGTGTCACTCTCAGTTACTATTCCTGCCAATGACAGGTTTAAATGAGGGCTCAGGATTAAAACCTAAGTGCTGTTATGCCTTAAAGCCCCTCCTGTGTTTTGCTTGGCACATAGAAGTTAGTAGCAGCTTCTTAACCACTTGGTTTTGCATATGGTCACCGGGGCTGAATTCAGGATAGCAGAGCAGCTTCAGCTTTTAGCTCTAATGATTTCCTTGGCATTTATGAACTACTCCTAACTGCCACCAGTGTAACATGGATGATGACTGGAGCCTTCTCCCATCCCAAAATCAGTGTAATGATTCTCTCTTCAGCACTCACATAGTGCTTTGATGCCTAAAGTGCAGTGCACATCTGTCTGAAAGCTAAAGACGAAAGGCACACTTCAAGTCTGAGGGTTTTAATTACAGGTCAAAGGGAGCAATGGAGAAAAGAGCAGACATATAGAGAAGAAACTGTGGGAGGTCCTTGCCTGACAGTGGCAATTGTCTTAAATAAATGATGGAAGTGCCTTCATGCAGTCATATGTTTATGGCTATCACTTCCACGCTGCAAGAAGCAGTGGCAGCACCTGGTCTCAGGCAGTGCAGTGTAATATGGAGATTACTATTTAGAAAGATAGGAGAAGTCTCTATTATCTTCCTAGGAGAAAAGAAATAATAGCACAAGCTCAGACTGGTGGCCAAGATTGCTGCCTGCTTCTGACTTGCCCAGAGCAGTCTGGCAGGTGTGAGGAAGTCACATTAACTCCCAGGTACACATCAGGTGGATTTTCAAAGAGCGTTTGATGACTTATAAAGCAGAACATGGTTTGAGGTTTGAGTGTTTATCTGAGCAGCTGTCTCCCTCTGTATGTGCCTGAGCACTGTTTGACATCATCCAAAGCTGTTTTACTGGCCATTCCAAAACAAACAAAGCACAAATAGGTTTAACACCTTTGGAAGGCAACTGCTTAGTTACTGCGCGGAATTCATTTTGGGCTGGGGATCTGTAAAGCTGAGTCAATACACTGATTTGAATCTAAGCTGCAAGCTTACCTTCTAACCTTCTAATAGAGCCTTTTTTCAAACCACATGTTATTGTGCCTTTACTGTCAACCTCCCTGCATGCATTTGCATGAGACATACTGTGGGCTCTTGCTTTGAAGTGACACTACCTAGAAATGAGTTGGAAATAAAACCTGTGCCTCTATCCTTGCTCTTCTTGCTTGACAGAGGGATATTCTTGTGCTGCTAACTTGAAGATCTGGAGCTCTTTCATATCCTCAGTATCCCCTGCCTTTGGTGGAGGAACTGACCATTGGGCAGATACATCAATTTCCCTTGAGGAATCCAGGAGGTTTGTACTAAGCAGCTGCTCCTCTCCAAGTTCTCTTTGTCTCTGTGCAGCTGCTGCTGAAGTGCTGCTAGGTGACGATACCAGGGGCTCTGATGTCTTCAGCTTATCAAATAACCTGCATTAAACTGCCATTGCTTTTAGAAGACTCTATGCTATGACTAAGAGAATTGACTCAAGGATGAAGGTTATCTGGCTGAAGGTCTGCTCAGGTCAGACAGAAAACCCTTTCAGGAAGGAGGAAATGTCTGGTGATCTGGAAGCAAAGGGCAGCAAGAGGAGCTGAATCCTTCCTTCCTATTTGCTTCTTTCTGTTAAATATGGTGACATGAGGTGTCCCAGTTTCCTTTCCTAGAGTCTTCTTAGGCAGCATTTTATATCTGGGCTTACAGGCAGAGTGTCAGGATGTTATTTTCTTATGAAGCATGGTCACTGCTTGTGTTTTGCAATGGTTATGCACCTTGCAGGGTTTAAACTTAGCCTAAAAAGTCTCAGACTTTGAAGTCCTAAATCCTCATCTAAAAAGTCAGGTTCATATTTAGAAGGTGAAGGTATTTGTTTGTTTTAGCTGTTTTAATTTACTTGAGTTTCCTTGGGGTGTGTCCTCAGAGACTTCATGTTACTATGCTTTGAGCAGGCAGTTGGGCAGGAGTGACATTGTGAGAATTCCCCAGTGTCTTCATTCTCCTCCATTTCCCTTTGTTTTCCTCATGTCATAAATGCCCTCATATTTCTTTAGCACTCTGGGAAAATAAGAGCAATATACTGGTGTGATTTCCTCACAGAAGTGAACTTCCTGGGCTCCCTGGGCCAAGATTCAAGGCAGAGAACAAAGATTTTGGGTGCTTACCTTGAAATACCTTTAATAGCTGAAATACTGGGAGTTAAACTTAAGCCAGGGCTGCATGATCCTCAGCAAAAAGCTGGCCATCTGAAAATCCAGTCTCTGCAAACTGAGCATTCCATAAAAAGGAAACATTCTTGAACTTTCTGAAACTGTCAGTGTCCCATTATGGAAACAGGGACCTGTCAGTCTGTCTGTTGGGTAAGTAAAGTCCTTGTGTGACCTCCATTCCTGGGTCATCTCAGTACCTTGAGAGCTTTTATATTTTTTATGTTCATGGGCCCGGATTCATACAACAGAGTACATTTAATAAAAGTCATGAGAATATAGCAGATTTCTTGACTAAAATGCTCTCTATGCAGTCTTTGCTTGCATTTCTTCTCAAGTCAGTTTTGCTGGAGTCTGGCAATTGCAACCAGAATACACCTCCCTCAAAGAGAGCACAAACACAAGCACCAGAATAGATCTATGACCCCTTCACCTCGTGTTCCCACATGGCAGCACTCTACAGTTGCCACAGTGCCACTGCACTGGCTCTTACGAATGATTCTGCCACCCCACACCGTGATTAAGTATTGCTGTTATAAACCAGGTACCTCTCACGTTAATAACAACATCTGCTAACTAACAAATTGCTCATTAACCAAGAGTAGCAGTGGATTTGACCAGACTACAGCTCTGCAGGTCTTTTACGAAGGAGATATCAACAAAACGTTGTGCCTTTTTAAAGATCCACTCATTTTCTTTCTAGTGTTGAGTTCCTCATAGCAGTGGTTACCCCACACACTTCAGTGTTATGTAAAAGCACTGTAAGATGAGACTTTAAAAGAGCAGGTACTTTCCCGTAGTATTTTACAGAATAAAATGCCTTTTCTGTATGCCATCTTTGAATGGATTCCTGAACAATGCACCAAAACTTAGCTATAAACACACTACTGTCATATAATAGACTCTACACTTTACAATACCTACAGGGAATCACTTTTAAAAGTCTGTAACATACAGTAGTCTCTTTATATGAGTGACTGAATCATATAAAAATAAAAATTGATAAAAAATAGTAATAAATCTGGGTTTTATATCATGCACTGAGCAAAGTCTAAATTAAACTACTGTATTAAACCTTCTGTGAAGTAGACCTAATTAATTAAAAACACCAGGGTTAAGCAATTTAGCCATCAATCTCTTAGCTTAAGTGGGGGATGAGGTACATATGGTAGCTTACTGAGGAAGAAAAATGAAAGACCTGTTCTCTCCAGACTCACAATGACATGATCTAGGGGAGGTTAAATATGAGCTGCTATTCCCAGGGAGACTTCTCCTACAGTTCCTCCAGCAAGATGACTTTCCCAAAGCCCTCAGCAAGTTGGAGCGTGTCACTTGTCTCCTGCTTCCAGAACAGTGAGTGGAACAAAGCTGGCTCCCAAGGCCTTCATGAAGGAGCCAGGTCTTGACTGAAGTGGCAGTGGTACCATGGCAGAGGGATTTCTCTAGGAGGGCAGACTAGGTACTTACATCACTGATACAATGGAGTTTGCCAGCACACCCAGGAAGGAAAAGGAGATACTGATGTTTCCTTTCCCTCCAGAGATGGTCCAGGCCTTAGGAGGATCACTCTTGCACACTGGACTCTGGGCCTGAGAGAGAGGAGCAGGACTGGAGGGTGACTAGCAGTACTGTTTTTTGGAAGGCAACCTCAGCAGAAAGGCAGCCTAGTGCCCTGATGGGTGGTTTCAGCTTCCAACTTGTCAGCGTGTTGAAGGTGACAGCTCAAGAAACTGCTTGGTGAAACTTTTACATTCAACCCTCCCTCATCACATTCTCTCCAAGTGTCAACATTTTGGTCAAAATGGAAAGTTTTGTGAAAAAAAAATTAAGATTATTTTTGTTGCAAGTTCTCTGTTTCTCATGGACTGAATGCCCAAGAGATGAAACTTCTAGGAGCTAGTTCATTTCTAAGTTCAGATCTGACGTGCCTTTTCTCATGGCTCCCTCCAAAAAATGGTGATGGAAGAAGAAAAATATGTTGCTGCATATTGATGAATGAAAATAACCCAATACTTGTTAGATCTATTTCTTCAGTATTTGTCTCTTCACCATCAAAGGTGGTACAAGAGGAGATTTCCTAGGCTGTTCCTCAACAAGGGCACAGTCATTCAGCTGGGTTGCTGAGGGATGACCCTGTGGGTAGTGACTTGGCTGGGCCTTAGAGGGTTGCATTTAGGAGCAGATCATGGAGCATTTTTCACTTTCTTGGGTGTCACAGTGAGAACTGTTGTTTGGTGCTCCTTACTTTGTTGTTTTTTTTTTTTCAGTAAAATACTGTGTGGACAACAGTGTGCTTACAATAGTGTTTTCACCACTTCCCACTCTGGATCCTATTTCCTTGAATCTTGCAGCTCCCCACGGTGACTGTACCATCCCCCTCAAGATGCAGCAATTGCCCAAGAGAACTCTCAGACAAGGACTTTGCATGGAAGTAGAAATAAAATTCAACAGCATTTGGGCTCAGATGTCAAAAAGTGATACAAAATTCGAAGCAAGCCATACATTGCTTACTGTTTGGCTCAGAGTTTCTCAAACACCACACAGCGGACTTTCTGAATGCTTAGAGAGAGGAATGGAGTTCAGCATGCACTGTGGAACATCTAAGCAGTCCCTGGTACTTGTATCTCCCATGAAAGCCTCAATCAATGTGATGATTAATTTTGCATGCACATGCAGGTCATCTCCCCTCCTCACCTCACTGCAACTTTTTATTTTGCCCTAGTTCTGACAACCTAAGGGGAAGGTTTTGTGTTGCACTGAGCTCTTTGATGAAGAACTACAAGTAAAAATCAGACTGACTCCTGCCATATGCCAAAAACTTCCCTTTGGATCAGAACTGGAAATTGTGTCCTTATGGGATAAGTCAATATGAGTGGCTGATCCAGCAGAAAAATACTATTTATTCTGCAAGTCAGTCAGATGCCTCAGCTGATCAGTGACCATAAGATGAACACATCCATCAAGGAAGGGAGAGGCAGAGATGTGGTTGCAGATAAAGCTGAAGTGGGATCTCCCTTTGCCCAGGGACTTTCCATTTGCCTAAACTGACTGTAATGGGAAGATGCACTCTCAGGAGTAGCAAAGATCCCCCACATCAAGTTCAGGAGTTAAGCTTGCTTGCAGGCTCTTGAGAAGGCAAAGGTATTTGTGGTGAGAAATGCACTTCAGAGTTCAAGTGGCATTGGGAACCCTCTGCATAACATGCAGCCCACTTGAGCTGAGCTAGTGAATACAGGCAGCTGCTGGGAATCGGGTGGTGACTTTTAGTGGAGGAAGGCCCAAACCTTGAATATCTTGCTCATTATTTCTTGTTCATCCTGTATCCAAGCAAACCTTTCATTATGTAGAAGCGAATAGAACTAAAGAAGGAACTTGAGACTTGGCCTCCTATAAAACCCAAGTTTACAGGCAGTTGTCTCTCAGAGATGCTCTGAAATTACTTACTCTGTGATATGTGCTCCTACAGACACAGCCTTTTACCTCAGCATTGCTACAGATCGAGCATCCTAAAATCAATACTTCATAAAGGGGATTCTAGGCACATCAGCTAGCCCCCTAAGATAAGGTGGGATAAATTTCTCATCTCAATGAAGAGAAATAAGACCCTCTTTAGCTTCATTCAATACGCCTAAAATCTTAATTGCCTTCTTTTGGTCTTCTTTGCCTGCACAGAAAGCCAAGAGCGACTGTTCCAAACTTTGGGGAACATTGCACACAATGGAAGCTGGCAGACTTGTGATAAGGACTCAAACTGCCATTTTTTGCAAATATCATGAACTTTAGAAGGGAATTCAGCACACACAAAATGCATTTGTCTGGACTGAGTGCATGTAAGCCTCCTTTTAGTGTTACATAACTTCACTGCTGGCAAATTCCGGTGAATAAAAAATAAAAAGTGTTACCAGTGAAGCACTGGTCTTTCACATTTATAAACAATGAAGCCAGAACAGAGAGATCAACAGAGCAGTCTAAAAATGTCTCTTAATGCGCCTGCAGGGACCTTGACAAAAAGTCAGTATGATAAGGGAGGTTTGACATGACACAGTGAGCCACGAAGGAGTTACTTTAAAAAGAAACAATACATTTGAATATTCAGACCAAGCACTAAGCAGTAACTCACACAAAAAAGTACTACACTCAAATCTTCTGCAGCTTAGAGCTAATTAGACCTATGCCTCAGAATGGCCCAAGCCTCACACAATGTGGCAATGGTTATGATAATTATATTTTCATTCTGTGTTGGGTTGTGAGTTATATGCATATTGCCTATAAATGCTAATGGGAGCTATGTATGTAAATCCCCTCCTCAATGAGGTGAGATTATGCCCTGATGTATCTTAAGTAGCATGTAAGTGCAGCAATTGGGGTGGTAACTACTGAAGACTGGTGAAGGCAAACCTTTAAAGGGAAATGGTAGGTGTGTGGATAGGTTGCTAACAGGGGAAGATGGGAATAGGGACCTGAAAACCAGGAATTACCAGTGGTAATTCTTAGCCTGCATTTCCCATCCAACATAAACAGTGGTAATGACACAAAAGCAGTATCAATTTCCTATACATAGTAAGAACTTCATGTGCATGGGTACATGCTTTCAGACATTTGTAAGTTATCTGAAGTCAGGACTGAAGAAGGTTAGACCCATTGGATATGATCTAATTGATGCTAGTCCTGTCACCTGGACTGCAAAAAGTTACCATTTCTGATTGCATGAGCATTCCTCCCTCTGAGCAACTTATTTACTGCCTGAAGACTAATTAAAGTCATCTGTTAGTGCCTAAGTAGCCAACTGTGCCCAGAAGGACATGAATAATACATACAAAAGAGATAACAACGTGCAAAGGGACGTTCCTTCCTCTGTCCCATAGTCTGCTGACTGTAGGACTGGTCACATATTATATTATTTCTGTTAGGTCCTGACTTGTGCCTTGATGTGCAGTATCTCTGGATCCTCACTGCACCATTCATGTCTTTCAGCTCAAGGCTTTGGGCATAGCCCTGCTGCAATCACTGCCTGGGATCTGGAAGCACTCACTCTTCTGAGAAACATGCAGAACACCAGATCTTCCACTTTCCCACTCTACCACAGCTTTCCCCAGCATGCATGCTCCCACGCTTCTTTGAACAGACGCAAATCTGACCTGCAGCAGGGTAGGTCCAAACCCATCTCAGTCTGAGCAGCTCACTGCTTTTCAGTAGAAGCCTGTCCCAAAGAGACCGATACAGTGCAGCTCCCTGGGGAGGCAGAGGAGAAATTCCCTTTGCTGGAGGCAGTCCCCACATCAAGGACCTAAATCAGAGTCATGTCAACTTGTCACACCACCCTCTGCAGCATTTGAGGTTCAGAAAGTTTCCAAGCTGTTTCCTGGTATCTGGCCTCAAACGGCAGAGACGGAGCAGGAAGTAGAATGTTAGGGTCACACTGTCCCCAAGATGGCTGTTGAGGTGATGGCAGGGGAATTCTCTCCTCTCCTGCTATCTGCTTTTCATTAGGAGGAATCCACTGACCTCAGCAAAGCAAAAACCCCAAATTTGCTATGGTACAAGTTTGAGGGGGGCTGGGCTCAGAGCCTTTTGGACAATAAATAACAGCAAATCACATAGGGGAGGTTTCCTGACCTGCATAAGGACTTTGCTGGAGTGTGCTCTGAGACCACCAACTCCATGAAGTCTGGACTGGAGGGCAGAAGCTAGATGGTCTTTTGGAAAGTGCTCCTTCATTCAAAGAAATTAGTATCAGCTGAACAGCACAAACAAACTCCAAGGAGAATGGTCTTGACTAGTAACGTTTCCCATTCTGTCCCTTTCTTTGTATTACTCTGTTCTTATCCTAAGCATTTATTTACTGATTATGAGGGAAAACACACGACCTCACAGGACCCCCAGCAGGTGCTCACTGCCTCCACAGGCTCTCTGAACAACCATGGTATTCTCTCCCTGACTTATTATGGTCCTTTCTCAAATGTGGGAATGTGGAGTTCAGACCTGCTGAAGTATTTGGGGGGATTGCAAGATATAAATAAGCCAGCTGGGGCTTCAACCCACCAGCTCAGCAACATTATATCGTGCTAGTCTTTGTTTTCACTGTATCACCTATTTTTCGGACCAGCGGTATAACCAAGTTGTAAACTGCACACCTTACAAATCAGTCTATCCTGACATTGCTGGAGCGTTCATTACAAGCTGTAAAAAAACACCAGCAAGGAAGGTTTCAGTTCTGCAGCCCAATTTTCCATTGCAATAACCCAATTAACTGGTGTGTGTTTGTTTTACAAAGCTCTAAGCTACAATAAACCATGCCGATACACAGGCTGCAGAAAGCTTCGTAATTAGGACAAGGTGTACAAATTAAACCACTCTTTTTAAACTTCAAACCAGCTAACTTCTGACATACTGTACTGCTGGGGCTTCTGGGACTAAACCCAATTAACATCTTAGTATTTTATAAGCATCGTTTTAATTGCATTTGTATGCAATCTTCTCTCCAAGAGCCTTTCAAGGTGCTAGCCCTTGTTGAGATTTTATTACTTTAGTGATTTAAATCTCCTCTATCTGTGCTTCCCGTTAATAATGACTAGTGCTGCTTCAAATGCTGGCCCAACATAAAACTGAGCTCTCCAAAGAATTATACTTTAAAACAGTTACATTTAACTTTATTATTACATTTTTAATTTTTTTTTCTCCCTCTGTTTGAACATTATGCTGTGAACCATTTTATCAAGCTGTCAGTGCAGGAAGAGTGAATCTTTTACTTCTCGGTGCTTTGCTATGGCACAGCCTCTTGGCCTACACATGACTCAGTTTGTGCTGCATGCTGCATTGTGTTACATGAAAGAGCTTTTCTAGGAACAGTTTCATGACTTGCATGTCCATGGATCTTCAAGACACAAGGAGGGCAAAGGGGGAGGTTTAACTCTATGACAGACAGCAAAATCCAGACCCTCACACTGAGCCTCTTTTATCTTTTTTAGGACAAGACCTGCCCTCCTTCCTTGCCCATCAGAAGTTAGCCCTGTGAAGCTTTATTCATGTGAGTAGTTTTGCTACTGTAATGGGATTCCTCAAATTTGGACAAACTGGGCCTTGATGGGAGCAGGAGAACATTCCATGGAAAATTTGATGCGCTCTATGGAATGTCAATTCCCATCACTATAATTTCTCTCTGTACAAAATTCTCTCACGTGCTCTGTTTTTAACTTTATGCATCTGCATCTTTTGGAGAATGACCTTCATTTCAAAGATCAGGTAGGATTTGAAGAGAGTTGTAGAGACTTTAAGTAGTATAATGGAACAGCCTTAGCCCCAATTAATAAAATAATATATGTGTTCTGAGAGCCTTTTCCCATCACATTATTATCCTGTTCCACATTCTTCCAAGGAAGTAAAGAAGAAACAGGAATGTATTGGATCATACTGAAATGATGAAATGAAAAAATGTTTATTTTAAAACACTGGTAGTCAAGCTCAAAATATTTTCCTCTTTGCAAAATGCAACTTCGGGTGCATACAGACTAATGTTACTCTCATTTAGGATTTCTCTTATGTGGATACAAACACTGGGTCTAAAAAATGCAGATGGTTCCTCCTGAAATATTTGGAACCTTTTCACTTGATTGAGTATCTTGTCAAACAAAACTGGCAGCAGATCTCTTGGAACTGCCTGAATCTATGCAGATACGATTTCTATCATGCCCTTATTATGTGTAGTCCATAATAAGGATGAGCATGTATAAATCATTTCTGGCTGGCACTTAGGATGCAATACTCAAAGGAGAAAGACATTTCTGTCTTCAAATGTCTAGCAATTTCTGATATTATACAGTAAGACTCCCCAGAACCATACAATCCTCAATTCCACACAGCCCTCTTATGAAAGAATGAGACTTTCATATCTTCTTTGCAAGAGCCACCAGTGAGATAAGAATTGTGCAGCTCAGATGTGTGCTGTGCTTCAGCCAGGGTGGCTATACAGAACTTTCATTTGCAAAGCCTTTGCTAACAAAATTGCAGGGAGATGAAGGGTTTTGCCTCTATCATTCCTATACACAATTATCTATGAGTAAGCATTACTTTATACATAGTCGATTCTATAGTTATATATTATAGGAACACATTTCCCATGGAGTGGTATTCTATGTGCACACCTATAATGTGCACTAAAATAAACACATATATGGCACGAACATGTTTGTGTTTTCTTGGCAGCCACATCTAGCTAAGCTTTGGCATTGCCAAATGTAATAGCAGATGAAATGACAGATGATCTGAAAAGTTCGAACAAATCATGAAATGCAGAGAGCTGGTCAAAACTAAAGAAGCCATTTTAAAGAAAACACTATAAAAAGATGTATGTTGCCTGTTTTCCACTACAGGTTTTATAGCTGTTTTACACTCCAGCTCTTTAAAAGAAAAAAATTTCTGCAACATATTCCAAAAATTCCCAGTCCTATTCCAGAATTCTTTTCCAAGATTCTCTTTCATTTTTTTTTCTTTTTTCCCCTTTTAGGAGTGTACAAGAGAAAAATCTGGGACTTGGAAAACAAATTTTTTAAATAATTTTAAATATAATTCTGATCTAGTCTTTAATAACAGTACCAGCAGAAACACATACAGGGAATGACAAGGAAAATGGATTCTGTTAATTATGTTAACATAATTTTATTTTAATGACAAATTTTGTTTCAGGGTGAAAAGGTGATTAATTAATTAATTAATTAATTTATATTAAGAGCATTTTGTGCAAATATTTCAAATATAAAAACATAAAAGACTAGACATCTTTGATGAAATAGTTCTTCACTGCAAGGTGATGAATGATATCTTTAGTATTGTAGTTACACCTAATAAAATGTTTATTTCTCAGGCTTTACACATTTTATATCTGATTAATTTATACACAAATACATGTGCTATAGTGGAAAGAAATCTATACTGATAGTTTACTTGACTGATTCTGATTGTTTCCTAATAGGCAAACAACTTGAATTTCTCAATGAAGGGTTTAGTTGTTGGGAATCTGAAAAGCAGAGGGCATTTCAGACCAGGAGTTCAGTGTGTGGAGCTGTCAGAGTTGATATGCCTGAATTTTCGGTGAATTGGAGCGTCTTGTTCCTACCAAGCCTGTTCTAAAGGGGGCCTAAAGTCTTTTGGGAGCTGAGCTCTGGGGATTAAGGGGCAGAGAGCAAGAGAATATTTTATGCAAAGGAACCGTCTGTCGGGAATGGAATAGAAAATTACACTAATGACAAGCTTTTTGTAAAATACAGGGAGCCACGGGGAAGTGTATTATTCTGTTTTCTTTCTTTCTGTACAGTGGAAAATAAGAGGTGTCACAGTGAGCTATCATGTGCAGTGACCACTAATGCTCCTGTTTAATGTACAATTGCCTGCCACATTACACACAATCACATGTGTCATTATTATATCAGCTGGGTTTATGTAATGCTCACCTGACTTCACCTAGCAGTGCTTTCATAATTACAGTAAAATAAAGAAGCTCCTTTGGCTAAGGGAGGTTGCTTATAATTCTGTTTTCTACCTGTTTAATATGAAGGGACCTCCCTCATCTTTACAAAAACTCAGTTTTTCTTAAAAACCTGTCAGAGGGAGATCTAACACTCCTTCATGCCAGTCCAGTGGATGCTGGATTAGTCCCTGACCTCCTTTGCCTTCCTTGCAGGTTCAGCAGATATGAGTGCTTCCTGAGCAAACCAAAATAAAGCTACTAGGTTTCCACAGCAAAGGTTGTCTATTGCATAGCTCTGTGTACAGTTTTGATAGCACAGTGATAAATAAACACAAGCAAATTAATTTGCAGTAATTGACAGAACAATTAGCAAAGCTGCAGTTGTGGAATCTTTCCTGGTGGCAATGGAAAGAACCCAGTCACTTGCAGAACTCATGCTTAGTTTCCAACTAAAAAGGCAATCCTTTGTGTGTAAGCTAAGACAATTCTCTAGGAAGGTATTAGGATACAGTCAATATAGAATCCACTAATACCATTTCCAGAGCTCCTTTTCAGAACAAAACTGCATTTTCACTGCAGTAGGAAATGCTGATAAGGGCATTCTGGGATTTGAGCTACACTTCAGGCTCTATGGAACAACGGGAAAAGCAAAAATGAGTCTGGTGATGCAACACTTGCTTGAGGCAATCAATATTCAGCTCCTGGCATGCACACTGTGATTCTGCATGTCAATAGCAGCTCCCTGACCCAGCCACTACTACCTTGCACTGTGTTGTGTGATCCACAAAGCAACACACCAACCCAGGAGAGCCAGCAACCCCAGCTGCCCCTCCTGAGCAAGCACTCACTGTATGAAGTGCAAAGGAATCTCTTCCCACTGAGCATATGCCTTTATCATACTTTTAAACACTAGGAACACAGCATGTGAAGCATCCCATAAAATGCTGAGAAAGAGAAATCCAGAGAAATTGATATTTTCAATCCTGCTTCCCCCAGAATTAAATGTAGAAGGCAATTTCTGCACTGTTTCCACGATCACCTCCAGTTCTACTTCCTCTGCTCAGCAAATGTCAGATGCAGCTCTACCACAGGTGTTACTGGAGCGGTTTTGGTTCTCTTGAGAAAAACACTGAGGAGAGGGACAGGCAAAATGCTGGACAGGAATAAGAGGCTCAGAGGAGGTGAAAACCCCAACTACAATGACCAGGAAAGTATCTGGAAGAAGCAGCCAGTGTGACAGATCTGTGGGTTGTATTGTCTAGCAAAGAGACCTTATCTGCATTTGTCCCAGGTCTCCACTGCCCAGTCATCTGGCTCCTGTTGTAGAGCCCTGACTTAACAACAGCAGTGCAATGCCTCAGCCAAGTGCCCTGGCTCCCTGAGGTGTTGAGTGGTTTGTGTTTCCAAGTGTTACTTTAAGAAACCCAGAGAAGCTGAAGTGTGAAAGTTTTATGTTACGTGAGAGAAGAGGTCAGCAGGCATCTCAGTTAGGAAAGAAACAACTAGTGTGTTTTATTTCCAAAGCTGATGGTAAGAACTTCAGAGCCACTCTTTCAGCAGAGGACTTTGTCCTGCAGACAATGAGGCTCTTCAAGAAAGGAAGAGGAGGAGGAAAATCATGAATTTTCAGGGGGCTACAAAAGCTGTAGTTTCAAAGGGTCAGGATGGACTTTGGAAAGGTCTTTTCATCCAGTGCTGTTGTCTGTGAGCACACAAGGTCTAACATGAGTTTCAGTGGTATTCAGTGAAGTGTAAGAAATGGGGTGCCTCTCTTGTGTGGCAAACAGTGAGGTATAAGAGATGGGGTACCTTGCTGATAGTGATGAAATGTCCTGTTTGGCTCTCAAAGCTGTGAAGTGTACTGGTTGGGCTATCTGGTTTATAGTGGAGTCTCTCAGTCAGAAGGTGGGTAGCCCATGCCTTTCACCTCAGTGCTGTGTTAGCACCCTTGGAAATGGGTGCTAGCCACATCGACTTTACCCCAGACCCCTTCATTTAGTGTGGGAAACAGTGCAAGAAAGGATGTTAGATTCAGATGTCTTTGGTGGCTAATACCCAGCTTGGAAATAACACCACTAATGCTTCCTGGAGCAGGGGAGGTCAGTCCAGTATTTGGACCACGGAACAGAGCTTTTCTGGCTTTTCTCTATGCTTAGCAGGCTCTGCAGCCTGGGGAGGCCTGACCTTTCTTTTTGTGAAAACCTTCCTCCCTCCTCCTCATCCTCTCCAATCTTTGTCTGCAAAAGGACTACAAAATACTCCACTGAATTCACACTGGACACCCAACGACTTGGTGAGCAACCACCTCACTGTCCTCAGTGGGGGATGGCTCTGCTCTTGTTTGCAATGATGTGCAGCTCATTTCACCATCTTATTCTCGTAGAGGGCACAAGCTCGTCTGCAGGACGATGGCAGTCAAAGCAAAAAGTCGTGCAAAGGCGAGGGTGTTTTCTCCCCTCTCTGACATTTCTTGCCGTTCCCTCCTCTCAGCGTGGACCGGGCATTTGTCACAAGTAGCTACCGAACCAGATGGCCCCACAGCTCTGATCCGTCTGGTGGCTCCCGTGCGCCTATAACAGCTCGGGGAGGCAGCCACGACTAAAGGAAAACAAACATGAAACCTGTCCCCGCAGTGAAGCGTCTCCGCCAGCGCCACGGACCCGGAGCTGAGCGGCCGCTGGCAAAGGGGCTGTCGGGGCCGTCGGACGTGTCCCGGGGGAAGCGGTGGCAGTGCCGGAGGTGAGGCTGACTCATGCACGTTAACCGCAGCTTCAGCCCGGAGAGCCCCCGGACGGGGAGTTCTGCTGGCCGTGAATGCGGGCGGAGAGGTGAAAAAACAGCCTTGCGGGTGCGAGGGCGGTTTGAGGTCTCTCCCGCGGCTGCGGAGGCAATGCCCGGCTAGATGGCGCTGGCAGCCCAGGAACGGCCCCGCGCCGCGGCCGCCGGGAACCAAGGGAAAGCAACCCCGGCCCTGCGCTCCCCGCAGCCACCCCCCAACACCCCTCCCTGGGCCCTACGCTCCCCACAGCCACCCCGCAACATCCCTTGCTGAGCCCTACCCTCCTCACAAACAGCCCCCAACACCCCTTCCTGAGCTCACAACAACCTCCTCCACCCAAACCCCTCTCTCTGGTCCCTACCGTCCCCCAACCACCTCCCCAGCACCCTCCATAGATTTTAATAGATTGTGTTACACATCTGAAGTTACAGGGATTTGATATAAACCCACTATGCAGTAATTATGAGTGTAAAATACATTTGGGGGAAAACATTTTGCAGACTTGCCAAGACTAACAGCTTACAAATAAAGACCCATTCCTGCTCTGGCCTGGAGCTGCGCCCTGGAGAATTTGCACATGCATTTGAAATGAAACAATCCCCCTATCTCTGTGTTTACTAGGGGAAAAAGAAACACTAGGGTTTGGGTAAACCCTTCCTTCCATAGGTCCTTCTATAAATGTGTTCCTGGCTCTGGGCATTTGCAGTCAGGCAGAAGCTGCTGGTTTTTAATGTGAAATAATGCAAGGTTTTTAAGGAAAAAGTTGGCTGATAGAATTAGTTGGTGTCTTACTTATCTGGCTGGAGCTGCTGGTTGCAAGTGAGGGCCACATGAGCAGTTCTGCTGACTGCGTTGCAAATTAGTGTTTGAAGGGCAGCTTTCACTCTATTATACCCCCAAAGAGGAGGGAGGACTGGAAAGAGACAAGCAGAGTCAGAAAGGAGGGAGAGAGAGAGACAGGACAACTGAGAAGGATTTAAAATGAAAAGAAACCAAATGGGAGGGGGGAAGAGGATGGAAGCAGGATGGGGGAGAGAACAGAGATTAGAAAAGGATTAGAGGAGGAAACAGTGAGAGAAATGAGCCCAAGGGAGGTGAGGCTGAGCTAGGAACTAGGGAAGGGCCAGGGAGGCTGGGCGAGGGAAAGCTGGGGAACCGCGGAGGGTAGAGCAGAGGTGGTTGCAAGCAGAGACAAATGCAGCTGGAAGGAGACAGGCAAAGTGGTGTCAGGAGGACACAGAAACAGGGAAACATAGATGAATTCCTACCTGAACCTACAGTTTCTAGTGCTTGCAAGGAAGAAAAACACACTTTCAGGAGCTTCTTGAGAGACTGTTGGGTGCTGCTCTGCCATGTGTGTCCCTGAGGACTGGGCTGACCTCTTCCAGGGAAGTCCCTCTGACTAGTAACTGTGGTGAGGCATTGAAGTTAGGGCCCCAGTAGTCCCAATAGAGATGTGAGTGTTTCCATCAAAGGACCATGTTTATTAAAATATTTGGAGCTTCACAGGAGATGCTCAGGGATGCTCCATGCAGAGTGGACCATTTTGACAGTAATGTGTGCAGCTCATTTTCTCTGCTTTGTAGTCTATAAAGAGTAGCCAGGTCCAATGCAGAGGATGGATGCTTTGCTGTTCAAAGCATGGTCTGTTGAAACCCATGGTATTCATGGAAATTTCAAAGGGATTTGCAAAAGAAATTCAAGAGAAACAAGTTTACAGTCAGTCAGCTCACATGCAGTCATGTTTTTAGGGATGTGCTCAACTGCCCTGGCAGATCTCTCATTCCATCACATGTACCTTTTGTGTCAATACACAACATCCCATCTGTTAGTTTTCAGTCCTCTGGGCTTCCTTTTCTTGCCAGTACGGTTACACAGTTATTCTGAGCTCAAGATCTGTTTTAGGGATGCTCATCCAGTGAACAGAAGTAGCATGAAGACATGGAGTAATCTGAAACCTGCTTGTGACTTTTTTTTTTTTGAGGTTCAAGCACAATTTCAGAAGTGCACAGCCATGAATTCCCATGAGATGTGCCTTGTTCCTACTGTTGCATATACTGCTGCTGGGTTGTGGCCATTGTAAGTAGAAATGTGAGCACGTGCATCAACACACTTCTTACAAAAGGAATGTGTCTTTAAATAGAAAATGACCTGTTTGTGCAGTGTTGTTCAATGGCCAGCTTCTGGCATATTAATACCTAGTTTCTCAATATATTAAACTGCCTTCCTTCCCAATAGGAAATGAAGGATTTCTGTAAGATGCCAAATCCTCCGTGCCACAGTTCCATTTCTTCCCCACAGTCTTTGCTGTTGGAGGAGGAAGGAATTTTAAAAAAAAATAAAATAAAGAGAAAAAGAAAGAAAAAGAAGGAGAGGGAAGTTTGATGGACTAAGCATAGAGCAGGAGCTGAGCTTGTTTTTTCTGGCTGACACACTTAGTGTTGCTGGTGCATTTGCTGCTTCCTTGAAAGGCCAGTGGGGGGGAAAAAAGAGATTAAGGTCATCAAGATAATACAAAGAATATTCAAACTGGAAGCAGAGGGGAAATACAGAAGGTCTGTTTTTCCAATAGTAAGTAATCAGAGTACAGGAGGATGTAATTTGCAGATTAGGAAAATGAACAAAGACTATAAAATTAACTCTATGACAGAGAGGAGAACAGTCCATTTGAAGGGGGGAATAAACCAACCTCCATAAAGCTTAGGTTGATAAAATCAGTATGTTGGTTTAAACTAAATAGGGAATATTAGCAAATAATCAACCATGGGCAGTCTTCAAGACCTGGTTGTGCAGTAATCTGGATTGAATGTGGCACACAACCCAAGCCTGGGGTTTTAGGGCAAGGAAACCTCCCCAGATTCCCAGTCCTAGCTGTATGGGTGTGCTTGGGAGTGGGGAGCAGGCAAGGAGTGTACCAAACGTGTCACTGACAGCTGTCAGTCATCCATCCTCTCTTCCTCTGGTGACTTTTCTCCAAGCAAACAAAGCCCAACCCAGTAAATGTGCTTCCTCCACGATGAAATCAAATTGTCTCTTGCGCTCATGCCAGCCTGGGAGCAGCTCAGTGGGTGGATGGGAAACAAAAGCTTTTAATTAGCAAGGCGACTGCAAGTTAGTTACAGAGCAGGTTGCTATAAGAGGAACCCCTCTACCTCAGAGTACTAGAAACTGCTCAGCAGAAAAAACTGTAGACATTTCCAAGGGAAACTTCTCATTTTCCTCACAAGAGGAGCTGTCCTCTTCTTTTGAATCAGTAGGCACTGAGCTCCTGGTCTGGCCCAAATGAACGATGTTGTCAAACTGCAGCAGAAAGAGATTTTTCTTAAGTGATCTTCTATTTCATCCTAATTTTTATTCCCCTTGCTGTCATTCTTATTTCTCCTTCAAACTTTTTTTTAAGGTGAAGACAGGGGAAGGGAGGAATAACTCTCACTTGGTGGATTCTGTTTGTGTTATTTGTGTCTGTAGATAACATTTCCAGTAGCCTGTGAGCCTGCAACAAGTTTTATAGGACTCAAACACAAGGCCTCTGAGGAGCAGTAAGTCCAGAGCCATGTTCTCCAAAGGACAAGTTTCTTAAGTCTCTTTGCTATTCCATTTTCTAGCAGAGGGGGAAAACACAAGGCAAATAAACAAATCTATCCAAAAAAAGGCAAGAGAGGGGCTGACTGTCCTCTTGTTAAAGTCTAGGTAAATAATTAGGAATAGCTCCAAAGCTTTTAATGAAGTAGCCTGGATGTAAAACTGCTGTGAGATCAGGAATAAATCTCCCAGGCTGCTTACAAAGGAGGAAAAGCAAGTTTGCTCAGGAAAAAGTTTGCTCAGGAATGGAATTCTCTTTATTTGTGTGATACAGATCCCACAACAAGATGCTGAAATTTGAACAGTTTTTAAAAATTTGCTTTTAAAATGTTTAATTGTGAGTCTCTGCCATCCCTGGGGTCGATACATTCTCTTCAGAAATAGAGAGCAAAACTCTGTAGGCTTGGGAAAGGTCAAGTGTCCTTAATAAAATACAAATAGACTCAAACAGTTGTTCAACAATACCAGACAAAAGTATAAGGATCCTGAAGAATTAAATAGTAAGAATGGGAAAGTTCTGCTATCAACAATGTTTTTCCAATATGCTTTATGTTTTATTATCCCTGGAGTTTTTCTTCAGGTGTTAAAAGTACGAAATGTTATACATTTTGTGTGAACTTCTACTTTCCTGAAATTTGGGGTTAGGTCTTCGTAAAGCACTCATCTTCAGCTTTGTGAGTTGGATCAATTGAAATTCAGGAAAAATCTTTCCCTAACAAATTTTGAATTTCCTCATTAAAAAGAAAATGTCAAATAAACATTTGTCAAGCTCCGTGAAACCCTATTCAGGGAAAAAAAAAAAGATGTAGAAAAAATAATGTTCCTTTGAAGACGTGCAACCTGCTTTCATTGTGCAAAACTTTCAGCATTAGTGGGACTAGATTTAGAATTCAGAATGTGATTTTGTCCCATTGAAGACTCTTTTATGCCACTTTTGTGGTAGAGGTTTTGAAGCTTTGCTAGTTGTGTTTCATTAAACGGCTGTGCTTGTCACAGGGATGTACATCTTACTCCTTTAATGGGTCGTCCTGCCCCTTGTGATTAGCAGGCAGAAGCAGTTTGATATATTTGTCAAAAAGACTGTCCTTTGTGAGCCAAAATAAAATGGATTCTCTGAGATGCAAGAAGTTAAATACTTTTAAACTGGCTTGGCTTGGGATCTGACTTCTTTTACTAATACTTATATTTAGCTTGAATTGTTAGTCAGAGACCTTAAAGGCAAGGGCAAGATTTTAAACCAAATTTATGCACTAGAACACTTTTAAAATTGTGTGTGTGTATACACACATATATCACTGCATTTAGAGTGCCATGCTGGAGCTATCTGTGATGCTCCAGCTGTGACGATCTGAACGCCATGCGGTCTTCAGTGCTTTTCACCTTCATCTCTCCCCTGGGAGCTAAGAAAATGCTATTCTTCCTATTTTGCAGATGGGGAACTGAGAGGTTCATGGGCAAGTAGGAAGATTGTGACAGTGTGAGGCATTAAGGACACCTTTTCCACAACAAAAAGCTGGATATTTGAGTCTAATGATCCAAATCATTTGGCTTCCTAAGTTTGAGGCAGGAAGGGTAATTCAGGAGGCAAAAGATATCTCAGGAAAGCTCAAAGTTTACCTGCAAGAGGCAGGGCCCTCAAAATAAATAATAGTGGCAGGTACCCCAGAACCCCAGCACTTCCTTACTGTGAATGATTCTTTCAAGGGAGTGGAGGGAGTGTGCAGTTGTACAGGAGGGAAGGGAAGAGCTGCCCCTGTGTCTTGGAGGGCAGGATCTTAACCTTGTTTTGTAGCCTGGCAGTTCTCCTGCTGACCTCAAGAAGTGCTGGTGCTCATGTGGAAGAGCACATTTCCAGAAATGCCAATTAAGGTCAGTTACTAAAAGGAAGAAAAAAGAATGAATTCCAAGGCTTTCTGCAGGTGTGTGTTTTATGACTCTCCATCTAGCCTACTAGGCATGTACCAGACACTTCTAGGGGCCAGCCTCTTGCCTGCATCGTGGACACTTCCCACCTGGAGCATCTATTAACACTGACCACTCCGTAAGCCTGGATGCCTCAGTGAGAGCAAGTGCTCAAGCCTGGGATGTGAGGAGCCAGCTTTGACTTGACAGTTAGACACTAGCTTGACTGACAAGTTGTCCTGCTGAAGAAGCCTCTAAAAGCACGAAGAGGGTGGGTTAGCACCAATCTTCCCCACTAATATTGTTGCCCTGCCCAGTGGCTTGATGCTGCACGTGGGTGTTGCACACATGATGGAACAGTGCCTGTCAGAGCTGAGTTAGCACAACTGATTGCCTCCAGACAATCTTAATTTTCTGTGGCTGGAGTGACATTTCAGGCTTTTCTGCCTGGCAGAGGTGATGCTAAGAGTATGATCCTTTTGAGGACCAAGGTGGGTCCCTGCCCATCTTGGGCTCCATGCTGACCCCAGGTGCTGCTGTGGGTGTATGCTCGGGAGAGGGACATAGCCTCCTTTTCTTGTTCATGCCCCCATGGGTGAGGGTCCCTGCTTCCTGTGCTCAGCTCTGCCTTACCCTTGTTAGGTGTCCTGGCTAGCTAAACCATGACAGCCTAACCCCCTCTGTTTTGTTTGCATTATATTCACATCGTTTCTGAACCTTAAGGGTG
This sequence comes from Indicator indicator, assembly GCF_027791375.1. Lineage (NCBI taxonomy): Eukaryota > Metazoa > Chordata > Aves > Piciformes > Indicatoridae > Indicator > Indicator indicator. The sequence goes on from NC_072027.1 coordinate 6,084,613, forward strand.
ATGAGTTTGCCAAGAAGCAGATGCTGCTGGTTCTGCTCTTATTTGCTACTTTGGAAGGTTGCAGGCAGTGAGCTGAGGCTGTAAAGGGGGAGAGCTGGGTTGTTACTGGGCTTCAGGCAGGCAGTGCTCACTGCAGCATGCAATATGGCAATTCATAAAATGTGACATTCATGTTGGTGGGACACTGCTGTGAGCCTATTTTACTCCGTGATAAAGACTACATCTGTCAGGGTTCATCTCCTTGTTGCTGGGCCTGTTGGACAATCAAACAGGGCAAACTTGTTATGTGCAGGGGACAGGACTGGCTCTGCACCACATGAACCCTAAGCCTGTGTTTAGGGGGGTTATCTCTCAGAGGAGTTACTGCTGCACAAACTCTCTGCACAACCCAAGTTGCAGAGAGCCTTATTCTGCGTGGTGCTGGGTGGAACATCATCTAAACATCTTTGGGAACCAGTCAGCACTGCAGTTTCTCCAGGCTTGAAAGGAAAAACCCACTGTGCATTTCAAAGCCAAGATTTTAGGAACAAGAATGAGCCTTTTAATTGCATTTTTCACTTAGGAATGTGAAGGAATCACTGTGAACCTTGAAAAGTTTGATATGTACCAGACCAGTAAATAGATTTGGCTTTGTTTTTTTAATGTTTTGCATACTTTGTTTTTCAAACTTTCACTGTCTCTGCTTTGTTTCAGTTAATGAAATTCTTCTATTGCAGCACTGGGACTTTTAAAGCATTTTCGTAACCTCCTGTCTCGGTCTCCAAGGTATAAACATTATTTTATAATTAGCCTTCACAACTATGTTATACATTTGAAAAGGAGGAAAAAAAATGTTTTTCCTCCATTTTTATATAGGAGAATTACAGTTTCTGTCTGGGGACTAAAAAGAATGTGTGTGTGTGTATGTGTGTATGCGCGTGCAGGGGAGAGAGAGATTCAATCTGTCGAAATTTCATCTCCTGCCAGTTACACATGAAATCATCCTTTAGGAGACAGACTGGGAAATTACTGAGTGCATTAGAAAAATCCTCACTCTATCCTTAATGAAACTGCTTTAAAATACAATGGGAGAGGGAAGTCCGAGGCACATTGGTGTTCTACCAAAAAAACATGGGGAAAGAACATTGACTTTTTAGCCCTGTTATGTAACTTGGCATCAAGCTCTCACTAGCTGATACTGATGGGAACTAATTTGTCTCTTGGCCTTATTCCTGCCAATCCCCTATGGTGTTTTCTTATGGTGACTTCATATCAGAATAAAGCTGTCACCAAGGTAACCACATGTGCAGATGCACAATCATGGACATGCACTGTGTAATTAAGCCCAAGTATAAATAATAATATTCACTGTAGTGTAAAGTACTCGAGCCATGCTGCTTGAGGAGCTCTTGTGGTGTGTCTTTAGTAGAGGGTTAGCTTCACAGTGTTACAACATGGGGAAACTGAGTCACAGAGCAGGGAGGGGTCAGGGGCAGCCTCCCTGGTGTGGAGGGAGATCAGTTGGAGTGGGGTAGTGTTGGGGAAGCACCTAGCTTTTTCCATAGGCACCACTTATTAATGCAGTTACTGATCTTTAAGCTCAGGTCCTTTGAAGTGTTTCTGCCAGGTTTACTCTCATCCAGGCAGAATTTTTTTGCGAATCTAATTAGTTGTAGACAGGAAAGCTTCTCCTCCACCCAGCCAGGGTGGATATATGCAGATTCATGTATGGATCGTTGCCTTGACTTCAGTAAAATTTGGATCTAGTCCCAATAATCTCTCCAACCTTTGCAGCAGGGAACAGCCCCCCACGAAAGGAAGCTGCTTTGGAATGTTCTTGAAGTGGTAGCTCTCTGTGCTGTAATAAATTTTCAGGATGTTTTCACCAGAGAAAATAAATCCATAGGAGAAATATGGTCTAATGGGTCTTGAATTTTCTAATAAGGAACATGCCAAGTCTTTCCCAATAGGAACATCCCCCTGAATCTTTCATTCAGGTATATGACAGAAGCTTGAGTTATGGTGCATTTCCAAAGGTTTGTGTTGTCAGTTTTTTTTACCATGGAGAAAGATGCTCAGACAAAGCCTAACCTAGGGGGAAGCTTTTTACAGATAAAAGTGTGATCCAAGGAGCAGGGAATAAGTGGGAATCAAGTGGTTAATTCCCATTTTCAGCAATAGCATAGGAAAAAAAATTGCATGTAAGCACGGGAAAATATTAGTCTATCTCTTTTGAAAGCCTCCAAACAGATTTGTCTGAAGCGTGCATTTAAATGGGCAGGATCCAGGTGTTTTCAGAGCTCTTCTAGCCTTCCAGCAGGCCTGGGGCAAACCTGAGCATGCAGTATAATATAAAGAGAAACATTCCTCCAGTCTTCAGTAGGAAAATGCAAATAGGCTCATTTCCTCTTTTGAGGAGGACTTTAGATAAGGCACTCCTGGAGCAAAGTAACCTGTTTGGTGTCTTCCCTGCCTGGAATATTATGGTGAGAGTGAAGCAAGTGACACACACCGAGTCAGAAGAGCACAGGGTGGGCCTGCCCGTGCAGCTGCATGAGGAGGGAGGCTACAGCTGCCCCCTGCCACCACTTACCCATAAGATGTGTCAGGTGCCAATTTTGCACCACTCCCTCTGCCTTTCTCTGCCAATACCCTTGCATGCATGAGTTGAGCTGCTGTCATTTGGTAACTGCTGAAACTTGAAAATAAGTTGCCCAAGTGAGAAGTGCAGCAGAGACCTGCACCCCCAGCATCCTGCGTTCATGGAATAAAGCATCTGTACTTTGCTGGAGCCCGTCTGCCTCCCGTTCCCCCTCCTCCTCCCAACCCATCCCTTTCAACGAAAGAGTCTGACATATGTTTTGATTTCATTTTGCAAGTAATCTGCTAAAAACATTTCTTTCCAGCCTTTTCTCTAAGTTTGTTTTCTTTGCTAGTCCAGCCTTTAAAAGAAACACCAACTTTCTTTTTTTTTCTGTACCCATTAAGAATAATATTTTTTTTTTCAAAAGTATAGGCAGAATCCAACAGCATAAACTTCATTGTGAGAGCTACAATGGGAAGGGAGCTCTTCCCAGTTGTGACTGCTTAGCTGTGCAGGTAACCAGCAAATAATTAAGGCCAGCACAGAAATTCAGTATCAATTGGGTGACAAAATTCCCTTTTCACCAAAGAAAATCCCAGGTGAAAAGAAGATGATATTAATTATGATGTTTTTATCAGAAAGTTTACAAAGTATTCACTTCTCACTGAATAATTTTAATAACTATAGGAAAACAACAGTTTCCGTCAAATCTTAGTTGCCTATTTTTTTGGTTGTTTGGGGGGGGGGATGTTGTTTATTTGTTTGTTATTATTTTTATATAATCTGTGATCATGGATGTTTCTTAAAACTCCAGCCCCAGGCGTCATGTAAATACCTGCTTTTGTGGCAATGAAGAAAATATGCTGGCAGGGGGAAGAACTATGATTACTCTTTGTGCAGCCTTAAATAAAATCAGAAGAGTATTCTAAATATTTTTAATTATATATATATATATATTTAAGCAAAGATTATCAGATTTGAGAACCTGGTTCACGGTTCCTGAAGATTTAAGCTGGATAACATTACAATAACTGTGATATGACTTCTGTCTAACAGAGCAAAAAAAAAAGGACTAGACTTGAATTCAGCTTGCCTAACTAAATGTTGATGTCTTTCATCAAAGTAAAATACTGTTTTTGCTATTTAGGGTTGCTCCATTTACTTTACAGAGCAGCCCTTCTATTTTTAAAAGCTAAAATATTTTTCATATTGCTTTAAAAATACAGAGGCCAGTAAGCAACCAACAAACCAGTAATAGATCTGCTTTAGAGAGGCATTTCAAGCAACTAAAAGAAAATGGTAAGCTAAGTGTCTCTGATAGAAAAGAAACCTTTTCAGTGAAAGTTTCCAGCTGCTTCTGAAATACAGGAAAATAAAAATTATCGCTGGCATTCACAAGCCAATTATTGAACTCAATGGCACAATTCTGAATTTCCACTCATTTAATTAAGAGCAACATTTGGCCCTAGCTAGGAGCAATAATAAGTGCTCTTCATTAGGTGTTTTCAGGGTAATTTCTTAAGGGAAAAGATAGATGCTTCCAAATCTGCCATTTGTTGAACTGCTCCATGTAATATATTAGAGCCATTGATTAGCGTAATATGGGGAAAAGCAAAGCCTGATCGATCATCCATTGCAGTCAATGGGTGTCTTTGATTAAGTCCAAAAGAGCAAGATAAAATCACGGTAATTCCAGGCAATTCAGAGATGCACTCTTGGCTTGCATCCCTAATTCCACTTCAGGGTCTGTCAGTACCTAATCTGGACTTCCTGGGGAGCAGCAATTCCAGTGGTGGTTTTCAAGCTTGCAACGTTTTCCTTTTGTTCTACACAGGAATGAAAATCAGACCAGATAAAGTCACATGCCACTAACTGAGATGTGATGAGGCGTTCCGTGGTGGTCAAGGGGATTTGTCTCATGGGAACATGGAAGAGAAGAGCCCTCCTAGGTCAGAAAGTGAAATCTCTGCCTATTGTGGGCAACCAAATCTTGAAATCTTGGTCTTCACCTCTCTGAAGGCAAGTTGAAGCTCAGAACCCCCCAGCAGTGTATCTCCAGGAGATATTTTGACTTCTGTGCCAGTGTTGACATCCATACACCTCACTGAGCACTTTCAATGTCATTAATGGCTCTCCCTTGAACCCTTCTGAGTGCTGTGGGCTTCAGGGAGGCAGTGTGTGGTCACAGCAGGTGTTAGCACATCCTTGCACAAGGTGGGATGTGACTGCTGTGAGCTTCTGCCTATCGGCCCAGAGTGGTGATGAGGCTCATTATTGTTACATAATTAGTTTATTTAAAAAAAACTGAAAAAATATTTAACCTGTCTGTTTGCTGCCACATTTCCTGTTTCAGATTGCTTTGTTTTACACCAGCACTTGAGTTAACCTCATTATCTCTTCAGCCAGTGGATTTTTTCTTATGTGCCAATGGACCTAGTTTTTCATGGAGAGCATAGACACTTACCAATAAACACAGGTATTTACAAAAGAGTTGAGAGAATTAGGTGTCTGATTTCCTCTGCTGTTCATTTAGAATTAAGTACTTACTTGCCAGGTTGTTTTTGCACATTCTGCTGCATCCTTGACTACCCAAGGACCTTTATGAACTGGCTCCATAAGCTTTTGATCTGGCCCCTGTGTTTTTTTCTCTAACGTACAAAATGTTCCTTTCTAGTGAAGCACTGGTATGTGCTAGCTCTCTGTCTGGATATTGTGTGATGAGGAGGGGAGGGAAATGGCCAGTGACAATGATTTCTCTTGCTGATTGTGTGTTTTTTTTTTTCCCCTTCACATAATTTAAATCACAATATCTAAACCTCAGACCTGAAACCAACTTCACAGTCTTACTTTGTATGTAAAAATATTCCATTTAAATCAGCAGTAAAGCTAACATGAAAGTGCCAATAAATAATATATGCAAAGAGTTTTTTTTATCAATATATAAAGAAATGTAGAGTTGTGAAGCTGCTGAAAACAAGCATTAGGAAATGTAATGAAGCAAGAATTAGAACAGCATAGTTCCTCTGGCCATTATAAATGAGAACGCCAGGTACCTGGAGAACAGGAAAACTGATGAGTACAGTCTGTTCAGGAGAGAAGGAGGAAAATTTCCCCCAGGAACACATTTCAAATTACTTATTTATGAACTGATGAACTGGGAGGCCACCTATAGAGAGACAGGAGCAAGCAGTCTGCTGCAGACAGCTACAGAACTCCAGCTAATTGTGCTGCTGTTTTCTGTTATAACTCCTGCTCTCCAGCTGGGCTTCGGAGGCAGGAAATTTAGGCATTGACTAGAAGTTGCACTTTCCCTCCTTCTTGTCGGCATAAATATATACATGTATATTTTAATCTGCTGGAATAATTCAGAAAAGGCCTGGGAAAAGCTGCTGCTTTTGTCATGACAGTTAGGGGCATTTGTATGATAGGGCTTCCAAGGAAAAAGTTCCTAAGCATGGGCTCATTCCTTGGTAAAGGTCACTTCAAAGTTCGAAGATATATGGCCTGAATTTGAAAATGTGAAGCCTGCCCTTTGTTTTCCTCTTTGCACATCACTTTCAGGGTATTAACTACACAGAAAAACAAACATGCAAATAAATACTACATGTATTAACTATGGAAATGTGTGGGGGTGTGCATACAGATATGCTTCATATAAATTCCCTACATAAATCCCTGCTGGCAGATATTCTTTTCTCTGTCTGTGCTCATATATACACAACTATCAAAATGTTATTTCATTTACACTGCTGTAGTTATAGAATGACTTCAGTTTGCTCCATGGCACAGAAATCAGAATGCAGCCCAAGTTATAAGAATTGTTTAAACATATCAGAAAATAAAAAAAAATAGCTGTTGGTACTTGTTAACATGATATAAGATAGAGAAGAGATAGTTAATTTGCTGCAAATATTCAGTGATTGAAAATTATCTTCAGTACACCTCAAATCAGTTGAAGCACAGGAGCTCTTACCAGAGAATTTGGTTTATCAGCTTAGAAAACAGAATTTAGATGTCTGATTTGCAGGAAGTAAAGAGGGATAGGAGGACTGTGAGGTTCCAAGACCATCGGTATGGTTCAATAGACTCAGCCTGTGATTTTGGCATGTGGGCACTACATGGTGGTATTCAGTCATTCGATTCATGGCCCAGGAAAACTCCTTCAACTTTTGGCTTTCGTGACATGCCCAGCCAGCCTTGAGGTCAAATATAGAAGTGAAAACACCAGTGGACTGGGGAACAGTGAGCACAGGACCATATTAGCCTTCCATGAGGAAACCAACCTTGCTTTCCCTCAATGAAAATCAGACCAAACACCTTGCTACTTTATCACTGAGGATGCTGTACTCTGAGTAGTCAGGTACCAGACGACTGAAGGGTTGGTAGCTGTGTATTGGGACCTTAAACTGTTCCTGGCATTCATGCGATGGCCAGCACAGGTCAAAGAGCACTTCACAAGTACAATGTCCTGCCTACATGAACTGCCTCCTAAGAATTCAGCACTGGCTGCAGCTTTCAAATACAGCTGATTCAGGGTGCCCTGCATTTAGCCCTCTGCAAAATGATGAAGGCAAAGAGTGAAGGGGTGAGAGACACCTCTGAAAAAGGAAGATGCAATCATTTGCCATGTACTGGGTAATAAGATGTGCTTCATGAATACTGAAACCTGGTACCTCAAAGAGATTTAGAAGAAATGTCAAAGATTCAAACCTGCCAAGTACCAAGCGTGGTTTCAGTGGGGGCTTGGAGTGCTGTGGTACCACACAGAGGGGGTGTTCCTTTCTTCTTCTTTGTGGGTACCTTGGTAAGCCGATATAGCGAAAAT